>NC_136496.1:117950461-118312961 GCF_053919585.1 Euprymna scolopes
ATGACATTGGGTCTTCTTGCTTAAATGGGTTTATCCGTTTTTATATCCATGTCCCATAGGATCTTGTGACTTTCATTTTCCAATACTCCTGCTGGTTTGTGCTTGTACCATTTATTTAGGTGTTTAAGATGCAATTGTCTGCATAATTGTCAATGTACTGCCTTCTCTACTTAATCGTGTCCTTTTCTTTTTATATTCTTTTCGAGCTAGTTTGCTGCATTCATTTATGTGGTTTATTGTTTCGTCTCTTTGTCAGAAGAGTCTGAATTCGCTGTTTTCCTGTGTCTTGTTGATCCTTGCTTTGATATTGTAGGTTCTAATCATGTTATTTTGTGCGGCTGTTAATAGTGATTCAGTTTCCGTGTTAAGGTTTCTATTTTGTAGCCATTTTCAAGTGTTTTGTTTGTCTTATCTTTTGCCATCCTTATGAATCATCCGTGTAGCTGTTTCTCTTCCCATTTTCCATTCCTTGTCTTATTCGTCGTCTCTTCTTTTTCTATCTTGTTTGTTTCTTCAGTGTCTCTTGTTGCGGTAATTATTCTTTCAGTCTACATTATGTATTTTTCTAATTCTTTTTTGTTTTGTGAGCTTTGCACATTCTTCTATACAGATCAGACCCCTTTCTCTGTTTTTCATTTTTTGAGGGTAATGTATTGTGTATTGTCATGAGTTTCCTGATCTGCTGTTCTTCTTTGGTCCAACTTATCAACGGTCCAGCGTATCTTACTAGGTACACTGCTCACGTGTTTATTCCTTTAATTATGTTTCTATTATTATTATTATTATTATTATTATTATTATTATTATTATTATTATTACTATTATTATTATTATTATTTACAACCATCATATTTATAGTTCTAATAATTATAAATTTATATTCTATTCAAAAATTATAGTATCATATTTCATTCATAAATTACGTTATTACACTTATTCAACCCATACTTAATATTAAGAAAAATTGTAATATAAAATACGTAACCATATATAAATCTCATGAGTGTAACGCTTTTCTACTTAATCCAAATATGTATATATTATTTATCCGTGAGTTGCCGTCTCGTTAACTTAGAAAGAAGATGATCAATTTAAATTTTAAACAACTGATGTCTTAGTATAACAAAGTTTTATAACGGTTTGTCATGTGCCCCTTACAGATAACTTTGCTTGTTATTCCTTTCTTAAATGAACAGTTCAAAATGAACATATGTTTTCCAGTATGGTCGGATAGAAGGCCATTAAAGCTAATATAGAAACATCTCTAATTGATGTATAGATTTCTATATGTTTATGCCAACAAAAATATTTTTTTTATAATAAATAGCTCTATTTATTATTGAACAATATGGTGAACAATATTATAGGAACACAGTAGAGATTCTGCGGATTTTTACGCTGTAGATACAAATTTAACATGGATGCCCCCCCATACGTAAGTAAACGCGCCATATATATATATAAATATATATATATATATATATATATATATGTATATATATATATATATGTATATATATATATATATATATATATGTATATATATATATATATATATATATATATATATGTATATATATATATATATATATATATATATGTATATATATATATATATATATATATATATGTATATATATATATATATATATATATATATATATATATATATATATATATATATATATATATATATATATATATGAAAATCCTATCATAATTTACTCGCTAGGTTAGCATTGCTGGATGGCATCGTCCTTTCGAGCTTAGGGTTATTAGCTGGTTGGATAACCGCGTCTCTTGTTGAGACGAAGTAGTTCCATTTCAGAGTCGGATTTCGGCGCGATTTGCTTGATCTGTGTTGGTTTATAGAATTTCTTGTGTGCGGGGCGTTTGCTCAGTTGGTAGAGTGGTTGCATCGCATGCAAAAGGCTCGGGTTTTGAATACTGAGTTCGGATGTGTT
The DNA here is from genome assembly GCF_053919585.1 of Euprymna scolopes. Lineage (NCBI taxonomy): Eukaryota > Metazoa > Mollusca > Cephalopoda > Sepiida > Sepiolidae > Euprymna > Euprymna scolopes. The sequence continues at coordinate 117,952,426 of NC_136496.1, forward strand.
TAACTGATGAGCCCAAATGAGGGCGAAACTCGAGTCTTGGACTTCCGGTTCGTTGACTGTCATGGCTCTTGTGGGCTGCGACGTTGTTTGGCTGTGGAATTTATTATATACAATCTCTCACATTCTGAAAATCATATATATATATATATATATATATATATATATATATATATATGTATATATATATATATATATATATATATATATATATATATATATATATATTTATTATAAGAAAAGGAGATAAGAATCAAAGTAACATGAGAACTTTATTACATTATAATGCCATTAAGTTAAGGACAATCCAAATAAGTGGAAGGGAAATAAGGATAAAAACCACTTTAGGTCATAGCATTAAAAAAAATAGGAAGTTATTCTGTATTTTTATTTTATATTTTCGATATTTTTTATTCATTTATTTTTATTATTTTATTTCCTAGTCCCTATCCATTTTTTCCCTTTTTTATTCCCATTTTAATTGCTTATTTTTCCTCACATTTTTTTTATCTCCATTTATATTCCCTATTTTTTATTCCCTATTATTCCCAATATTTATTCCCTATTTTTTATTCTCCATTTTTATTCCCTATTTTTTATTCACTATTTTTTATTCCATATTTTTATTCACTATTTTTATTCTCCATTTTTATCCCCCATTTTCTAATCCCTTTTTTCATTCTCCATTTTGATTCCCTATTTTTATTCCCTATTTTTTATTCTCCATTTTTATTTCCTATTTTTTATTCTCTATTTTTTATTCCCTATTTTTTATTCCCTATTTTTTATTCTCTATTTTTTATTCCCTATTTTTTATTCTCTATTTTTTATTCCCTATTTTTTATTCCCTATTTTTTATTCTCCATTCTTATTCTCCATTTAATATTTCCTATTTTTATTCCCTATTTATTTTCTCCTTATTATTCCCTATTTTTCATTCTCCATTTTTATTCCCTATTTTTTATTCCCATTTTTTATTCTCAATTTTTAATCTCTATTTTTTATTCCCTATTTTTTATTCACTATGTTTTATTCCTATTTTTTATTCTCCATTTTTATCCCCTATTTTCTAATCCCTTTTTTCATTCTCCATTTTGATTCCCTATTTTTATTCTCTATTTTTTATTCCCTATTTTTTATTCTCTATTTTTTATTCCCTATTTTTTATTCCCTATTTTTTATTCTCTATTTTTTATTCCCTATTTTTTATTTCCTATTTTTTATTCTCTATTTTTTATTCCCTATTTTTTATTCCCTATTTTTTATTCTCTATTTTTTATTCCCTATTTTTTATTCCCTATTTTTTATTCTCTATTTTTTATTCCCTATTTTTTATTCCCTATTTTTTATTCTCTATTTTTTAATCCCTATTTTTTATTCCCTAATTTTTATTCCCTATTTTTTATTCCCTATTTTTGATTCTCTTTTTTTATTCCCTATTTTTTATTCCCTATCTTTTATTCTGTATTTTTATTTTATATTTTCGATATTTTCTATTCGTTTATTTTTATTATTTTATTTCCTAGTCCCCATCCATTTTTTCCCTTTTTTATTATTTTTTATTCCCATTTAATTGCTTATTTTTCCTCACATTTTTTTTATTCCCCATTTATATTCCCAATTTTTTATTCCCTATTATTCCCTATATTTATTCTCTATTTTTTATTCTCCATTATTATTCCCTATTTTTTATTCACTATTTTTTATTCCCTATTTTTATTCACTATTTTTATTCTCCATTTTTATTCCCTATTTTCTAATCCCTTTTTTCATTCTCCATTTTGATTCCCTATTTTTATTCCCTACTTTTATTCCTTATTTTTTAATCTCCATTTTTATTCCCTATTTTTTTAATCCCTATTTCTTATTCCCTATTTTTATTCCCTATTTTTTATTCTCCATTTTTATTCCCTATTTTTTATTCTCCATTTTTATTCCCTATTTTTTATTCTCCATTTTTATTTCCTATTTTTTATTCTCAATTTTTATTCCCTATTTTTTATTCCCTATTTTTTAATCTCTATTTTTTATTCCCTATTTTTTATTTTCTATTTTTTATTCCCTATTTTTTCCCGTATTTTATATTCTCCATTTTTAATTCCCAATTTTTTATTCCCTATTTTTTATTCTCCATTTTTATTCCCTATTTTATTTCCTTATTTTTTATTCTCCATTTTTATTCCCTGTTTTTTATTCCCTTTCATTATCCTCCATTTTTATTCCCAATTTTTTTCTCTATTTTTTATTCTTCATTTTTATTCCCAATTTTTGCCTATTTTTATTCTCCATTTTAAATTCCCTATTTTTTATTCCTTTCTTTATCCTCCATTTTTATTCCCAATTTTTTTCTCTATTTTTTATTCTCCATTTTTATTACCTATTTTTTCCCTATTTATTATTCCCTATATTTTATTCTTTATATTTATTCCCTATTTTTCATTCCCTAATTTTTATTTTCTATTTATCATTCCCTACTTTTTATTCTGAATTTTTATATCCCTATTTTTTATTCCCTATGTTATATTCCCAATTTTTTATTTTCCATTTTTTCCCCTATTTTTTATTCCCTAATTTTTATTCTCCATTTTTATTTCCTATTTTTTATTCTCCATTTTTATTCCCTGTTTTTTTCCCCTATTTTTTATTCACTATTTTTAATACCTATTTTTATTCTCCATTTTTAATCCCTATTTTTTATTCCCTATTTTATATTCCCTATTTTTTATTCCCTATTTTTTATTCTAAATTTTTAATCCCAATTTTTTATTCCCTATTTTTTATTCCCTATTTTTTATTCCCTATTTTTATTCTCCATTTTTAATTCCTATTTTTTATTCCCTATTTTTTATTCCCTATTTTTATTCCCTATTTATTATTCCCTATCTTTCATTCATTATTTATTATTCCCTATTTTTTATTCCCTATTATTTATTCTCTATTTTTTAATCCCTATTTTTTATTCCCTATTTTATATTCCCTATTTTTTATTCCCTATTTTTTGTTCCCTATTTATTATTCTAAATTTTTAATCCCAATTTTTCATTCCCTATTTTTTATTCCCTATTTTTTTCCCCTATTTTTATTCTCCATTTTTAATCCCTATTTTTTATTCCCTATTTTTTATTCCCTATTTTTTATTCCCTATTTTTTATTCTAAATTTTTAATCCCAATTTTTCATTCCCTATTTTTTATTCTCTATTTTTTATTCCCTATTTTTATTCTCCATTTTTAATCCCTATTTTTTATTCCCTATTTTTCATTCCCTATTTTGTATTCCCTATTTATTATTCCCTATCTTTTATTCATTATTTTTTATTCCCTATTTTTTATTCCCTATTTTTTATTCTCTATTTTTTAATCTCTATTTTTTATTCCCTATTTTATATTCCCTATTTTTTATTCCCTATTTTTTGTTCCCTATTTATTATTCCCTATCTTTTATTCTCTATTTTTAATCCCTATCTTTTATTCCCTATTTTTTATTCCCTATTTTTTATTCCCTATTTGTTATTCCCTATGTTTTATTCCCTATTTTTATTCTCTATTTTTAATCCCTATTTGTTATTCCCTATTTTTTATTCACTATTTTTTAATCCGTATTTTTTATTCCCTATTTTTTATTCACTATTTTTTATTCTAAATTTCTAATCCCAATTTTTCATTCCCTATTTTTTATTCCCTATTTGTTATTCCTTATTTTTTATTCCCTATTTTTTATTGCCTATTTTTTATTCCCTATTTTTATTCTCTATTTTTTATTTCCTATTTTATATTCCCTATTTTTTATTCCCTATTTTTTATTCTAAATCTTTAATCCCAATTTTTCATTCCCTATTTTTCATTCCCTATTTGTTATTCCCTATTTTTTATTTCCTATTTTATATTCCCTATTTGTTATTCCCTATTTTTTATTCCCTATTTTTATTCTCCATTTTTAATCCCTATTTTGTATTCCCTATTTTATATTCCCTATTTGTTATTCACTATTTTTTATTCCCTATTTTTATTCCCTATTTTTTATTCCCTATTTTTTATTCTAAATTTTTAATCCCAATCTTTCATTCCCTATTTTTTATTCCCTATTTGTTATTCCCTATTTTTTATTCCCTATTTGTTAATCCCATTTTTTATTCCCTATTTTTTATTCTAAATTTTTAATCCCAATCTTTCATTCCCTATTTTATATTCCCTATTTGTTATTCCCTATTTTTTATTCCCTATTTTTATTCTCCATTTTTAATCCCTATTTGGTATTCCCTATTTTGAATTCCCTATTTTTTATTCCCTATGTTTTATTCCCAATTTTTCTTCCCTATTTTTATTCTCTATTTTTTATTCCCCATTTTTTATTCCCTATTTTTATTCTCAATTTTTAATCTCTATTTTTTATTCCCTATTTTGTATTCCCTATTTTTTATTCCCTATTTTTTTTCCTATTTTATATTCCCTATTTTTTATTCTCTATTTTTTATTCCCTATTTTTTATTCTCCATTTTTAATCCCTATTTTTTATTCCCTATTTTTATTCCCTATTTTTTATTCCCTATTTTTTACTGACTATTTTTTATTCCTATTTTTTATTCTCTATTTTTTATTCCCTATTTTTTATTCCCTATTTTTTATTCTCTATTTTTTATTCTCTATTTTTTATTCCCTATTTTTATTCCCTATTTTTTATTCTCTATTTTTTATTCACTATTTTTTAATCCCTATTTTTTATTTCCTATATTTTATTCCCTATTTTTTAATCACTATTTTTTATTCTCTATTTTTTAATCCCTATTTTTTTATTCCCTATTGTTATTCCCTATTTTTTAATCCCTATTTTTTATTCTCTATTTTTTAATCCCTATTTTTTTATCCCTATTTTTTATTCCCTATTTTTTATTCCCTATTTTTTATTCACTATTTTTTATTCTCTATTTTTTAATCCCTATTTTTTATTCCCTATTTTTATTCCCTATTTTTTATTCTCTATTTTTATTCCCTATTTTTTATTCTCCATTTTTATTCCCTATTTTTTATTCTCCATTTTTATTTCCTATTTTTTATTCTCAATTTTTATTCCCTATTTTTTATTCCCTATTTTTTAATCTCTATTTTTTATTCCCTATTTTTTATTTCCTATGTTTTATTCCCTATTTTTTCCCGTATTTTATATTCTCCATTTTTAATTCCCAATTTTTTATTCCCTATTTTTTATTCTCCATTTTTATTCCCTATTTTATTTCCTTATTTTTTATTCTCCATTTTTATTCCCTGTTTTTTATTCCCTTTCATTATCCTCCATTTTTATTCCCAAATTTTTTCTCTATTTTTTATTCTTCATTTTTATTCCCAATTTTTGCCTATTTTTATTCTCCATTTTAAATTCCCTATTTTTTATTCCTTTCTTTATCCTCCATTTTTATTCCCAATTATTTTCTCTATTTTTTATTCTCCATTTTTATTACCTATTTTTTCCCTATTTATTATTCCCTATATTTTATTCTTTATATTTATTCCCTATTTTTCATTCCCTAATTTTTATTTTCTATTTATCATTCCCTACTTTTTATTCTGAATTTTTATATCCCTATTTTTTATTCCCTATGTTATATTCCCAATTTTTTATTTTCCATTTTTTCCCCTATTTTTTATTCCCTAATTTTTATTCCCCATTTTTATTGCCTATTTTTTATTCTCCATTTTTATTCCCTGTTTTTTTTCCCTATTTTTTATTCACTATTTTTAATACCTATTTTTATTCTCCATTTTTAATCCCTATTTTTTATTCCCTATTTTATATTCCCTATTTTTTATTCCCTATTTTTTATTCTAAATTTTTAATCCCAATTTTTTATTCCCTATTTTTTATTCCCTATTTTTATTCTCCATTTTTAATTCCTATTTTTTATTCCCTATTTTTTATTCCCTATTTTTTATTCCCTATTTATTATTCCCTATCTTTCATTCATTATTTATTATTCCCTATTTTTTATTCCCTATTTTTTATTCTCTATTTTTTAATCCCTATTTTTTATTCCCTATTTTATATTCCCTATTTTTTATTCCCTATTTTTTGTTCCCTATTTATTATTCTAAATTTTTAATCCCAATTTTTCATTCCCTATTTTTTATTCCCTATTTTTTATTCCCTATTTTTATTCTCCATTTTTAATCCCTATTTGTTATTCCCTATTTTTTATTCCCTATTTTTTATTCCCTATTTTTTATTCTAAATTTTTAATCCCAATTTTTCATTCCCTATTTTTTATTCTCTTTTTTTTATTCCCTATTTTTATTCTCCATTTTTAATCCCTATTTTTTATTCCCTATTTTTTATTCCCTATTTTGTATTCCCTATTTATTATTCCCTATCTTTTATTCATTATTTTTCATTCCCTATTTTTTATTCCCTATTTTTTATTCTCTATTTTTTAATCCCTATTTTTTATTCCCTATTTTATATTCCCTATTTTTTATTCCCTATTTTTTGTTCCCTATTTATTATTCCCTATCTTTTATTCTCTATTTTTAATCCCTATCTTTTATTCCCTATTTTTTATTCCCTATTTTATATTCCCTATTTGTTATTCCCTATTTTTTATTCCCTATTTTTATTCTCTATTTTTAATCCCTATTTGTTATTCCCTATTTTTTATTCACTATTTTTTAATCCGTATTTTTTATTCCCTATTTTTTATTCACTATTTTTCATTCTTAATTTCTAATCCCAATTTTTCATTCCCTATTTTTTATTCCCTATTTGTTATTCCTTATTTTTTATTCCCTATTTTTTATTGCCTATTTTTTATTCCCTATTTTTATTCTCTATTTTTTATTTCCTATTTTATATTCCCTATTTTTTATTCCCTATTTTTTATTCTAAATCTTTAATCCCAATTTTTCATTCCCTATTTTTCATTCCCTATTTGTTATTCCCTATTTTTTATTTCCTATTTTATATTCCCTATTTGTTATTCCCTATTTTTTATTCCCTATTTTTATTCTCCATTTTTAATCCCTATTTTGTATTCCCTATTTTATATTCCCTATTTGTTATTCACAATTTTTTGTTCCCTATTTTTATTCCCTATTTTTTATTCCCTATTTTTTATTCTAAATTTTTAATCCCAATCTTTCATTCCCTATTTTTTATTCCCTATTTGTTATTCCCTATTTTTTATTCCTTATTTGTTAATCCCATTTTTTATTCCCTATTTTTTATTCTAAATTTTTAATCCCAATCTTTCATTCCCTATTTTATATTCCCTATTTTTTATTCCCTATTTTTTATTCCCTATTTTTGTTCTCCATTTTTAATCCCTATTTAGTATTCCCTATTTTGTATTCCCTATTTTTTAATCCCTATGTTTTATTCCCAATTTTTCTTCCCTATTTTTATTCTCTATTTTTTATTCCCCATTTTTTATTCCCTATTTTTATTCTAAATTTTTAATCTCTATTTTTTATTCCCTATTTTGTATTCCCTATTTTTTATTCCCTATTTTTTTTCCTATTTTTTATTCCCTATTTTTTATTCTCTATTTTTTATTCCCTATTTTTTATTCTCCATTTTTAATCCCTATTTTTTATTCCCTATTTTTTATTCCCTATTTTTATTCCCTATTTTTTATTCCCTATTTTTTACTGACTATTTTTTATTCCTATTTTTTATTCTCTATTTTTTATTCCCTATTTTTTATTCCCTATTTTTTATTCTCTATTTTTTATTCTCTATTTTTTATTCCCTATTTTTATTCCCTATTTTTTATTCTCTATTTTTTATTCACTATTTTTTAATCCCTATTTTTTATTCCCTGTATTTTATTCCCTATTTTTTAATCACTATTTTTTATTCTCTATTTTTTAATCCCTATTTTTTTATTCCCTATTGTTATTCCCTATTTTTTAATCCCTATTTTTTATTCTCTATTTTTTAATCCCTATTTTTTTATCCCTATTTTTTATTCCCTATTTTTTATTCCCTATTTTTTATTCACTATTTTTTATTCTCTATTTTTTAATCCCTATTTTTTATTCACTATTTTTATTCCCTATTTTTTAATCCCTATTTTTTATTCCATATTTGGTATTCCCTATTTTTTATTAACTATTTTTTATTCACTATTTTTTATTCTCTATTTTTATTCCCTATTTTTATTCCCTATTTTTTATTCACTATTTGTTATTCCCTATATTGTATTCCCTATTTTTATTCCCTATTTTTTATTCTCTATTTTTTAATCCCTATTTCTTATTCCCTATTTTTTATTCACTATTTTTTATTTTCTATTTTTTCCCCTATTTTTTATTCCCTATTTTTTATTCCCTATTTTTTATTCACTATTTTTTATTCTCTTTTTTTTATTCCCTATTTTTTAATCCCTATTTTTTATTCCCTATTTTTTATTCACTATTTTTTATGCACTATTTTTATTCCCTATTTTTTATTCTCAATTTTTAATCACTATTTTTATCCCTATTTTTTATTCCATATTTTTTATTCCCTATTTTTTATTCACTATTTTTTATTCTCTATTTTTTAATCCCTATTTTTTATTCACTATTTTTTATTCCCTATTTTTTATTCCCTATTTTGTATTCCCTATTTTTTATTCACTATTTTTTTTCACTATTTTTTATTCTCTATTTTTATTCCCTATTTTTTATTCTCTATTTTTTATTCTCTATTTTTTATTCACTATTTTTTATTTCCTATTTTTATTCCCTATTTTTTATTCTCTATTTTTTAATCCCTATTTTTTATTCCCTATTTTTTATTCCCTATTTTTTATTCACTATTTTTATTCCCTATTTTTTATTCCCTATCTTTTATTCCCTATTTTTTATTCACTATTTTTATTCCCTATTTTTTATTCCCTATTTTTTATTCCCTATTTTTTAATCCCTATTTTTTATTCCCTATTTTTTATTCACTATTTTTTATTCTCTATTTTTTATTCCCTATTTTATATTCACTATTTTTTATTCTCTATTTTTTATTCCCTATTTTTTAATCCCTATTTTTTATTCACTATTTTTATTCCCTATTTTTTATTCCCTATTTTTTATTCACTATTTTTATTCACTATTTTTTATTCCCTATTTTTTATTCTCTATTTTTTATTCTCTATTTTTTATTCCCTATTTTTTATTCTCTATTTTTTATTCCCTATTTTTTCTTCCCTATTTTTTATCCCCTATTTTTTATTCCCTATTTTTCATTCCCTATTTTTATTCCCTATTTTTCATTCTCTATTTTTTAATCCCTATTGTTTATTCCCTATTTTTTATTCCCTATTTTTTATTCTCTATTTTTTATTCCCTATTTTTTATTCCCTATTTTATATTCCCTATTTTTATTCCCTATTTTTTATTCCCTATTTTTTATTCCCTATTTTTTATTCCCTATTTTAATTCCCTATTTTTTATTCCCTATTTTTTTTTCCTATTTTTTATTCCCTATTTTTATTCCCTATTTTTCATTCCCTATTTTTCATCATTATTACTCCTTAATTTACACTCCTTATTTTTATACCTTGTTTTCCCATTTACATCTTTTTCGTTCGTTACATATTTTCTCCACACTACTCCCGTGCTTTCTTCTTTTACATTTGAAATTGTACTAATGCTCTCATTTCCCCCTCCTTTTATTGCAACTTCCCCTAACTTTTTCTAATTCTGACCTTAAATTTATTTTAAATGGGTGTTATCTATTTTGATTATACCTTTGTATAATGCTGAAATTCTCTCTTTTTCTGATGAGAAGAATTTAGCTTTTAACCCTCATCCTTATTGTCATGATAATATATATATATATATATATATATATATATATATATATATATATATATATACACATATATATATATATATATATATATATATACATACATATATATATATATATATATATATATATATATATATATATATATATATATATATATTAGTGGGGGCAGGAGACAGGGTTTTTTTAAAACTAAGATACATCTACCAAATATATAACGATTTTAAAAAAAATTCTTACCCATATTTTACCCCTTAAAACAATTTTAACCGGCTAAACACCCATAAAAGAACGGCACGTCAAAATCCAATCATATGAAGCTCATAATGCCGCTCTATGATTTTCGGATGAGATAGAGTTTGAAAATATGGAGAACAACAGACAGACCGACAGACATATAGTTGTTTATAGCAATGGCCAACGACTCTTTATCTGAGAGTACGTCTTTGAAGCTCCTTGGCCTAAAGTTCACAGGAAACATGAGTTGGAACAATTACATTGAAGGCATTGCCAGGGCCGCTGCAAATAAGGTGGGCTCTCTCTACCGTGCTAGAAAACTACTAACACGCGAAAGTATCCTGTACCTCTATAAGGCAACCATTCGCCCATGTATAGAGTATTGCTGTCATATTTAGGTTGGTGCATCTGCTACTAGTCTCTCGCTCCTTGACAAGGTTCAAAAGAGAGTCGCAAATCTGATAGGCCCTGGACTGGCATCTAAGCTTCAGCCTCTGTCCCATAGACGAAACGTCGCATCCCTCTGCCTGTTCTACAAGTATTATAATGGTGAATGCTCTGACGAACTGCAAGCACTTGTGCCCCCACGACGTGAACACCCTCGACAGACCCGACAGGCTGCAAAATCCCACCCCCACGCTGTAAAGATCCCTAGATGTAAAAGATCTTTCTACTCCAGTAGTTTCTTCCCCAGAACCGCTAGACTTTGGAATTCCATTCCAGGTCCCTGCTTCCCTAACTGTACTGACGTGCAGAAGTTCAAGTGCAACGTGAACAAACATCTTGCTGCCCAAATCCCTACATAGTTCCCCAGTAGTTGTTGCCCCTGTTAGTAGCCCCCCACACCAAAATGGCAATGTGCCTTGTATGGGGTGAAAATGTAATTAATATATATATATATATATATATATATATATATATATATATATATATATATATATATATGTGTGTATGTGTGTGTGTGTGTGTGTGTGTGTGTGTTTGGGCCTCTTTAAAGCTAACTATTGTATACTCTTCCTTACACACGCATATACAAAATCGAATCCGTTTTTGATTATATTCATACTATACTGACCTCAAAGGAATAAATGTATCCGACATTGTTTAAGAAAAATTGATCCGTCCGTTTCATTTCCGGGGAAAAAATTGAGATAACCATCTGTCGTGGGACTATCTTGAATGATCAAAGTTGACCTCTCCTCGCTGAATCTCACTTATGAGTGATAATTTCTTTCAATCAAATATTTTATTGATCGTCACCTCTTCCGCCACCCACGCTGACATCGACCCGACTTATTCAATCAGCAATCCATTTAAGGCATATTGATTGGGATGATACCATCATTTTAGAACTGCTCCACTACTATCGCCCACTTTCCCAATTTTCAATCATTTGACCCGAGATCGGGATAGTTCATAACGTCCGTTCCGAGCAGCGAGTCAGGAAACGAGGATCTGATGAAAGGGAATACAATAGTTTCGTAATTACAATGAACAGCAAATCAAAGAACATTTTTTTCGATGCACAATGATAACTGCAACAAGCGGCGAAATACACGATCATACAACAATAAATGCCATTGATAACAAATTCAAATTATTATAGAATTGAGATAATTCTTGTCTAGTAGCAAAGATCGGCCCGCAATCATGATTGCATTAAAAACATCGCCATACAAGTAGAACATCAAGAGGAATATTTTAAAAAAAAAGTCATTGAATTTGATCCGCGCATGCGCACATTAGGGAGTTATTCAACATTTTGAGATATTACAAATTTATTAAGACCAAACGCATTTGTTACCATTTAGTTGGGAGAAATCAATGCAAAGTCTGAGATGATATGTCTTCCAGGATTTTGCCCAGAGTTGTTTATTTGCGTCATTGGATATTGCCTCAAGAGCTCCAGTGATATTAGATTATTTATTTTTTCTCCACTCACTATGAATTCTTATACAGACTATCATCAAAGAATTCTCTTTCGGAACAACTTCTAGCGTTCTCTGGAGTATAAGTGACAACAAGTCTCACCATATTTCCAGTACTCTCCACGTCTTTCGATACTATTTGATAATTAATTTGCGCTATCGCAACAACCAGTTACCATTGATTTCTCTTTGGTAGCGGCCATTAGTCTTCACTGAAATTTGAGTGTTAATAAACCTCCTCAAGGTCCCAGTTCACGGGAGGCCTGATTATTGACTTCTCTTTCTACCCTCCTTGATTATTATTACTCACTAGGAGTAATTACACAAGCCTCCATCAGAGGTTGTGTTCTTTTAGTTTAGCATTGGTTTCTCACTGGCAGCGGCCATTAGTCTGGTTAGTTCTCTTTCTTTACAGTCTTCCCGCCCTCTTTGAGCTTTTATGACAAATTTGTGTGGTATCAAGCGAGGCTAGTGTCATTATTTGAGCGGTAGTTTATAAGGTTTACTGCAGTTTCGGTTTTCTCAAGCGAACGTGATGTTTCATTCATATACAGATTGGAACTTTGATGTGGCTGGCAAGTGTTCGTACTTTAGTTGGGTTGACTTCTGCATTTAAAGTTTCACCCGTTTTCATCATTCCCTCATATTGTATAATCTCAATATTCCTCTTGATTCCAATTTCTCCTCCGCCCTTTTTTTTTTGCATTTGTTTCGTTTTTCTGTCTCTTTACCCTGTGACTGATTGGATGGCAAAATCTACAATTTGCCACGTTTTTCCTTCGTGTAAATAATTTTCATGTCTGGTCTCCTTGCTTGGTGAGTTTATCTGTTTGTACCTCCACGTCTCAGAGAATTTTATATTTTTTGTTTTCCAGAGTTGCACTCGGTCTGTGCCTGTATCACTTGTGTATGTTTTAAAAAAGCAGTCATTTGTATAGTTCACAGTCTAATGCTTTCCTCACGCAGTCGTGTCTCTTCTGGTATTATTTTGGGGCTAGTTTGCTTCTTTCACTTAAGTGGTTTGTTGTTTCGTCTTTTTGTATACAGAGTACACCTTTACTGATTCTAATTGCATTGTTTGCACAACTGTCAGTAACGGTTCTGTTTCTCTGTTTATGTGTCTTTTTCGTAGAATTGTCCAGGTGTTTTTGCATCTCTTCTCTTTTCATTCATATGAATTGTTTATGTAGCTGTTTCTCTTCCCGCTTTTCTATACTTACCAGTCCTCTTCATTTTCGTTCATTTTTCATATAAAATAGATCAATATCATCTTTCGGGTGTAGTGCATTATGTACGGTCATTATTCTCTTAATTTTCTGTCGAGATACCGAGGTAACTAGAATAATTAGTAATAGTGCTTATGCAACCGGAGTGAGCATATTATTATTTTAAACACTTTAATGCTTGTTTCTATGTACTTACCTTTCTCCGAGGGCAGAGTTAGACACTGTTTATTTATAATGTGTGGAAAATCCGTCTTCCCTAAAAGAAGCCCTCTGGCTTGAAACAAAAATAAAAAGTGCGTTAGTTTAAAAGGATTTCTTTTTAACTGCTCGAGAAGAGAAGAAAAAATGAAATGTAGTATTAGAAAAAATACTACGCTTTGCTCCTGGCCCCCAAAATCGACAGTTGTCTCGGTATTATAAAGCTACTTCAAGTTTTACCATGGTATCATTCTGGCGAACTAACAGCTGACAAACCATCAGACCTTTCTGCATCAGAAAGGGTCAGGGTTCATTTTTGTCCTGGGAGATGCACTTCCCCGGGAGCAGTGTTCATATATTTCAAATCATCTGGGAGGCTCTTACTGGTAATAGCTGACGGGTTTGTGTACAGTTGTTTTTGTGCCCGACCTGTACTAGATTGGGCTAGAATATCTCCCCCCAGGCCTTGTGTCAAATTCTTACTGAAGTGAGAAGTATGTAAATTTGAGTTTTTATTGCTTCCAACTTTTGTTGGTCTCGTTTTTAAACGAAAGATGTTTAATAGAGTGGCAAATAAAGTTGCTTTCCGAATGAACAATCATAAGAAAATATTGTATTGATCCAAGCAATAAAGAAACGCACGAATTGCAACAGTATCCAAGAAAAATGCAGCATTCCACTTGGAAATATCATGTAATAAAACACAGCCAGACAGAATATAGCAATTTTTTAATCACTTTTGAAAACTAATTTCTTTGAAGAATACAAATCTAATTCTTAGTAAGTTAGAGATCATCTTTGTTAGAATGGATTAGCCGAGAATTTCTAAACAAAAACAAACAACTGAACAGATTCTCGCACACTTTGTTATTCTCCCTTATTGTAGGAAAAATACGGCACAATGGCCAGTAGATAAACAGGCTCCTATGAAGGGAGAGCTTTTAACGGATACAAAAATAGCCGAAGCCAGACCCATCAGCATTCCTCAGAAAGGGCATCACAGGCGATCTGTATTAATCCCTTTTTACGAAAAAGTGAAGTAATGTTAAAGAGGGACAATAAAGACTATTTATGACGGTTTATTCAATTTGGGAACAATTCATTTTTACGTAGGTGACATAATTTGTTGGCAACCATCAGTATCAAATATTCATCATTTTTGCATTGTATTGTATTTTTAGCGATTGGACGAGCTAACTTTTTAATGTAAAAGATGATTATGTACAAACGAATAAAAATCATACTATACTTATATTATGGTTACACAAACACTTAAACAGGTGTTTGCCTGGAGTTTCAATACTAATGACCAGCAGTTCAAATGCTACTAACTATCGGTTATTATTAGGGCTAGAACAACAGCATATTCTTTTCCTTGTTTTCACTCTCAGGTATATATCCATTGATATCATATGTTTTTATGTAGAGTGATGTGGTTCTCGGTTGATTAATTGTGTCTAACTGTGTCGGATATATACTCGAAAGTAAAAACATTGAAAAGAATATTCTGTTATCCTATCCCTAGTTATTATTTGTTGAATTCATTGAAAAAATAATATTCTAAATATTGTACGTATTTCGTTTCTGTAAATTTGAGATAAGTCTCAAATTCAGTTGTAAGTTACACTATTTTGGAGGTTGAAGGTTCAATTATCAGTGCTAGCGACATTCAAAATACAATTGCAGATTAATTAGGGCATGTACGCAGTCACGACTGACAGAACGAATGCATACTGCCCACATTGATTAAATAAAGTGTCCTACTCAAAATCCAGTAAAAATATCCGAGTTCGACAGAAAGATTCCCGAGTTCGACAAGATACACATGAAGAAGGTCGGAGATTATATCGACCGAAGCGTTGTTAAAAAAAGATAAAATCAAAGATGGCGACACGTTAAAAATACAACAAATATCAACAGTTTGAAACACCACTAGTATAGGCCTCTTATTACTATTGTACAGCCTTCAAAACTGATATAACAGGAAGAGTAGGTGGAAGGAAGTGGAAGTTCATCAACCACATAAATGATCTTTTAGTACAGACGAATCAATGTGGGTTGCGTATATGTCTTCTGCAGTTAAACTATTTCTTTTGGTTCGTAAGAATCAATTCTCTTTTGGCATTGGTTTCCCCGATACATGTCTAGTTAGAAATCGTTTAAAAAAGACAACAGCTACTTACAGGAAAGACCACGTTGTCATTTACTTGTTATGTACTTCCTTCATAACCTCAGAAAGTGGTGACAAAAAGTCGGGAAGCGTGTAGAGTAAAGTCAGTGCCTCTGAAATAAGAGCACCTTGGCCTACTAAAAATTGCCCGGGCAGCCCTGTTGACATTCTCAAGCATTAAGCAATAACCTTGCTCCATCTGAAAGACGAGGTGCAAATGCTCGGAGTGGTGACCCCTTAGAACTGCACAGAGCATCGATCGTTCTTCAGTGCACGGGTAGAAGGCAATTTCAAAAATGGCTCTGTTGGCTTTAGAGCCGAGACGAGAAAGTTGCCAACATTAAACAACATGAATGTGTTTCTGTGAAGCGAACTGTATTCGAACTTAGCACACACAGGTTCTTAGTTAACCACGTAGCCACTGTCACACCACATATAGTTTTATAAAGTGTTAGGACTACAGAGATATGTAAAAGAAAGCAAGCTATATCTAGAATAAATGGTTGAAGAATGTAGAAAAAATGGCAACCAGCCAAGAGGATTCCTGATAATGTACATTACTGGATTTTAAGACAATCTGTTACTTAAACAATGTAGTATGAGCGACGCAAAGGGGCGTTGGGGTAATTCAAGATATATTAGATCATTTGTATTACATGGATTATTTAGACTATTATACCTATGTTGAATCTTATTTTCACAACGCTTCGGCCGATTAAATCTCAGACCTTCTTCCGGTGCTACTTTTCGAACGTGGGAATCAAACAATTCTTACTCCAGCTTAATAGGTGACATTTTTCTTCTAGTATAATTATTTCACAATAAAATCTCGTCTAGCTATCACCACTGTCAATAAATTTGCTATCCACCTCTGTGTGTCTAAGACTAAATGCAGCTCCTATGAACAAAGTTTATTTCCTAGAACTAATAGTTTGTAGAACACAATATCGCAGATATGTTTCCCATCTATCTACAACATGGTCGGTTTCCAATGCGAATATTTGTTGAGCCGTTTTCTTGAATAATCAATTTCTGCCCAATTTCTATCATCGTTATCAGTCATCACCGTTCACGTGACTAACACATTGACCTTATCCTCGAGTAACCTTTGAGCCTTCGAACTGAATCGTTTATCAATCCTAGGGATATATTGTTCTCGTTCCGTCAACCATGCCCGGCTAGAACAATCTATCATAGTAGGTATATAAAGTTTTCAGCTTTATATCGCGTCCAGCTTTTCATCATCCACAATATCTGATTTGTCAGCTGGGTTGAGTTCATATCAGGTGAGGATATGTACTTTGCACCATGCTAGCAAAAAAGACGCTGCTTCGTTATTGAGCAGATCATTCTGTTATTAGAATATAGAAAGGTTTTGTTCGATTTTACGACGTGTCCCTTTTTCATTACAGAGGGATGTTATTTTTCCGATTATCTAAGGTGTTCTACACAGAAATACAGACGGAGCTAGTCTCCGCTTGCTTTGTACTTCAGCATGGTCCCCTAGGAGGAGACTGATTTTTCCCAACCTTTGGCGAGATGTCATATCTTCCTTCTGAATAAAGTAAATCCAACTAAGATGAGGGTAGTTATCCGTTAAAAATATAAACTAAATGTATCGACTCAACAACAAAAAAGCGGAATCCGTAGTTTCGGATTCAAAAATATGCTATAAATACTGATTGTATTTTTTTCTGCATAGACGCATACGAATTTCGGTATCTCTTAGATAAAGATTGATAATTTGTATTACTTGGAATTTTCGGACGACTGTTCCAATCTTGGATCTTTTTCCACAACGTTTCGGTCGATGTAAGCTCCGACCTTTTTCGTGAACTCGGAAATCTTTCTGTAAAATTAAAGAATTTATACGGAATTTCAAACAGAATAATTTATTTAATCAACGTTCAAAGTAACGGTTTTTTGTCGGTTGAAAGTACAATTCTTTGTGCCGAAAATACTTATAACACATGATATATTTAAAATTTCTACTCAGCAATGGCTGTCGGAACGACATTAAGCAACTTCATTGGAATCAATGAAGGGTTTTGATGAAATTTCGTACAAATTACTGAGTTCAGCAGAAAGATTCCCGAGTCCGACAAGATGCACTAAAAAACAAGCCAAACATGCGAGGTCCTCCTCTTCCACGATTGAAAGATTTAGTTTCACCATAGATAATATTTGTGCAAAAAAAGGGTTCAATTTGTAGTTATTGATAAAAGTACGAACAAACTAAGGAACGAATAATTTGGGTGCGATTTTATCTCTAAATGCCCCATAGACAGGGTCAACCATAGTTATCCCGGTAAAATCCGTTCTAGTAAAAATTTACTTTTACCATGACTAATGTTTGTGCAAAATTTAAAATAAAAACCAAGGCATGGTTATTGATAAAAGTGAGAACAACTGAATGGGAGTGAGTTACTGGGTCTAATTCCTCCTTTGTCGGTGGATCAAAAAACGCTTAGCTTACATTGGCCAAAACTTTGTGAGATTAGCACCCAAGATGAAATGATAATCCGAATGATTCAAACAGTTCAGGTGTACAAGTATTTTTATAATAACACATTTTATTAATCTTTCAATAGAATCTCTTCAACGGCTAAAAAGGCATCGGCTTTCAAACGAACAAACGGTAAAAGCCACAAAAAGTGCATATGATTGTGATAAAGTAATGACACTGAAAAAGCCACGGTCGATAAACGAGTAAAATTCTATTATGTTTCAGCATTTGATAAATTTCGCTGGAGGAGATGACGAACAGAAAAAAAAATTCTATTTGGGTTTCTTTTTCTCTGGCGGCTTTTTATTCAAGATAAAGAAATTTTTTCTTAAAGATAAAGAAACTTTTTTTTTTCCTTTAAGATAAAGACATTTGAATTTACAGGCAGAATTTTGAAAAGAATTCAACGAAAGTCTAAAAACTATCTTGAAAAGAAAATGGGGCAAATATAAAAGAATAAAGACTATTTTTTTATCTCATAAAAAAAACGTGAACGATTCATTTCGATTATAAGTAAAATAAACGCTTTAAGGTATTTTACCTGCGGACTTATCGATGTGTAGCGATAGGTGTTTATATATATATATATATATATATATATATATATATATATATATATATATATATATATTTATATATATATATATATATATCTTTCTCTCTCTCTATATATATATATATTAAATCCCCGAAATAGTGTTTCATGGTAAACAACTGATGATACCTTGAAAAATAAATTATTGGTATTATAGTAAATTCGAGAGCGAGTTGATGCAGTGATTGCAGGTGATTAAATGACTTACTGACTAGATGGTTTTATAACGAATCATAAAAAATATTTTTTTGTATAGTTTTAAAGGTTAAAAACTTCAAAGACTATATATAATTTTTTCGATTATATTTCACTTTTTATATATACAAATCGTTAATTTAAGAAGCTCAATGTAATTACATTACAGAGCGTTTGATATACATATATATATATATATATATATATATATGCATATATATACGTGTATCTTTTAGGGGTTGATTGTATGAGAGTATTTATACGTGTCACAGTCATCTATATGATATGTCTATGTTTGATGTGTTGATTTTACTGTCCAGATATTAATGTGCCTATTGATCGTCTAATGATTGTTTAAACAGAACTTATACGATTATAACATTAAGAGACAAATAACATTTTCTGGGGTTTTTACATCGGACAATGGAGAAAAGTACATTGCCTATCTTTAGTCTTGATTTGACGAATCTTCGGAAAAAGCTGCAAACGAAGATACGTATGACTCAAAGTCTTGGTGGTATTTTCATCAGCTAGAAAGCTGCAACGCTGGTTCTAGAATTTTACTATCGACATTTTCTAATATTCGAAATCATGCTTATTAACGACTGTATTTACTTCTCTGATTATCGACTGCGTCTACTCCCTCTGACTCCCAACTCTTAACCGATACTTGTATTTTCAAGCTATCTCGTTACGGCATTAACTCCACGTGATCTACCTTCGTTACGTATGTTATTAATGTTCTGACATTCTTTTTCACCAAGTCAACATTTTTGTTTGCGCTAGTTATGCAAACTAACATTCCTTTTTATTAACATAAATAATTTTATATGTAAATATTTATTTTGCTATTATAACATTCTTTCTGACATTTTAATTTTACAAATATTAATAACGATCATAATAATAATCGTAGGTCATATAGAAACTAGAATTAGAAGAAATTTCAAGACGGAAATAGCCGCAGCTAAGAGAGAATATACTGAAACCACCAGAAAATATCGACAAATATATATAAATCTGCGGTATGCATGCTGCTATTGAGCAATGTCAGCGGCACAAGTAGAATGAAACCATTGTAGATGGTGGGGATTTACTATAAAACTTACGTGTGGGAACATGTGCTTAAATTGCTGCTTTGAAGTATTCAGTGATCTCATTTTCGCACTGTTCAGCATGAAGAGAACAGATATTTCCCCATGCAGTATCTCTGATGTGACCCCTGATGGCATCCCAGTCAGCTTGTTTGTAGTACCCTGTCGTTTTGAGCAGTAGCTCTTCAACTTGAGGTCGAGAGTTTAAGATGATGTCTATCATTATCACAGCGTGATCAGAATTCCCGAGAGAGCAATGCGCATTTGTTACACAATCCTCAGGATCTGTGGCCAGAAATAGATCCAGAAGTGAGAATTTTTGGTCCTGACGATATGGGGAAACGGGACAGGAACGTAACTGTCTTTATCAAGGAATGGGATATAGAAAAGTTACGTGTGATGCTACCAGCTGGGTCAGAGTAGTCAATGAATCTAATCCAATTACTGTGGTAGACATTAACGTCGCCAAATACATGTATTTGGGCTCTAGCGTCTAAGAAGAGTGCTACATCTACGCTGTCAGAGACGTGATTGATTAGAGGAAAGTCCTGGGTCGAGTAAAGATTATGTTAAGCAACCTCTATCTTACAGAAGAGCTGCTGCGAGTTTGTCTCTGATGTATCGTTATTTTCATGGAAAGTGTTCGACTGAGCTTCAGTCTATGCCCCCCATCCTCGCAAAACGTTTATAAGAAACACTCGTCTAGCTGAAAACACTATCAATAATCCCCCCACTCTTTATCTGTGCCTAAACCTAAACGTAAATTCCATGAACAAAGCTTCTTTCTTAGAACTGCACGCCTGTGGAATTGTCTTCCGTTTTCCTGCTTTCCAGCTAACTACTATAGGGTTGTCTTCAAGTCTAACGTAAACAAGTTCCTGATGAGCCGTTCCACTTGTTAAGAAATTTACCGAATTTCCATTACTAACGATTACTATGTTGTCCAATTTCTACTGTACACTCTTAACCCTTATCCTCGAGTGGCCGAATGATTCAAACAATTCAGGTGTACAAGTATTTTTATAATAACACATTTTATTAATCTTTCAATAGAATCTCTTCAACGGCTAAAAGGGCATCGGCTTTCAAACCAACAAACGGTAAAAGCCACAAAAAGTGCATATAATTGTGATAAAGTAATGACACTGAAAAAGCCACGGTCGATAAACGAGTAAAATTCTATTACGTTTCAGCATTTGATAAATTTCGCTGGAGGAGATGACGAACAGAAAAAAATTCTATTTGGGTTTCTTTTTCTCTGGCGGCTTTTTATTCAAGATAAAGAAATTTTTTCTTAAAGATGAAGAAACTTTTCTTTTGGCTTTAAGATAAAGACATTTGAATTTACAGGCAGAATTTTGAAGAGAATTCAACGAAAGTCTAAAAACTATCTTGAAAAGAAAATAGTGTAAATATAAAAGAATAAAGACTATTTTTTTTATCTCATAAAAAAAACGTGAATCATTCATTTCGACTATAAGTAAAATAAACGCTTTCAGGTATTTTACCTGCGGACGTATTGATGTGTAGCGATGGGTGTTTATATATATATATATATATATATATATATATATATATATATATATATATATATATATACATATATATACATATATATATATGTATATATATATATATACTATTGCATGAAAGGAACTTTGTGTGTGTGTTTGGGTTCCTTTTCTCATAGGTTTCGAAACAGCTGAGCCTATATTTAGCAAGTTTTATGCCTAGCAGTGTGTTTAAATATGTTTGGTACAGAAATATATCCGATAAGTTTCCAAAATCAAAAAAGAGGTACCATTTAAAATTACTGCAAATTATTTTTTCGTTTGCATATTTAAATATTAAGCATTTAATATTACTGCAAATTATTTTTTCGTTAGCATATTTAAATACTAAACATTAAACATTAATCAGAAATGATTTTTTCACAGCATTCATCGTGATGGCCAAATATCAGCTAACGTGATATTATAAACAAACAAAAATGGAATTTGGTGAACGACATTATCATCATTATTCTTATATTCAATTTTTTTTTCGAATTAGTCCACCAAGCAAATTATTTCTTATAATATATAATAATCAATATAGGATTGATTCTATAATATTTCATACGCAATCTGCATAAATTAAAATATCATATTTGAGCGTATTGTACGACTGTGCAACGCCTGGCTTCCAGCTAATATATATATATATATATATATATATATATATATATATATATATATATATATATATATACGTGTATCTTCTAGTGGTTAGATTTTATGATAGTGAATATACGTGTCACAGTCATCTATATGATGTGTGTATATATGATGTAATAAAATAAAATAAGCTCTTTCTCAGAGAGAAGGTAAAACCTGAGAAATGGAACCTCTGAGGTTTGAACTGTAACCTACCTTAGCTCGACAGCAACCAAGTCACTGTAGGTTTCATTTGTCTCCTAATTTTCCTACAGACATTTACCCATGGAAATCAGATTCGTGACCTTACGTGAGTAAGTATGCATTATGTTAACTAGTATGAATTTGAACAAGCGTTACACAAGTACATGTAAGGGTAACATAGCGGCAAACGGATATAAACACAATGCAGCTAGCGTAATTTAAGTCAGCCCCCTAGACAAAACGTGCTAGAAACACAGATGTCGAATGATATGGCATCGATATCACGTCACGTGTTCGGGCAAGAGAACAAGGTTTCTAGCAGTCGACCTCGGGAAAAGAGAAACAACATACGTTCTAAAAATGTAGAGAGGAACTACACAGATATCACCCTGATGATGCCGTCTGCTGCTCTAAGTTCCAAAATACATAAAAAACAAGTTAAAAATGAATCAAAATTAGATTGATCTCTCCTCCTGTCAACGACCTTTCTCTAAATAAAACCTTTGAAACTCCATGAAGTGTACATTGTTTCCACATATTTGCATGAGTCGATCTGTCCCGAGTAAAACAGAAGACTACATCAATATAGGGGATCAAGACTCACAAATGCAAAGCGACAATAAAAAAACGGACGAGCGACCGCGCACGTATGTAAAATGACTTTTTATGATTTGAGTCGTTCCTTTGAGTCGTTCCTTGATCGCTCATTAGCAAACTCACACAAGTGGAGAGACTACACGTTTGTTTTAAACGGCATCTGCGATCGGTTCGTTTAATGTTAATTTAACGGTTTGTTAAAAGCAAAAATGTAACACATGTTCAAAGTATCACCATAGCAACAAATTTGGCAATTCTGTTTATTGATATTTAACCTAAAGTGTGCTTCATCGCTGAAGAAAATTTTGAAAGGAAATTGTGAATCAATGACAATATTTCCTACGACACATGCAGTAAATGTACGGTATGAACGAGGATCATTTGGCTTCAACTCCTGTACAAGATTAACCTTGTAAGCGCACAAACCATAATGTTCCATAAAATCGAATGGGTACAAGTTTAATTGTTGAGCACGTTCACGAATTAACACATTTTCAGCATCATTAACACTACACTGTACAATTGGTTGGTTGGTTGTGTTCGTTTTACGGCATATCAACCCTTTTCAGGTTATTTAATACCAAATCCAGTGATTTTGAAGAAAAGTTTTTTAATAGAATATATTTGTTTTTTTCAAGTCGGTTTCTATTTAACCCATAGTTGGGACCCTAACAGGTACTAATACTCCGGGTCAGAGTGGACCTGGGAGCAACGGCAATTAAAGGGTGGCTCCACATTCCCTAAAACCCGCAAGCTGGGGCCTCACCATCGGATATAGTTTAATGTCATATCCAGGACCTACACTGTACAGCAGAAATCATCTTACAGGATGGGTATTATCGTTTAGAGTGGACGTGGTTCGAAAACGATTCATAGTTTCTCTAATAATTCTTCCTGATGGTCGGTTATGAACACCATAAAACTCGCGTAATGCACGATGTGTTGCTCCGACTGAACCGTGATTTTCAAAATAAATTTGCACAATTTGTAAATACAGCTCGAGTATTAGTCTCTTCATGATGAATTGCCAAACCAAACTGAACTCAAAATAACCAAAAAATAGCCGATACTTGCCAAATCTGCAATTAAAGGTGTCAATTTAAAATTCGCCGCTCTTAAAACACACACATACTCTATTTAGAGAGAGAGAGAGAGAGAGAGAGAGAGAGAGAGAGAGAGAGAGAGAGCGAGGGAAACAGACACAGCGACAGCGACAGTTATCTGTTTTGTTTACATTCGACGAAAACGAGCGATAAAGAGTGTGCGAGAGAGAAAGAGAGAGAGTGAGTGAGAGAGAGAGAGAGAGAGAGAGAGAAAAATGTCATAAGTGGTGGCCATTGTTGGGCCGAATAAAAGCATTAAAATATATTAAAAGACAAAAAAGACAAATGCAGGTAGGTAGAAGAGTAACTTTGCCACCTTTTTGTTTGTTGGCGTCTCTTAAAATAACAATTCACCAAAACGGTGAATTGTTATTTTTCATTATTTTGAATGCACCTAATTTATTTTATTACAAATTATTTTTCTCATTTAATTTTTGTTGCGGTGAAAATTGAAATCAGTTGAGGATTGCTTAATATCCTTACTACACAACCTCTCTCCACCCATTTTTTGATAAGGCTATTTCCGATAGCCGTTCTTTCCATCATGCGTTGGGGTGTCTATTCTGAAAGCCGTTCGTAACATGAGGGGGTTGGAGGTTCAGCAGCAGCAGCAGCAGCACCAGCAACAACAACAACAACAACAACAACAACAACAACCGTATTTTAATCTTTTTTTGAAGAGGCAGGAGCACGCTTCCATCGGGTAACGCCGGTTAGCGAATACTGCTAGTGCTTTTTTAAAATTCCATTTTCACCCCCCCCCCAAATAAGGCACAGTGCCACTTTAAAGTAAGGGGCTACTAATGGGGACATAAGTTGCAGGGGTATTATGAAGGTAGATGAGTAGCAAGATGTCTGTTCTCATTACACTTGAACTTCTGCATGTCAGTACAGTTGGGGAAGCAGAATCTTGGAAGGGAGTTCCAAAGTCTAGGAGTTCTGGGGAAGAAACTATTGGAGTAGAAGGCTTTCTTACACCTAGGGATCTCTACTGTGAAAGGGTGGCATCTAGCTGCTTGTCGGGTTTGTCGGGGGTATTCACATCGAGGGGGTACAAGTGCTTGTAGTTCGTCAGAACGTTCATTATTAAAGTACTTGTAGAATAGGCAGATGGATGCAACATTTTGTCAATGGGACAGAGGCTGAAGCTTAGATGACAGTTCAGAACCTATCAGATTGGCGACTCTCTTTTGAACCCTACGTTTTTTTAAAAATACTGCTGTTTTTCTAATCTAATAGACGCTTTCGATTGTGAGAACATTATTGTCCATCTCATAAATTTCTCTCGTTTTTGGATGTTTTGAGTTTTCATCTCGATTTTCCTCGTTATGTACTGAATATTTGTTAATGAAACCTATATAATATACATTATTATTCCATTCTGAATATTTTCTTTTTTCAAGAATTAAAAATATTTGAATTTTAAGAAAGTTATTTAAAATATTTTTTGAAAATTTAAGCATTTTTATTTTAAAGACATTACACAGAATAAAGGTTTGCATTGTAATAGTTGCAAGGAGTGAAGGAATTTAGAGAGAGTATGAGACACTTATATACCAATAGAGAGTGAAAAAATCTATATTATACTAAAACTGTGTGTATGCTTTGCACGATGTTTGTTTGTTTGCCACGGTATTTGATGGCATATTTTAATATATAATAAAACAGATTGGGAGAAGAAACTTGTTTTATTCGTGCTATGGAAACCTCCTTATTTCTATTTAGTGCTTTCAGTAGCGCTGTGAAAGCGTCCTGGGCGTTAATCTTTTCACTGATCCTCTTAATGGGTTGGGGGATTGTGAACTTGGTTTAAGTAGCACTCTGGACACCTCTTAACTTCTATTTATTTACTGCTCACTTATGAAATTGTCATTATATTTTTCTTGGAAGTGGTAGATAAATAGGTGAAAACATTATTGCGTACATACGTGCATTGTCAAAATTAGTATAAATTTAAACAACACTGAAATGGTCCTATAAGTAAAATAATTACAAGATATAATAGGGTGATTATGTAGATTGGTGATATTTTAAATCAACGCATTTCAGGTGAAAATATTATTATGTACTTACATGTCATGTCAGAATTAATATAAATTCTAAATAGCACGAAAAAATTAGCAAATGGAAAATTATTACAAGAAAAAATAAGAGGCTTGTGTAAAATGATGATCTTTTAATTTTAGTCCAAGGCATTTCAGGTGAAATCATTATTACGTACTTCCGTATCAGCTCGAAATTTGTTTAAATTCCAAATATCACTGAAATGACCCGACTAAAAAAATAATTACAAGAAAATTAGTTTGCGTGTGTAGATTGCTGATGTTTTTTTAAACCAACGCATTTCAGGTGGAAACATTATTTCTTTGCGTATCAAAGACAGGATTAATGCCTTTCCACTTTCTGAATAAGTTTTTATTTGTATGGATAACTTTTTCGACTTGTATGGATACGTTGCTTGTGCCCTTTAAAATACATAAGAGAAAGCGAGATCGTTCGCCCCAAAATGATTGTTAATTAATATATCTCCTAGATAAACAATACCAGCTTTATCCAATTTTAAAATGAATTGTTCCAAAATCTGATTATGTCGTTTTCTCGACTGAAACAATCGTCATCGCCACCGGTTAGTCTCAAAACACAACCGATGTCTTCTGTAAGGGTAGATCTACATGTAATTGTGAAGTAACCACGGCTCTCCTGAATCGGTACCGCTTGATTCCGGTGAAAAGCATGTTGCGTTTTAAGGATGCACACACGCGCATGCACGCATGACAACCCGTAGTTAAAACGCACTGAACACTTGAGGTCATGTTGTCAAATTAATTTCGTGAGTGGTGAAAGGTCAACTATTTGACGCACACAGCTCCTGGGGTGAGCGCACTGCAGAGAGCAGGTCATATATATAGCCCAGAGAAAAGTGCAAAAGAGAAGAGAAGCAAACAGCCACCCGGCAAAGCAACATAAGTACGAGCTCATGGTTTCATCCACCCATCTTCCTGGTCGCACACCGTCTCTAGGTTAGCGCACGCACAAGCGGCATTATTTGGATGTATTTGTGGGAGTCGTAAGCCCCCCCCCTCTCGTTAACCAATTTTCACCTAAAACACACCGACTCACTTTTTAGCACGCTAGTTCACGCTCTGTCAATTAAGTCTCTGTCTGATATACTGATGATAAAAAATTTAAGACCACTTAAAAATCTATAAAAAGAAACCTTTTTTTAAAGATAGATTATAAACTCTTCCGACTTAAGGTTACCAATACTACAATCTAAAAGGTTATGGAAACAAAAACCTACATTCCAAACATTTTATTTAAAATTTGCATTTTTATTAAATTCGGCTTTTTACACATGATCAAAATTATAACTTGTTAGATTTATGGTAATTCGTATGTTTTTAGTTCAGTTAGAGATTAGCAATCACTATGCAAAAGTGTTACCACGTCTAAAGCAAGAAAACTAACCAAAGTTGAGCGTTTTGAATTCTAGGATTCCATAAGCAAGGTTTGTCACAGCGAGCGATAGCAGGTAAGGTAAGGTAAATCGCAGTAAAATTGTCATTTGCAACTTTCTAAAGAACACTGAGAATTATGGAAAAGTAAAATACTTTGGTAGCCCTCCCCCCCAATCAGACGGTTTGTTATGAATGACAGAGGACTTTCTTCTAGTCAAATTAAGGCGGTTACAAATGCTGATTGCAGTCCAATAACCATGAGACGACACTTACTACAAAAAGGCATGGTAAATAAAAAGTGTAAACAAA
Organism: Euprymna scolopes; assembly: GCF_053919585.1. Classification (NCBI taxonomy): domain Eukaryota; kingdom Metazoa; phylum Mollusca; class Cephalopoda; order Sepiida; family Sepiolidae; genus Euprymna; species Euprymna scolopes. Next base: position 117,980,214 of record NC_136496.1, read on the forward strand.
TTTCTCGGTTGCTTCCACGTCACAAACCGGACCGCTTAAGATTTGGTTGTGAATACCAAACCTGTGACGTTGAGAAGTGGAAGAAAGTCCTGTTTTCTGATGAGAAAAAATTCAATTTGAATGGTCCTGATGGCTTCCAGCGATATTGGCATGACAAAAACATGCCCTTTGAAATTTTTCCACACGCCATTTTGGTGGAGGGTCCGTAATGGTATGGCGTGCCTTTTCTTACAGAGAGGCGATGGAGCTCAAGGTGGTGCAGAGTCGTCAGACAGCAGCTGTTTATGTTAGCATGCTACAAAAAGCATCTTTGATGATGGAGGTTCATGCTCATCGGACTTGAACCCAATTGAAAATGTTTTGGGATTTATGACAAGAGAGGTTTATTGAAATGGCAAACAATATTCAACAAAAAATGAACTTCGTGAAGCCATCTTCAGAAACTGGAGCAGGATCCCGCGCACCTTAATAAAAACCCTTATTTTTAGCATGCCCACAAAAATCTTTGAAGTCATTAAAAGCAGTGGAGGTAGAACTCATTATTAAGTTTGATTTTTAAACGTTTTCATACACTTTTCATACACTTTTTGTACAATTTAATACAATTTTTGTCTCTGGTCTTATAATTTTGATCATTTGTAAAAATCCTAATTTAATAAAAATATAAATTCTAAAAATAAATCTTTGGAATGTAGTTTTTTGTTTCCATAACCTTTTAGATTATAGTATTAGTAACCTTAAGTCGGAAGAGTTTAAAATCTATCCTTAAAAGAAGTGTTTTTTTTAAAAAGATTTTTAAGGGGTCTTAAATTTTTGATCAGCCGTGTATGTGTCACCAGAACTCTTTGACCTTTCTGCACCTACCCTACACAAGTAAACTGGATTCAAGCCAGTACCCTATTAACTCGTTACCGACACACAGTAGAAGAAATCTAGGACGACTGGAAATAACGTACAGGTAAAGCGGAGAGCACATATAGCATCTAATATCTCTCAAATGGCCACTCATTTCACTACTAGTTGGATTTTACGTTGCTCAACTTCTGTAATCTAACGGAAATCGGTTTCGACGTCATTGTGCCGTATTATTGAAAAACATGATTTGAAATAAGTGCATTTCAAAAGTGACAGTCATTTCATTAATTTAAGACCATGTAGCTTTGTTTTTTTTGTTGTTCTTTTACTCATGTTCACCTCTTACAAAGCATTTAACTACTTGGACGCAAGGGGCTACTATTTGAGGCCATGTCTAGAAAAGATTAACAAGATATTTGTCTATGCTACATTTAAACTCCTACATATCAACACAGCCAGGGAAGCAGGCAGCAGAAAGGGAATTCTAAAGTCTAGGTGTTCGAGGAAAGAAACTATTAGAATAGTTATTTTACGGTAAGAAAACAATTGCTATAATATTAAATGAATTGACATATTCGTTTTATTTGTGAAAAGGCAATATTTAACTGACAATCTGCTTCACTAAAATATCACTACTCTTCGAACTAGAAACCCAAATAAGTACTTATTAATAACAGATTCACTAATCATACCGTAGGCCAACAAATGTAGAACTTAAAAAATTCAACCACCTATGGTAATAGCACAGAGGACCACAAATCAAACTGTTATGTTATCCAACACGTTGTAGTCTCAGTCACAGAGTAGACAAAGAATAGGTAAGAACTTTAACTCGCTTTCCCCCCTTGTAGTAACATTTATTTCGTCATTCTCTGACCACCCTTTATTTCTCGCTACAGCTGTGATATCACCCACGCGTTTAACGTGCTCTTGAACGTCATCCACGTCTCTAACGTGATCGCAAACGTCATCCACGTCTCTAACATGATCGTCTTCTCTAACGTGCTTTTTCTTCTTTTTATAGTCTTTTTCTTTATCGGTGACGTCATTTCGTATGCATTTTCACACGCGCGTGTGCGCTCTGTTACAAAACTACATTTTACCGCAATTAAATGCAGCTCAATTGTAAATTAAAAGAAAAGGCTATGATAAATATCGTACATATGTAGGTATCCCTAACTGACAACAATAATAAAATTAGATTTATAATCTACTATAAAAAAAAGTAAGACAAAAAACATAGTAGTAAAAACAATGCTTCCCCAACGTGTTTAAAAAACAAATGTCATATACAGGTTTAAATGCCCCATGGGAAAGTGTAACTCTTACCTAGTGCAAACTTCTCTAAAAAGAACATAACTGTCCTTCCTTTGAAGTCAGGCAAATCTTAACCCAGAATACAGAGATAATACACCATAAATAAGAGTAATTTATTCTAAAATATTATTGATTGTAACATACATTTATCATTTCAAAATTAAATTCGTAATTTAAATTATATGAATTGATGTAGAAAGCAGTATGGAATTTCAACATGGTGTCCAAAAAGGAAGGTTGAAAATCTTTGTCATTTTATCGTTAATGTTTATTTTTTTCTCTATTTCAAATATTTTACAGATAATATTTAGGAAATGAATTATAGATATGTATAGTATTGAACAACGTACGCAAGTTGTGAAATTATTTTACCAAAATCAGGGGTCAATTGTTTTATAGGTCAATTGTTTTAGAGCTTATCGACGGAATTTTCATGTAAGAGATAACCCAAGTCACACCACGATTTGAAACAATGTTATCAAACCGCAAACCCTGCAAGAATTGATGAAAAACACCAGAGACGAAATAAGGGAGTTCAATCGCAATTTTTCAGGAATAATGTATTCGAACAAGCACAAATATGCGAAGCTGAAAATGGGCAACATTTAAAAGACATTATTTTTCATAAATAAAAATTGTTTGAATTTAGCATTTTTTTAAAATGCCTGAGTCGGATTGTGTTAAAATTACAGAAAGATATCATCAAAAATAAAGAATCTATATAAGTCAATCTTTCACGTCTAGCTGAAACCACTGTGAAAATTTTCCCCCACTCTTTATCTGTGCCTAAATCAAAACGTAGATTCCATGAACAAAGCTTCTTTCTTAGAACTGCACGCCTGTGGAACTCTGTTCCGTCTGCCTGCTTCCCACCTGACTACAACCTGGATGTCTTCAAGCCCAACGTAAACAAATTCCTAATGAACCACCCCCTTAAGTAAACACTCCATTAAATCTCCACACTAACGTACTCTACTTGCAATAACCCTTAACCCTGAGTGGCTTCCGGGCCTTGATAAGTGGTGACTACCGTGTAAAAAAAGGTTCCAAACCATACAGTAACTTTTTGGACAGCCTGTATTTAATGTTGTATGTGAATAAAAACTGATCATTTTTACAAACCTTTTCGACAGATGAGTTGTCATAAGGCACGTAATGAGATTGCAAAATTAAAACTGCTGGATTTAAGCGATTAAGAACGTTTCGAAAACACTTTATTGTACTCCCGCGCCCTATCAAACTTGGTGGGTTTACCTGTTCATATGAGTGAGCTTTCGAAGATGGACCAAAAAGTATAAAAATAGAATCTTTCAATTCTGTTTAACTAAAAATTTGTCAAAGTAGAACTTATTTTTATTTATTTTTTTTATTACAGTTTCACCCCAAACAAGGCACATTGCCACTTTGGTGTAGGGGGCTACTATCAGGGGTAACATCTGCTGGGGTACTATGTGGGGATTTGGGCAGCAAGATGTCTGTTCACGTTACACTTGAACTTATGCACATCAGTACAGTTGGGGAAGCAGGGACCTGGAATGGAATTCCAAAGTCTAGCGGTTCTGGGGAAGAAACTATTGGAGTAGAAAGATCTTTTACATCTATGGATCTCTACAGTGTGGGGGTGGGATTTAGCAGCCTGTCGGGTTTGTCCCGGGTGCTCACGTCGTGGGGGCACAAGTGATTGCAGTTCGTCAGAGCAATCCCCACTAAAATACTTGTAGAACAGGCAGATGGATGCAACATTTCGTCGATGGGACAGAAGCTGAAGCTTAGATGCCAGTTCAGGGCCTATCAGACTGAACCTTGTCTAGGAGCGAGAGACTAGTAGCAGATGGACCAGCCCAAATATGACAGCAATACTCCATACATGGGCGAATGGTGGCCTTATAGAGGTACATGATACTTTCGGGTGTTAGTAATTTTCTAGCACGATAACGAGAGCCTATCTTCTTTGCAGCGGCCCTGGTAATGCTTTCAATGTAATTGTTCCAACTCATGTTCCCTGTGAACATTAGGCCAAGGAGTTTGAAAGATGTACTCTCAGATAAAGAGTCGTTGGCCATTGCTATTGTGGGTAGAGAAGTTTTTTTTTTTTATTACATTTTCCCCCCAAACAAGGCACATTGCCACTTTGGTGTAGGGGGCTACTATCAGGGGAAACATCTACTGGGGTACTATGTAGGGATTAGGGCAGCGAGATGTTGGTTCACGTTGCACTTGAACTTATGCATGTCAGTACAGTTGGGGAAGCAGTGACCTGGAATGGAATTCCAAAGTCTAGCAGTTCTGGGGAAGAAACTACTGGAGTAGAAAGATCTTTTACATCTATGGATCTCTACAGTGTGGGGGTGGGATTTTGCAGCTTGTCGGGTCTGTCGAGGGTGTTCACGTCGTGGGGGCACAAGTGCTTGCAGTTCTTCAGAGCATTCACCATTATAATACTTGTAGAACAGGCAGAGGGATGCAACGTTTCGACGATGGGACAGAGGCTGAAGTTTAGATGCCAGTTTAGGGCCTATCAGATTTGCGACTCTCTTTTGAACCCTGTCAAGGAGCGAGAGACTAGTAGTCGATGCACCGGCCCAAATATGACAGCAATACTCCATACATGGGCGAATAGTGGCCTTATAGAGGTACAGGATACTTTCAGGTGTTAGAAGTTTTCTAGCACGGTAGAGAGAGCCCACCTTCCTTGCAGCGGCCCTGGCAATGCCCTCGATGTAATTGTTCCAACTCATGTTTCCTGTGAACGTTAGGCCAAGGAGCTTGAGAGACGTACTCTCAGATAAAGAGTCGTTGGCCATTGCTATAGGTGGTAGAGAAGGTTTCTTGTAATTATTGAATGAAACCAGTTTTGTCTTGGTGGCATTGAACGTTACCGTCCATTTTTGTCCCCATTCCACTACTGATTGGAGGTCATCTTCTAGTGTTTCTGCCATTACTTTAGATATATGTTCATTTGTTTTCCTGTCGTGCCTGCTATAGAGTGTGGTGTCATCAGCATATATACCCATCTCAGAGGCAATTTTGTCGGGGAGGTCATTTATGAATATCAGGAACAGCAGAGGTCCAAGGATAGATCCCTGGGGCACTCCCGCATTTATATCATATTGTTTAGATGTACGACCGTCGAGGACAACCTGGATTTTTCTCTTATCTAAGAAGGATTTAATTATGTTGAGTATTCTACCAGTGATACCGCAAGATCTAATCTTCCTGAGGAGACCCTCATGCCATACCCTGTCAAAAGCCTTAGATATATCTAGAGCTACCGCTCTGCCCTCTCCCGCTTTGTCCAGTGAATGGTATATGCGTTCAGAGATTACAGTGAGGATGTCTGCCGTGGAACGGGCTTGTCTAAATCCATATTGATGGTCGGTCAGAAGTTTAGCATCTGTAAGGTGCTGGACTAGAGCATGGTTAATTAAGGTCTCAAATATTTTGGCAAAAAGTGGGAGGAGGCTAATAGGGCGATAATTTAACGGGTCAGGTTTCTTGTAATTATTGCGATAATTTAATGGGTCAGGTTGTAATTGCGATAATTTAATGGGTCAGGTTTCTTGTAATTATTGAAGGAAACTAGTTTAGTCTTGGCGGCATGTAATGTGACCATCCATTTTTGTCTCCATTCCACTACAGATTGAAGGTCATCCTCTAGTGTTTCTGCCATTTCTTTAGATATGTGCTCATTTGTTTTCCTGTCGTGCCTGTTATAGAGTGTGGTGTCATCAGCATATATACCCATCTCAGAGGCAATTTTTTCGAGGAGGTCATTTATAAATATTAGGAACAACAGAGGTCCAAGGATAGACCCTTGGGGCACTCACGCATTTATATCATATTGTTTAAATGTACGACCGTCGAGGACAACCTGAATTTTTCTCTTATCTAAGAAGGATTTAATTATGTTTAGTATTCTACCAGTGATACTGTATGATCTTATTTTCCCGAGGAGACCCTCATGCCATACCCTGTCAAAAGCCTTAGATATATCTAGAGCTACCGCTCTGCCCTCCCCTGCTTTGTCCAGTGAGTGGTATATACGTTCAGAGATTACAATTAGGATGTCTGCTGTGGAACGGGCTTGTCTAAATCCATATTGTTGGTCAGTCAGAAGTTTAGCATCTGTAAGGTGATGGATTAGAGAATTGTTAATTAAGGTCTCAAATATTTTGGAAAAAGTGGGAGGAGGCTAATAGGGCTATAATTTAATGGGGCCGTTCTTTCGCCAGAATTCTTGAATACTCGTACAACAGAAGCAGTTTTCCAACAGCCCGGAAAGCAAGATTCATTAAGGCATTTGTTGTAGAGTTATGAGAGAACTGGAGCTACTTCAGCTGAGCAATTTTTTAATAACACAGCTGGGATGAGATCGGGTCCACATGCTTTTGAAGTGTCAAGGTTTTTATGATAGCATCCACCTGAGCAGGGGTGATTTTCAGATCGTATAGCGTGGTGTCTGTCCGCATAGGAAAGTCAGGTAGGGGGTGGTTGAGAGGGTCCTGTGTGGAGTTTGAGGCAAACCGACTGGCAAGCATGTTAGCCTTCTCGGTTGTTGAGGAAACAACCTCATGATTGTTGGATAGTGGGGGAATGGTCGATTGCCCATTGTTTACTACACTGTTGTAGATTTTCCAGAAGTCACGAGTTCCTAATTTATGTGCTTCGATGTGTTTTTTAGTGGTTTCAGTAAATTCTCTTTTAGCTGTCGCTATTTCTTTCTTAACGTTACTTCTAGCTTCTATGTACTTCTGTCTGTTTGAACTGGACTTATGTCGGTTAAATCTGCGGTATGCATGCTGCCTTTGAGCAATGGAAGTTGCGCAATTCCAAGTAAGAGAGAGTGGGGAGAGTGGGGCTTGCTATAAAATTTCCGCATCGAGACATAGTCTTCAATTGCAGTTTTGAACCATTCAGTGGTCTCATTTGCGCACTGTTCAGTAGGAAGAGAAAAAATATTTCCCAATGGGGCATCTCTGATAAGATCTCTGATGGCTTCCCAGTCAGTCTTTTTTATAATATCTCGTTGGTTTGAGCACTGGCTCTTCAGTTTTGGCTTTAGAGTTTAGGGCGATTTCAACCATTATCACTGCATGATCAGTGCTCCCAAGTGGGCTTTCGGCATTCGTTATACAATCATCGGGAACTGTGGTCAAAAACAGATCTAGAAATGATGCGTGTTGTTCTTGCTGATCAGGGAAACGGGTTGGGAATGTAACCATTTGTGATAGAGAGTGAGATATAGAGAAGCTATGTGTTGTTCTGCCCGCTACTTAAAATATATCCTTTTATATATATCAAATGCAGAGTATATGTGTGTATCTGTGTGTATATCTGTTTGTGTGTGTCTGTATATCTGTGAGTTCGTTTCCTATGGTCTCCGAAACGGCTGGGCAATTTTCTAAACACTTTCACAAATATACTTTAAGTACCTGAGAGTGTTATTAGATAAATTTTGTATCGCAATGTCTCCGATAAGTATCGAAAATAGATAATCGAAAAATCCGATTTAAGAAGGAACTGTGCGATTTTGAACAAAGTTAACACCGTTATACAGCCTAACATCACAAGTGTATTTGAGAAGTTTCATCACCGCACAAATTGAATAAAATGCGTATAAAATCAACAGCAGACTCTTTGATTTCGATGACAAATAAAAGTATTGGAAGTCTGGAACATTTTTCGATACACCTTCAATCCTGGGCAACGCCGTGTATTCCTGCTAGTAAATTAATATATCTGTAGATATATATTTGTGCGTTATTGTTAAGCAATTGTACTGAGATTTATTTTTATACTAGTAATGGGTGCCCGGCCTTGCCCGGGTGTTTGTAGATGTATTCGGAACAAAACAAAAGAAAACAAAAAACGGTATTTTTTTTAAAACTTTGACCCCTATTATGACCTCTTAATATTTATTGTTTTGGACTCATATCAAGTTATTAAGTTTGATCCATGTCCAAGGAACCTATATCTAAAATTTAAGTGTTTAGACCCAAAATTGTCGGAGGAGTTTGGTAGAGTTCTCAAAGATCAAATCATTGAACTTTGACCCCTTAACAGCGAAATTTCTGGCCGAAACCCGATCACATCGATTTTCCCAACTCTCAGTACCCTGTATATCAAATTTCGAGTCTGTAGACTAAAAATTGACAGAATTATTGCGTATGGAAATGTACACAGACACATACAGACACGTTCACTTTTATAGATATATAGAAGATAATTTAACCGAAAATCACTGGTCTACATTCAAATGGTGGTGAACTTCATAAACAGCGAATCAATACTGGCCATTTTGTGTTGTTGTATTTGTTGTGTGTGTGCGTGTGCGTGTGTGTGTGTGTGTGTGTGTGTGTGTGTGTGTGTGTGTGTGTGTGTGTGTGTGTGAACCGTCAAGCCCTTTGGCTGGTTCTTGCAAGGTTTGGATGCCCAGAGAGGTACATTCGGGTACTGAGACTGCTGCATGACAATATGTCAGCTACAGTCCTCAGTAGTACTGGAGATGAAACAGAGCCCTTCAGGGTTGACACGGGAGTGAAACAGGGATGTGTCATTGCCCCAACCCTGTTCTCCATCTTCATTACTGCTATCCTCCATCTCACGGACAAACATCTTCCCCATGGAGTTCGGATTATGTACAGAACCGACGGCCGACTTTTTAACATCAACAGATTTAGGGCCAAAGGTTGAACGAACACCATATCCATTATGGAGCTACAGTATGCAGACGATAACGCCCTTGTAGCCCTCTCAGAAGAGGACCTACAGTGTACACTGGTTGCCTTCACGAGGGCGTACAAACAGCTAGGACTAACAATTAATATAAAAAAAACCCAAATCCTCCATCAATCACCACCAAACAGTACTCCAGTCTCACCCCCAAACATCTCCATTGACAACGCTAGACTGGAAAATGTGGACCACTTCCCATACCTAGGCAGCATCCTATCATCAAAAGCCAACATAGATGATGAAATACAACACCGTCTCAGCTGTGCCAGTGGGGCTTTCTCAAGGCTAAGGAAGAGAGTATTTGAGAACCGTGACCTTCTGGCAAAGACCAAAATCATGGTATATAAAGCTGTCTTGCTGCCCACTCTTCTCTATGGATCGGAGACCTGGACCACATACAGGAGGCACGTAAAAACCCTGGAGACGTACCACCAAAGATGCCTCCGAAAAATCCTCAGAATTAGTTGGAAGGACCGACGCACCAACACCAGCGTCCTGAGTGAGGCTGACATTCCCACTATCACCGCTACTGTTGCTCAACGCCAGCTCAGATGGACTGGTCATGTTGTCCGAATGCCGGATCTCCGCCTCCCAAAACAGATTTTCTACTCTCAGCTTGTTGAGGGAAAGCGTGCCCAGGGTGGCCAAAAGATGAGGTATAAGGACAACATCAAAGCAAATCTAAAGCGGTTTCACATGGACCTTGAGATATGGGAGGACGTGGCTGGGAGCAGGTTGGCATGGAGGAGCGCTGTCCACAAAGGTGCTGCGCTTTATAGTAGTGACCTAAATAAAGCTGCTGAGGATAAACGCAAGCACAGAAAGGACAGATTATTAACCAGACACACCCAACCCCACCCCACCACCACTACCTTTATCTGCCCAAATTGCACAAGACAAATTGGGTCTAGGATTGGGCTCTATGCTCACCTGAGGACCCACAGAAGCCACAACGGAGGACAGTCTTACTCGGACACGAGTGACCGCCGATGATGATGGTGTGTGTGTGTGTGTGTGATAAGGGACACTTCTGATCTTATTGACAATAAATCAATTTCACTTAAGCAATGAATATGCAAAGCATTTATTTCTTCAAACAAGCACTTGTTACATGCAAATTCTAAGCATAACACCTCTAGAACTAAGAGACTTGTATGCTTTTCATTGAAATAGCTACTAGAAAAACCATGCTGTCTTTCGGTCTGCCTCGTTCACTTTTTAAATTTTATTTATATTAGTCTGTCATGCTTCAGTTCCAAATCTTTTTTGATCTCTAAATTCACAGATTTATTGTATATCAGAACTTAATATGCGAATGGGTATACAAAAACTGTCAAGCTTTGTTGTTCATTTATTCGATTTGTTTTTGTCTCTTCTTTCTTTTCACATTTTATATCCAGATTTGATTCAAACGTACGCCCAAGAGTGACTCGCTTGAAAGGGACACCTTTGTTCGTTTGAATATGCCTTCTTTTCACTTCCAAATGCTAGCTAGAGTTTTCAATTGAATATGTTCCAAACAATGAAAATTGTTTTGAACGTAAAATCTAATGAGTCTCAATCATATAAAAACAATGATATGGTCAACGAAATCAGAATTATTCTCGGTGACATTTGAAGCGTGCAGTGCCTCTCAGCATCAACAACTGCCCACCCGAGACACATCGACCGGTGATGTGAGTCAATCAACGGTTTTTCTGTAAAGCTTTTTTTTCTAAATATTTTAATAGCATACAATACATGCAAAAATGTACCTTAGTACTTTTGACAGCATCGGGGAAGATTAAGCAAGGGGATTGCGCCAATGCTCCATGTTGTAGATACGAGAGGTGTTCCAAAAGTAATACCTTCTACATTTTATTCCGCCTAACTAGATCAAAGGGAATTACAAATTTCATTGTTATGATGACTGAACTGATGCATTAATGACCTGAAAGTTTCATCTGTCAGTTATAGATATTGATGGTGTGAGAGACTAAGAAAGCAATGCCTGTTATAGACGTGCGTCAGAAGCACAGATGCATCATTGAATTTCTGGTAAAGTGCATCGACAATAGTCATGAGTTTGTAGAATAATGCATTCTGAAGCACAAAAGGTCGCTCGTTTTAACGGTACCACTCCAGTCTTCGTAGCTGTTCAGTTTTTTGAGTTATGTTTGTTCTAATGTTCACGTTAAACAGGGCAGGTTAGGCAAGGGTTATCTTCACCAAGCAACCCCCTTGAAGCGTCAGTACAAAGAATTACAAAGAAACATTCTTTTTAAAGAAACCAGCAAGAATCATTCACTCTAATTGAAACAGATTCACTCATTCTATTTTATTATACGAAAAAAAAAAAGAGATTTCCCATGGGAAATAAGCTTCGTGTGTTTATGGTAACCTTCTAGCCAACATTAAAGGTTTATATTTTGTCCGTGAAATCAACAACGAAAGTGAAACAAGTCCGAAAGTGCAACGGCTATAAAGAATCCCGGAGGACGGAAGGAAAAAAACTACAAAGCAATCATGAAGGATATCACAGGTCTTGTCAGTCATAAAATACAGTCAACATTTAATTTTGTGTCAGTTTTTTGTGAAACATTATTATTTGGTGCAATGGATACCCACACGGACTCTAAAATTAGATAAGCAAAGTGAAAAGGTTGTTTAAACTATACCATCTACTTACACCTTTTCTTATGAGGGAAACATCAACTTTTGTTGAATTAAGTGTCGATAATGTGACGAACAATGACAAACACAATATACTGATTGTATGAATCTCTCGTACATACGCTTCATATATTACTATATAACTAAATCTATTCTTATATGGTAGACCTGTTATATATATATATATATATATATATACACATGTGTGTGTATGTGTGTGTGTATATATATATCATTACTTCATTTAATCACATAAATTAATATACGAAGATATAATTTTATGCGTAAATGTTTGAGTATTTACTTCAACAGAGCTTAATACATAGGTAGAGCTAGGTAGTAGGTTATGAAAATATATATATGGCAATAAAGCTACACAGAATATTTCGCGTTTCATGAAAATGAAACGCGGAATATTCTTTGTAGCTTAATTGCCATATATATTTTCAAACCTAACTATATATATATATATATGTGTGTGTGTGTGTGTGTGTATATATGTATATATATATATATGTATGTGTGCGTGTGTGCTGAGATACTCTTGTTTGCTGCGAAATGGTTACTGGGGTACCGTAAAGGGTTAATAGTGGAAGTTGTTGTAGATAGAAAACAGCTTTCATATCGTTATTGCGTGACCTATGAAAATTCCACAGGGGAAACATTCATGTGTAATTTATTGATGTTTGCACTCTGTGGATGTTCAGTGTAAATGGAGATGCTCTGATATTATTGTAGTTCTTTTTTTAAAACTGCAAAAGAATTTATCTAAACTATCAAGGATGCCCGGCGACGCCCTATCGTAAAGTAGGCTTAAATATGATATTTTAATTCTTGCAGATTTAGTATATATTATTTTATACAGTTAATATTCTATGGATTTTTATAAATTATAAAGTTGCGATTTCTAAAATAAAAATAAATATCGATATGACTTGGGTGCATCAGCTTGAAAATCGAAACCGAAAAAAAAAAACTTAAATAACGACGGGTACTCCTGCTAGTATATATATATATATATATATATATATATATATATATATATATATATATATATATATATATATATATATATATATATATATACTAGCAGGAGTACCCGTCGTTGACTGGGTTCAAAAACAGCCTACAGAAAATGGACTGTGATTGATGAAATATGATAGGTTATGAAAAGAGGGAGCTGTAAAGAGATAGGTTTTGATACTCAAAAATTTTACCCTAAGCAAAATATGATGAAAGTAAAGATAATTTTCGCGAAAATATATTTTTTATATTAACTTCGTTTCCATTCGTAGCCAAGAGTGACCAACAAAATGATGTTTCCTTACAAAGAGAAAATGTTATATATATAATAATATAAATATACAAGAAATAAATGTTAACATAGTCAATAAAAGTTACTTTTATGGTAGAAAACCGGTTTAAAAAAAATGGCAGCGACTTTTAAATGGTGAGCCCCGTTGTCATTTTGAAGGAGGGACACCTGAGCATTCTGTGTTAACAATTTAAGAGAGTTCCGTCAACGTAAGGAATATTTATAGACAGATTTTAATGTTTTCCGTTATTTTGTGCTTGAGGAATATTCTATTATGGCATGTGTAGTTTATATAAAAAATCATTTAAGTAGTTATCGCTTCAAATTTCGTTTTAATTTTGGTTCGCTGAAATTATTTCAAGTAAAGAGCATTAAAAACTATTTCAAAACAAAAAAACATGAACTGAACTTTTATTGACTATGGTAACATTAATTTCTTGTATATTTATTTTTTCGGGTAGTCGTTTGTTGGCTTTTCTGCTAAACGCTTTTACTAAATAATATCGACGAAATATCGAAAAACAAAGAAATAAAAACAGTTTTGAAAAATAATGAAGCTTTACTTACTTTACTAAAATAATCCGAAACAGCAAAACGGGATATGAAAAAAGTAAACACGTAATTACTTTAGTTTTTAAGCAAAGAATCGATATAAATATGAATAAGAAAATGGCGCCCTTTTCAAGCAGAACAGCTTTGTTTCAGTTTTACAGTATTGAACGGTGTAGTATTGCGTCGTCGGATTCAGGGGTGTACTATTGTAATGTAAAGAACAGGCAGAAAGGGTTGTAATCAACTGAATTCCTTCTAGTACACTGACAAAAAAACAGATATATAAATAAAAATAAAAAGGTTATGTAAATGTTTTTAAAAAGACACGTAATCACGTGAGCAGGATTTTTTCCTTCTTTTGACACGATAACAAGAAATGCTCTTATTTTTTTTATTATTTATCTATTTATCTATTTTCGAAAGAGTGCCACGTGCAAGTGGAGCAGGAAAAAAAAACAGAGTTATGCAAAATTTGTGTCGAGAATTGTCTAAAGTTCCGACATTTTTTTTTTGGCTTTCACTTTAATAAGAACATGAATTTATGAGGTGAATTTATTCAACACAATATGATTCAACTCAAAAAATATATAAAAGCTAACGTGAATTAAGATTAAAGTTAAGGTATTATTGTGGACCCTCACCCCTTTTAAAAAACCTTGTTAAACTTTGTGACATATTTACATTCTATGGAGGTCAGGCGCGAACGAACACCCAATAATTTTATTATACCATATTTCTTCAAACTGAAACATAATTATCAAAGTATACTTACGCAAATAGATATGAAAAGTCTTTGTTAAAGTTTGTGCCATATTTCTATGGAGTACAGGCGCAAACACAGACCCCAAAATTTTATTATACCATCCCTATTTAAGTTGAAACATACTTATTAAAGTATTCTTATGTACATCTATATCAAAAACAGTTGTAAACGTTTTTTTTTCATTTTATATTTCCATACTTAAATAATAAATAACTTTTTCGAGAAAAAATACCAAATAGCTTACTATAAGAATGGTTTCTTCACTTATCCGGTAATATTGAGGAGAGTGTAATAGACACATTTCCAAATACTTTGTCTCTAAATTGATGAATTCACCGGCATAAATAATTATGCAGAGTTAATTGCATTTATACGTGCCGTTGATGAAGATGCCAGAATTAATCAATTTCACACAATTACAAAAGGTCAAGATCGTTTTCATACACTTACAATAAGCTTCGAAAAATGTAGCTTCAACTATGGGTCTTATGCGTGGGAGTGCGTACCGATGGACCATGATCATTCGTCGGTGATGTAATAGTTTTCTTATCTTTTGTGAAAAAAGCAGAATCCTAACATCGTTCGAATACATCGTCGTATTACACAGAGAAATAACCGGAAGTATTGAGATGTGGGTAAAATCGGTAATGCTTGCTGTGTAACTCACTGCGAAAGAGCAACAGTAACCTATGATATTATATAGGGACAAATTATGAGTTAAGAGATTGTTACAGCACGTAATAGGTACATGGAAAGCTTCCTTGTCATCTGATGGAAAGATTGTTTATGAAATCCATCAAGAAAAAAAAACAAAACAAAACAACAAAAAAAAAAAAAACGTACGACGGTTTAACGCAAAATAAGACGCCCGGCTCGGATCGCAGATTATAAAACCAACTATTAATCTCTAATAAAAAAGGGGCGAGTGATGAAATGCCTTCTCACCATTTTCAGCAAGTAACACGAGTGCGGAAGGGATTTAGCTAAAATTTCTCGATGACTCTCTGTAGCGTATAAAGTTCCTATTTACAATGTCTCCCCACGGGACAGAGTTTGACACCAGGGTCGTTTTTTAACGTGGAGAAAAGGAACAAAAATAAAAATTGTCTCAGTCGTGAAGGATGATTAAGGGAAAAAAGAAAAACAAAATGGCGGCTGTGTTTGATTATATGGATTTCGCGAACTAACGAGAAATCTCGTTACTCATATGCAAATAAAATGGTGTCGCATTGGATAAAAAGCTTGCCTTCAGGGAAATTGTGATTTTCAGATTCGTACAGTATATAGATATGATAATTTTAACCACAAAACTGTTAGTTGAAAGTCCAGAATAGTTAACAATCTTTTTATTTTATTATTAAAGTACAGAATAGGTAGATAGGCGTGACGACTTTTAGCGCAGAAACCAAAACCAAATTATATTAATAAACATTGAAATCAGATCCTGAGTTTATTCTCGTTATCCTCGTAACTCTCGATTCTCTTATTTTGTGCTTTAGTCCTCACATTCCATCAGTGGCGTTTCTGACAAAGAGGAAATAATTGCTGTTTTCTGAGTCAGAATCTATTCCATTTAACACTTATCTTTGGCAAGTTTTTAACCCTATAAGAGTATTTTTTTAGCTCTTTACATCAAGTGACTTCAAGCATTGTCTGGGGCGATTTCCATTAAATACAGTGTTAGTTACTCAGTATTTTATAGGAATCGTGTTTTTAATATTTTTTTAAAAATTACATACAAGGCACGTTGCCACTTTGATATCAGGGACCTAAGTTGCAGGGGTACTACGTAGGGAGTTCAGCAGCAAGATGTCTGTTCTCATTACACTTGAACTTCTGCATGTCAGTACAGTTGGGGAAGCAGGAAACCGGAAGAGAATTCCAAAGTCCTGCAGTTCTGGGGAAGAAGCTATTAGAGTCAAAGAAAGTATTAGTCACTTTGTATTTTCTAGGAAGTGGTTTCTAACAAACGATAATTATAAATACAATAAGTATCGCATGAAAAGTTATTTTTTATACGGTGTTCCTCATCAAGTATGCAATGGCGATTAATTTGTAACTTATGGTGTTTTAAAATATAGTAAGGTTGTCAGTATTTTGCGTAGATTGATTGTTAAATTACATGTATAAACACACGCACACAAACATAAAATAATAATATACTAGCGAGACCCGTAGAAATGACATAGTTGTATAATTATTATGTTATATATTGCTGCTGCATATTTTATGGACTTAATGCGCGAACTTAGACCTCACGATATTATTGCAAAGTTTGTACAAACTGAATCAATTATTTAAAACTTTGATTAACGTAGTATCAAAATATATCTTTTTTTTTATGTGGGTCCATCTTTAAAATCCTTGTATCAGTTTGTGACATTCTGACATCTTTGTCATTGCAACATTTTTAGACAAAACCGATCTCCAAGCCAAAGAAAGTATTTTAATTTAGTTTTCAAGTTTAACGAAACAACAATCTCAGATAAAATTAAAACATAATATTGCATTTATTTTTTCGGACTACAGTTCTAAACTTGTGTGTTATTTTAAAAACGTCTCGGTCGATCGTTTTCCCATCTCGAGAATTTTTCTGTGAAACTTGGACTCTGCGCGTCATTTCGAACTCAAGAATCTTTCTGTGAAACTTGGAATCTGCGCGTCATTTCGAATGGAACCATTAAATTAATCCACGGAAGTATCATGTTCTGATGTCATGAATAGGATAAAGTCTTCAGTAATTTACAATTATACTAGGACTATCTCTCGCACTGAGGATTGTATCTTGAATATACAGAAGAGTATCAAACCTGATGAATAGATGCCTCACGAATTGGACCACAATAAAAAGAAACGCTACTAGAATGAGCCGTTTCTCGACCGGGTTGTGGTTTGCGATAAGAAATGTGTTCTTTACGACAATCGGCGACGCTCCACGACACTTCCTGAGTTTAACTAAAAAAAGGTTATGCTATCTTTTTGGAGGTCTGCGAACGGTCTCATCCGTTACAGTTTTTTTGAATGCATGCGAAACCATTACGGTGGCAAAGTACTGTCAACAAATGTATCAAATGCATCAGACACTTTGATAATAATACCCAGAACTAGTCAACAGAAAAACCCAATTCTCCTCCACGACATTGCGCAACCGCACGTTGCTAAAACGATACTGCAGAAGTTGAACGAATTGAGCTACGAAACTCTGCATCCTCCGCCATACTCTCCAGACCTCTAACCTACCGACTAACACTTTTTCAAGCGTCTCGACAGCTTTCTGCGCGAGAAATGCTTAAAAAATCTAAGCGATATCAAAAACGCCTTCAGCGACTTTATTTTCAACAGAACGCAAGATTTTTACATTAATGGCATAAATACACTTGTTTTGCGTTGGCAAGAGTTTGTTGATTCTGATGATGCTTACTTCGATCAATAAATCTTTGTTTGAATCAAGATATGTTCAGTTAAAAACCGCAATAACCTTGTCATCAACCTTACAATAAGCATACGAACGCAAATTTCGTACAAATGAAAATAATAAATAAATAATTGAAGACATTAAGAACTTTAAGCTTAAAACACTTGTACCAAAATCACTGACGTAATAATAATAACAACAACATTAAAAGTATTAACATACCTTAAAGCAAAGCAACCAAACCAAACGCTGTTAATAAATAATTGAAGATATTAAGATATTGAAGTATATACCAAATAACAACTGAATTCTGAGTTAAATGACACGAAAATTAGTTGATATATTGTAAAACAACTAACTTCCATGAGTATATATTTGAAAATATTAGGTTGGTGCAAAAATAATGTCGTTATCATATATATATATATATATATATATATATATATATATATATATATACATCAAAAACGACATTATTTTTGCATTAACCTAATATTTGGACATAAAATATGAAAACTTTTAGTAAAATAACTTGATCCACCAATTAAAAATGCTTGATATGCCGTAAAACAAAATAACTAAACTATATTAAAGTGAAGACTGATTACGTCGATCATCAATCGCTTTTATAACTTCGATTTTTAACCAAATCGATCACTGGAAAATAAGTACTTTCATTGTTATTGTTTCTAAATCGATCGGACTTCCGTACAGAGCCCAGCAAGATCTGGTGAGAGTAGCAAGTCTAAATAGTTGCATACGAAGTCAGAGATGGTTTCACTAAGCTACACAAAATGATAATGGTTTCAAATGCGCATAGGAACCGTTGACATTCTTACCCCATTAATTTGCGAATCGAATCCTAACACGTGCTTGCATGCTGCAGACGCAGACGAACATAAGACTAGAATACGACGGATCCTGATCCTGACAGAAAATGGAGTTTCAGACAGCAGAAACCGAACTCTACCACAACCCCTACTACGGCGAAGAAGAATTGAACTTTAGGAGACGAGAATGTTTTTATTGATCGTGAAAGAAATCTTTACATGTAATTAAAGTGTCTATCAGTTCTGTGCAGGACTAAAACCGCATCACCGAGCCACTGGCTTTCTAAACTGATATGGTTTTATCAACCCATGACGCAGGCACATGCAACACGACACTTGTAACCATAATTAGCTGTAAAATGATACACATGTATCTACGTTTTATAAATAGATAACACAGATCGAGTTATAAATCATTGTGTTGAAGATTTTATGCATATTTGCAACCGAAACAACGTCTCATTACTTAAATGCGTTGTGTTATATTCATAAAACGTCGTGCTTAGCCAAAAACGTCAGAATAGCTCTATTTGTTAATAAAGATACTGATGTTTTTATTTTCAAACACTATTATACACTGTTGTTTATTTTTTTTAGGGTCGTCTACTTTATCTGGATTTTGTTTCGCTATATTATTGTGTTCTGCATTAACGTTCGTTTTCGACCTCGGTCAGTCTAGAAGACTACGGAGTTGCGCCTGTAGAAGTGCTTGAACACTGTATTATGTAGCTGAATAAGCCTATCTTTGTTCTACATTGTCGGTTGCAGATATCACAGGTGTAGGTTGGTGTATCATATTGGTGGTTTGTTGAATTTTGTTGACTGGCCTTCCTGAATAGTCTTTTGGTTTCTGCCCGTTCTGTGAATGGCTCTTTCGCCAGTTATCAGACCTTTGGTTATCGTTTGTCTCCAGATATTGCGGCTCCCAGTTGGTAGGGTCAATATCACATGCTTTCATGTCACGTTTGCACATATCGACATAGCGGAGGTAAGGACAACCAAGTTTCTTTTTGCCAGTAGTGAGTTCACTGTAGAGAATGTCTTTGGGGATTTGCACATAGTCCATGCGGTGCATGTGGCCTATCAAGTGTATGCATTTTTGGTAAAGGAGGGTGAACATGGAGGGGATATTAGCCCTTGGGAGCACAGCATTATTTTGTCCCTCCAAGAAATTCCAAGAATTCTCCGCAAACTACACATGTGAAATGTGTTAAGTTTCCGCTCTAAGTGCCAATAGGTTGTCCATGCTTCGCTTCCATACAGGAGGCTGCTGATGACACAAACTACGTAAACGTTCACTTTTGTGGAGATGCTGAGATGTTAATTTTCCCACACCCGAATTGTCAATTTTGAAAGAATGGTGGATGCTTTTCCGTCGAGTTGACGTAGCCTGTATGTAGTGTACATCTCTGATCAGAAATATTCGATTTTATGTAATTATCGGCCGGTTAGGTTGTATCATAAATTCTTGTGAATTTACATTCACCATTCAAATGTTCCAGTGTCAGCCATGAGAAAAGCTTCAATGCACGAAATCTTCTCTTAACGCTGTCTCGAGAAATGTTGAGATTAGCCTTTGAGGTTTAAGATCTTCCCATTTCTATCTTTTGTAATACCATAAGATTGATTTTAACCTTTATTTTGCAAACATGCACTGCGTTATGTCTCAAAACGATGCATAATCCTGAAGATTTATTTCGATTTAGGTAATATTAATTACACCATCAAGACTGAGTAAATTCTTATGTTTCCACTCTTAAAATTGAATATTATTAAATGTAAACAACAACAATAATAATATAATATGTAAAAATTATATTCATATGAATTAGTATGAAACGACCATTTTGGTAGTACTTGTTTGGATTCAACAGAAACATTACGTGCTTTTTTATTTACAAAACATATCCATACAAAGCAAATTACTCTATGAATAGTTGAGGATACAAAATTTGGCCTAAAATATACTGGAATCACCATAAAATGACGAAAAGAAGAATTCATATGGCTAGAAAACAATTAGTCCACTCTTAAATGGATGAAGGAATATTATAAGTATAAGCGTAATAAAAGCAATTATGAGTTAACTTATTAAAAGTGAATTCGTATGAATAAGCCTTGTATGACGTTTTTAAGTGGTTCAATTCAAGAGGAATAAAATTTTGTCCGACATTTTGAATAACGGCCATTATGTGACGTAAGAATCAAAACTTTTCTCACGTGCCAACTTATCTCTGGTTTTTAGTAAGCGTAACATATTGATTTCGTTTCATTTTACAAATTTCTTTTTTCATTAATAATTATTTTTCTACCTCCTCCTTTTCCGTTGTAGTAAGCACTTTTGAAAAATATGATTTAAGTCTATTTATCAATATACTTAACCCATGCATATTACATTTTTAGATTTCCGAAATGAGGATTGGTTGTCTATATTATTCGGACTAATTTTCTCATATCGGGTGTCCCAAAATTCGTACTAGAACTCTCCGTGGCACAGTGGTTAGAGAAACATCAATTGTAAAAGTGATATGGTCCTGAAGGTTGACGATTTAATTTCCAGTGTTGGCGACCGAAAAATACAATTGAGAATTACTTATGACCTCTATCCAGTTATGGCTGATGGAACAAGAGCATGTTTACCCTGTGAAGTAAATAAAGGGTTCGTTCGAAATTTCGTCTAGATTCTCGAGTTCGACGAAAACATTCCTGAATTCAACAAGATACACCTGGAGAATGTCGGAGATTACATCGACCGAAGCGCTATGAAAATGACATTTAAGATGAGAACAGAACTTTAAATGTTAATAAAAAATAATACACATTTCTTTTATAACTTTGATGAACATGAAACAGAATTTTTTATTATTTATGGATATACGTAGATAAGTATTAATATTTTGGTAATAATTGCTATCCATATTTATCTTTTAAATGTGACCCTAAAGAAAAGAAAAGAAAAGAAAGAATAAGGCAATTTGCAATTTAGAAATAGATTACAACGTGTTGACAACCATGTTATCTCCCCACAGGGAAGAACATTTGAATAACAATGCTAAACAACTGAACAGGAAATACATTATTGCGCAACACAACTATTTTTATACGAGACTAAAAAACAAAACTCTGTCTGTCTGTATGTCTGTCTGTCTGTCTGTCGGACTGTTTGTCCATATTTTCAAACTCTATCTTCTCCGAAATTGAAAGTCGCACAGAGGCGCTAGGAGTCTCAAATGGTTAATTTTTTTATGGGCTGTTCTTTTATGGGAATTTAACCGGTTAAAATTGTTTTTAGGGCACCAAAAATGGGTCAAAATTGAAAAAAAAGTCGTTATAATTTTGTACATTTGAAGTGAATAGTATCAGTAAGTAAAGAATTGCCTTTTAGAAAGGTTTTATTAACTGTAAAATACACGTACGCTCTTGAAAGGATCGAGCGGGAAAATGAAACAGAGGGCGCTTTTATTATGAATGTCAATCCCAAGGGGGATAACTCTTAACAACAAATTAAATCATAACATTTTCCCCGTCCTAAAGTATTCAAGTAAGGGGTAATTAATTATAGACAAATTTTTTTTTTTTTTTTTTTTACAATCACATAAGAATCATTTTATTTACAAATAACATATGAACCCAAACTGCAGTTTTTTCAGTATTTAGTCACAAAATCCTTATATTTACTAGGGAATTGTCGAACTCGGGACGACCTCCGCACAGATTGGCAGAAATGCTGATTTTCAGTATTATTTTTTAGTGAAATCTGATTTTCTTCAAGATCAGACGATTGATTTTTGTCTTCCTCATGACCAATGTTTTCATTAGTAGAAGGTTCAAATAAAGTCTCTGAAGTAGTAGGATTATTATTAGAGTTTTCTTCATTTGATGAGTTTGGAGCTAAGTCTCGAACGTTGACAGTGGTTTCAGTACCAGAAGGTAGTTGAACATAAGCGTAGTGGGGGTTGACATCTATTAGGGTGGCAGGCGTTACAGGAGGGTCATGTTTACTTGTTTTAGTGTGGTTTCTAATATATATTGGGCCTGGTTTAACCCAAGAAGGAATTGAAATTCCGGAAGCAGATTTACGACTATATTTAAATAGTCTATCATGGGGAGTCATATTAGTGGCAGTACAAAGTAATGATCTAATTGAATGAAGTGCGTCCGGTAGTATGTCTTCCCAATAAGGTAGTTTCATTTGATTAGAATGTAATGTTGTTTGAATGGCCTTCCATAAGGTACCGTTGAGTTTTTCAATCTGTCCATTACCTTCAGGATGATATCTACTTGTTTTAGAAGTAGCAATTCCTTTTTTGTGTAAAAAATCCTTTATTTCTCTTGCTAAGAAATCAGAAGCACGGTCAGTATGTATCATGTCAGGCAAACCAAAAATTGAAAAGAGTTTGTTTAGACAGTGGATAATGGTTTTGCTTGTCATATCTCTGCAAGGAAAAGCGAAAGGAAAACGGGAATACTCCTCAATTAGAGTAAGTAGATATTTGTTGCCATGTATAGAAGTAGGTAGAGGGCCTTTAAAATCAAGATTTAATCGTTGAAAAGGTAATATGGCTTGAATGAGAGTCCCTCCATTGGTATTGGCGAATTTGGGTTTCAGTAATTGACAGGATGAGCAAGAGTCAGTAATATTCTTAATTTGATCCAAAGTAAAAGGGAGGTTCCTCGTTCTTATAAAATGGCTTAGTCTTGAAACACCAGGATGACATAATTGTTTATGTAAATCACGAAGATCTTGTAGATTGTAAGTAAGAGCAGAGATGCGAGAGAATGTGTCAGCAGCAATATTTTCAGGTCCAGGTCGATAAACTATAGTGAAATTGTATTGGGATAATTCTATACGCCAACGACATATTTTGTCATTCTTAATTTTTGATTTTCTTTTATTGTCGAATATGAAGCTGATGCTCTTCTGATCTGTGATGACTTTAAAGTGCCTGCCGAGTAGAAAATGTCGCCACTTACGGAGAGCTTCTACAATAGCGGCTGCCTCTTTTTCTACTGCATGGTGCTTAATTTCGTTAGTATTGAGAGTTCTTGAAAAAAATGCAATAGGACGACCTTCTTGATTTAGTGTTGCAGCAATGCAATAGTTACTAGCGTCCGTTTCTACTTCAAATTCTTTATTTGGATCTACCGTTATTAAAGTGGTGTCTTTTAGATCATTTTTCAATGTTTGAAAAGATTTTAATACAGATGGAGGTAGTGGAAATTCTTTGTTTTGATTTAGTAATAAAATTTTATCAGAATTTTTTTTAATGAATTTGCAGTAATAGGAAAACATTCCAACTATTCTTTTTTGAGATTTAAGATTCAGCGGAGGTGGCATCTAAGTTTATTTTAAATTTTTAATCGGTTCATGCATGTCACGTTGGTACAGTTATAACGCCACCAGCTTTGAATATTTCGGTTTCGGTTTCTATTCTAGTTGATGGCACCTGGATCCATTTTGTTTTATTTTTGAAATCACGACTTTATGATAAGATATACGAAATCTGGACAAATCAAAATATCATGTTTAAGCGTATTTTACTCCCGGGCAAAGCCGGCCGCCTCCATACTAGTTAAATATAAAACTATAACAAATGTTATTTAAAAATAAAACAATAAAAATATTTAATTAAAAGCAATTAAAACAAAAATGCAAAAAACAATATGCAAATTTGCTAACTTTGCAAATGATATTTTTACAAGAATTCTGGCGAAAGAACTGACCCATTAAATTATCGCCCCATTAGCCTCCTACCTCTTTTCGCCAGATTATTTAAGTACATGATTAATCAAGCTCTAGTCCACCACCTTACAGAGGCTAAGTTTCTGTCCGACCCTCCATATGGATTTAGGCAAGCCCGTTCTATTGCAGATATGTAATCTCTGAACGTATATACCGTGCATTGGATAAGGCAGGGGAGGGGAGGGCAGTAGCCCTAGATATATCTAAGGCTTTTAACAGGGTATGGCACGATGGTCTTCTCATAAAAGTCAGATCTTATGGCATTACTGGACGAATATTTAATATAATTAAATTCCTAATAAGAGAAGACTCCAGGTTGTCGTACGTCTAAACAATATGATCAAAATGCGAGTGTACTTCAAAGGTCGATCGTTGAGCCTTTATTATTTCTGATATTCATAAATTACCTCTCTCATAAAATTGTCTCTGAGATGGGTATATTTGCTGACGGGAACATGCTTTAAAACAGGCACGAGGGGAAAACGATTGAACACATATCCAAGGCAATGGCGGAAACCCTAGAGGAAGACCTCCAATTTGTAGTGGAATGGGGTAAAAAATGGATGGTCACATGCAATGATGCCAAGATTAAGCTTGTTTCCTTCAATAACTAGAAGAAACCTTCTCTACCACCAATAGCAATGACCAAGAACACATTGACAGAAAGTGCTTCCTTTAAACTCCTCAGCCTTAAGTTTACAAGGAACATGAACTGGAATAGATACATTGAGAGCATTGCCAAGGCTGCTGCGAAGAAGGTGGGCTTTCTCTACTGTGTTAGAAAACTACTTACGCCTGAAAGTATCCTATACCTCTATAAGACCACCATTCTCCCATGTATGGAGTATTGTTGTTACATTTGGGCTGGTGCATCTGCTACTTGTATCTCACACCTGGACAGGGTTACAAAATAGAGTCGCCAACCTGATAGGTCCTGAACTGTCATCTAGGCTTCAGCCTCTGTCCTATCGACGAAATATTGCATCCCTCTGCCTGTTCTACAAGTATTTTAATGGTGAATGCTCTGACGAACTACAAACACTTCTACCACCTCGACGTAAATACTTCCGACAAACCCAACAAGCAGCTAAATCCCACCCCTTCACAGTAGAGATCCCTAGGTGTAAGAAAGCCTTCTACTCCAACAATTTCTTCCCCAGAACTGCTAGACTTTGGAACTCCCTTCCGGGATTCTGTTTTCCCAACTGTACTGACATGCAGAAGTTCAAGTGTAATGTGAACAAGCATCTTGCTGCTCATCTCCCTTCAAAATATCCCTGCAACTTATGTCCCTGATAGTAGCCCCTGCATCAAAGTGGCAGTGTGCCTTGTTTGGGGTGAAAATGTAATAAATCATTTTTCTATCGTTTTTCCTAATTTTTGGATATGTTACTATTTACGACATAGCAAGTACATAAGCACCACTATCACTTTTATAGATATAAAGACGATGATGATATGATATTATCGACCGGCTTCAAAAGGAGTTGCTTTTATTTTTCATTCGAGCCTTGGAATGGCACGTTCTTAGTATCAGCAAACAAAAATAAATATCATTATCGATATTTATTGCTTTAGTATGCGTTTCTAAGTTGTCGTGAATTTTCTTTGTTTTATTGTTTTTTTGTTTCTTATTTTACCGTCTGCGAATTTTTGAAAGCTTACGAATAAAATGTACAAAAATAACATATCTATCATTTTATTCTTCCTCTCTTGACATTTTCAACGAAGAAACGGAATATCGATCACGAAACGAGTGCAAGTTCTAAACGATATTTGGAGAAATATTTTTTTTAAGTTTACGTCAACACTCGAATACAAGTCGGATACAAATCATTCGTTAAACGCACTTTTTTTCACATTTGAAAGGGAATCATAAACGTTTACTACAAAGTTTGTAGAGTTAATCTATTTTTCTTCGTTACCAAACATGTCGTAAGGCGAGAATGCTGAACAAACGCAATGCAGCTTTATAAGTATACTGGCCTGGGTGCCCGGCGTTGCCCGGATGTTTGGAGGTGTGTGTTGAGCAAAAAAAAAAAAAAAAAAAAATGTGGTAGTAGGCACGAACCCATACTGCGAAGGAGGAAAAGAACGTGAACCCCCGCCCCCCAAAAAGGGACATTTTTGCTGTTGCGTCCATCGCCAAACGGAAAGTGACGAAGGCTAGTCAATCGAAAAGAGGGGATGATTTTCGAAAATATCGCCGAAAAAAGCGACTCCTTCTTGTAGAAAAATATCCAGCTGAGGGCGAAGGAATTAATGTTTTTAGCAAATTTTTCGATATTTGTCGTCCGAAGGGTCTAGCTTAAAAGCGGTGCTAATCTCGCGAAAATCCATCGCCTCTTTCGAAAGTTTTAAGTAGACATACAAACATACATACATACATATAAATAGACAGATTAGATTTATATTAAAGTTAATTTTTCATTTTTAGACGGGTTTAAGAGGTGATAAATGCTATAAATAATAATGAATTATATAAATAATAATGAATTATATTAGCCCTACTCTATTAGGTACTATGCTGCAATAGCAGTGTCAGAAATTTCGTGAAAATAGTGAATAATTCCACCCCATCTTTCCAAGCTTATAACTCCTCGAAAAATGTAATTCAAGCCCTAATTTTTTTTTTCAATTAAAGGAGTAAGGACCAAGGTTTTATTTAAAAAAAAAAACAAAACAAAACAATGTTTTTTTTTTTTTTTTAAAAAGGTTTTAAACTTCGGACTTTACAGGTAAATTTCTAAAAAACTGATTTTTTTTTTGTTTTAAATTTGAATATATTATTTATTGACCTTTTCTCTTCAATTTGTGATATATAAAACTATTAAACATAAATTAATTATTTACTTTTTAATAGACATTTCAAAATGAGAGGCGTAAATTATTCGACCCCCTATCTTTCTAAGCTTATAACTCCTCGAAAAATGTAATTCAAGCCCTAATTTTTTTTTCAATTAAAGGAGCAAGGACCAAGGTTTCATTAAAAAAAAAAAAAGACAAAAAGAAAAAATGTGTTCTTATAAAATAAGGTTTTAAACTTCGGACTTTACAGGTAAATTTCTAAAAAACTGATTTTTTTTTGTTTTAAATTTGAATATATTATTTATTGACCTTTTCTCTTCAATTTGTGATATATAAAACTATTAAACATAAATTAATTATTTACTTTTTAAGAGAAAGTTGAAAATGGGGGGGGGGGCGTGAAAATGGGGGGCGTGAAAATGGGGGGGCGTGAATTTAAAAAAAACGTTTGTCTAAAATATTATATTCGGTTTATTGGAAAGAACATAAAATTTCACATTGACCCTGAAAATATCGTAAAAATAGAATCAATAGAAAAATTTTGATAGATTTTTAAAATTTAAAAATTGAAAAATATTGAGTTTAAAAATTGAAAAATATTGAGTTTGGAAAATTCATTACTGTTTAAAAAAAAAAAAAATATTTTTATTACTTTTAAAACAACTGTAATAGTTTATTTTGGAAGTATAATCCATAAAGAAAATAAATAACCCACTTTTAACAGAGAAATTACGAGATTTTTATATTGTATTCGCAGTTTCGTGTTAGGGGTGTCAAAAATTCCTACAAAAATTCTGATACTGCTAATGCTGCAAATAATAAAGCGCACCTAATTATCTCCCTTTCCGCGAGGCGGCGAATAGAAACGGCTGTAATATTTAACTTGAGCTCATACGTAATTGTTTGTTATCAAAAACTTCTATACGTTCATCTATCTCAGTCTTTATTTTTTCACACAGAGAGAGAGAGAGAGAGAGAGAGAGAGAGAGAGAGAGAGAGAGAGAGAGAGAGAGAGAGAGAACTAATATCAGAGGCTGGATAAGAAAAAAAAATGATTGACCTATTCTTGTTCGGATCCAGTTCTACCGCTCCAGCATATATCTTACTGCTGATGCAATTCTCTACCTGTATATTAGCCAAGCTCGTTCAAGTATGGAGTACTGTTGCCACATATGGGCAGGAGTTGCTAGAAGCAGCTTATCCTGCCTTGACAGAGTTTAAAGTAGACTTCCTTGCTTAGTATGGGATGCCCTTTTCTCTTCTCTGCAACCTCATTCCCACAGAAGAAACGTTGTGAGCCTGTCTCTGCTTTATCGTTATTTTCATGGCAAGTGCTCATCTGAGCTTCGATCTATGCCCCTCCCCCTGTCTAGACTTTCACAAGAAACACTTGTCTAGCTGAAACTACCATGAATAATTTCCCGTACTCTGCCTAAATCTAAACGTAAATTCCATGAACAAAGTTTCTTTGTTAGATCTGCACACCTGTCGAACTCTGTTCCGTTTCTTTGCTTTCCAACTGACTACAATATGGTCATCTTCAAGTCCAATGTAAACAAATTCTTGATGAGCCATCCCCTTAAGTAATCCAGTTTACCAAATTTCCACTACTAACAATTAATACGCATTAACCGTTATCCTCGAGTGGCCTCTGGGCCTTGATAAATGGGGACTCCTTTGTAAAAAAATGGAGTAATTTAATTTCGAACACTTTTTATTGGACATTGCACGGACAAGTCATGAAACCATTTGATGTAAAAACTAAAAATACCATTTCACGATTAAAAAAACCTAACCAACAATATATGCTATATAGATACCGACCCAAAAGCAGCAATTTTCCTCATTTGTAAGGAATGGAATGTGATGACTAAAGGACAGAAAAATGAAAGCGAGAATTATGAAGCTGCTGAAAGTGAACCCTAAGGTTTTCCGCTTAATCGTTATTTTCATGGCAAGTGTTCGACTGAGCCTCAATCTATGTTCCCCTCTTTCCAATCTTTCACAAAAAAACACTCATCTCGTGAAAATCACAATTCAAAAAATTCCCCCACTCTTTATCTGTGCCTAAGCCTGAAAACGCGGATGCCATGAACAAAGATTCTTTCTTAGATCTGCACACTTGTGGAACTGTGTTCCGCTGGTCTGCTTTCCAGCTTACTACGACATTGTCGCCTTTACGTTCTTATTGAACAATTTCTTATTGAACCGTCCTCGTAAATAATCTAATTATACCAAATATCCACTACTAACGATTACTACGCTATTGTCCCAATGACTACCGTACACACATCAACCCTTATCCTCGAGTGGCCTCCGGGCTTGATATATGATGACTCTTTTTAACAAAAGTTCTACTTTACTTCTTTATTATGCTCGCCTCTGAAAGTAGAAACGTTTAATACGTCAAAAACACAGCTTATCCCCTTTCACCACCAATGATAGGATACTCACTTTTTCCTCATTGAAATTAATGTCTCTGTCCTTGAGAAAACCCATTTATTGTGATAAGCTTATAGAATAGACCTTCAATCCAGACTTGAAAAGCAAGAAATACATCACACCTGTTGCCTAGGTTGCTGTAAAATGGTAGGATCATTCTACCGATCCAGAAAATACTTCGCAATCTAGCTTCTTTGTTAGAACTGCACGCCTGTGGAACTCTGTTCCGCTTGCCTGTTTCCCTCCCAACTTCAACCTGGATGTCTTCAATTCCAACACAAACAAATTCCTCATGAACCGCCCCCCCATAAGTAATGACACCTTACCAATTCTCCAATACTATTGCTACACTATCCCTTAGATTACTGTACACACAATAACCCTTATCCCCGAGTGGCCATTGGGCCTTGATAAGTGGTGAACTCCATGTATAAAAAAATCCTCTATATGTAGAAGAATAAAATATGTCCTAAACGCAATGTTGATGCTATATCTGAGGAAGTCCCGCCCAGAGCATTCTTTCCTACGTTACCAGAAGTGGGGGAATGTCATCTTCTCCTCACTACAACCTTTTTCTCACTGAAGCAATGTTGCAAGTCTTTCTCGGTTTTATCGTTATTTTCATGATAGCCACTCGACCGAGCTCCAATCTATGGCGCTCCTGTAAAAATCACAAAAACTCATCTAGCTACAAACAACTGCAAATAATTTTTCTTTCTTCCTTTGTGTAAGTAAAACTAAACTAGACTTCCATGAGCAAAGTTTCTAACTGTGGTAGCTTTTAAAGTCTAATATAAACAAATTCTTATTGAGTTTTCTTCTTAAATAATCAAATTTTGTTCAGTTTCAACAATCAGTACAAATTCTATCGGCGTTGTCTCACCGTCCATCTAAAAAAACCCATTAATCCTCAAAATGCCTTTGCGTATTGAGAGGTGGTTATCGTTAAAAAACTGTAATTATTCGTGTTAATTAATTAATCGCAAATAAAATGTCTATTCTCTCACTGCATTTTCCCATGCTCGCAGATCTATCTCTGTTATAGATTTTCTGTTTAGCTAGTTGATGAATTCGACATCCGGTATATTACCCTCAGTTACAAGATATAACAATTGATACAAGCTGACACTAAAAGCATACTGACCAGATAACATCATTATAATCTAATGGAGCGTTCTTTTATGGGTCTTTAACCGGTTAAAAATGTTCTAAAGGGGTCGAAAATAAGTCACAATCGAAAAAAAAAATCTTTATACATTTTCTACATTCATGTTAGTTCATATGCGTGTCACGGTCATACAGTGGTAACGTCACCAGCTTTGAATGCTAGTTTTGCTTTTGGTTTCGATTCTAGCTTATGGCACCCAAATACTTTAATTTTACTGTTGAAATCACGACTCTATAATAATATATACGAAATCTGGACGAATTAATATATCATATTTAAGCGTATTCTACGTCCGGGCAAAGCCTGCCCCCCCCCGGTAGTAAATATAAATAAATAATAAATAATAAATTATAATAACAAACAGGACATCAAAAATTAATGAAATACAATTTCAGTAAAACGCTAACTATCTGTCTGTACAATACCTTGAAAAAAAAACAAAAAACAAAAAAAAAACGCGCACATTTATTTAGTCTCGTTATTCTGAGTTTTTCAAAGAACAGAATAGAAATAAACAACATGCTTAAACTTTGAATATTTCATGTTTAGGTAGAATTAAAGCGGATTATGAAGCAGATTATTAATTCTTTTTGATCCATCTTTATGCATTTATGTCTGACTTTAAAGTGCGCGCATGCGTAAAATAGTCACTTCGTTTGTCTTGTACAGCAAAATGAAAGACGACAAGGAAGTAACATTATAAAAAAAAACAACAATGGCGTCTTTTTTGTGTGTGGTTAGCTTATAAAATATTTTTCAAAGAGTTCTTCATTAAAATTCAACGAAAAACATTTAATATATATATATATATATATATGATTTTATATAATTCTATTCTCTACAACAAAAGTACGCAAAAATACGAGAATATATATATATATATATATATATATATATATATATATATATATATATATATATTTACAATGGATGGTAACGTTCAATGCTGCCAAGACTAAACTTGTTTTCTTTCAACAATTACAAGAAACCTTCTCTCCCACGAATAGCAATGGCCAAAAATTCATTAACTGAAAGAACTTCTTTTAAACTCCTCGGCCTAACGTTCACAGGAAACATGAGTTGGAATAATTACATTGAGAGCATTGCCAGGACCGCTGCGAGGAAGGTAGGTTCTCTCTACCGTGTTAGAGACCTACTAACGCCCGAAAATATCCTGTACGTCTATAAGACCACCATTCGCCCATGTATAGAGTATTGTTGTCATATTTGGGCTGGTGCATATGCTACTAGTCTCTCGCTCCTAGACAAGGTTCAAAAGAGAGTCGCCAATCTGATAGGTCCTGAACTGTCATCTAAGCTTCAACCTCTGTCCCATCGACGAAATATTGCATCCCTCTGCCTGTTCTACAAGTATTTTAAAGATGAATGCTCTGACGAACTGCAAGCATTTGTGCCCTACAGCGTAAATACCCTTGACAAACCCGACAAGCAGCTAAATCCCACCCCTACACAGTAGAGATCCCTAGATGTAAGAGAGCTTTTTACTCCAGTAGTTTCTTCCCCAGAACCGCTAGACTTTGGAATTCCCTTCCGGGTTCTTGCTTCCCCAACTGTACTGACATGCAGAAGTTCAAGTGTAACGTGAACCGACATCTTGCTGCCCAACTCCCCACATAGTATCTCAGTCGCTCATGTCCCTGATAGTAGCCCCCTACACCAAAGTGGCAATGTACCTTGTTTGGGGTAAAAATGTAATAAAAAAATAAATATTTACAAAAGAAAGCTATCAAAGTCTGGTCACTTAAATGCAAATACTAGTTGGCGACCAGTTTTGCCAGGTAATGTAACAGATACTATCTATTTCCATTTTATCGGTTAAAAAGACAATTATTTCTATTTATTGCATACGTTTCATAGCATGTCAGGTATACCAAACAAACAATGAAAGAATCAACCTAGCTATTGAACTTCAGTGATACATTACTCGAGGAATAAATAATTGTTTGGTGAGACAAAAATAAATAGAATAAAGAAAAATATTTAGGAATTTAAAATAACTGGACGCAAAAGATCACTGCAAAATAACAAAAACAAAGGAAATGGACGAATGAGAGAGAGCAGTGTTAGGGACTACAGAGAGCAGGTGCTCGCTTTCCAACCGACCAGACAATATTTGCCATCTCCCCTTTCTATCACCCAAGTTCGTCATTTTATTTTGTTGAGCACAGCAGTACGTAACACATATATCTCGGGTTTTGTAACTATAATACTATTTCCATTTTATTGGTTACAGCTAAAAAAATATTTTATTTATTATATGCATATGCTCTTAAAAAGTTATGGCATTTTGGCGAGATTGTTTGTACACAAATAGGAACATGTATTTGGGTGAGAAAAAAATAGTAAGCAGATTAGTCATTAGTTTACAATAACAATAACCGAGACCTAGGTACGTGAACTTAGAGAGAAATGAGTTCCTTTCCATGCAGATGTAAATCATATTTGATATTTACAATCTTTGTAAAAAGATATGACATTATATTTATAAAAGTAATTGTTGATAGGCAAGGCTCTAAAGCTGAAAAAAAAATCAGCGCCGGCGCGCCCTAAGAATCTATTCCAGGTCCAGCACTCTTCCTGGTCTTCATCAATACTGAAATCATTTGTTGACATAAACACAGATGTATCGAATGCCTATGGCTGCTCTTCGAAGAACATTGATGATAAAGATCTCGATATTTTTATCTCTTGGAACCTGGGGTAAGTGGTGCACAGGGGAAAATTGACCAGTTACATGTAACACCTCTAAAACCAAGTTTCTCTGCTTTCACCAGTACGTTTTGCTCCAATCGGAAAAGAATGCCTTTTACTCCTTTTGAAGTGGCGTAACTTCAACATTCAAATGAAAAACATATATCGAGTCCATTACTAACGTTGCTAGAGAAATGGCTGTCTATTCTCCTGTTTCTACTATTCCAGAAAGTACCTTACACCTAAAGCGATCCTCTACTTGAAAATTATTAGATACATCCTAAAATGGAATACTGCTGCCACATCTGGGTAGAGTATTATGTCTTGCCTTGACAGAGTATTTAGTCGAACCTCGAATTGATGAGGAGTGATTTTTTCTGCTTCCTACAACCCCTTCCTTACAAAAGAGAAGCTGCGTGTCTCTCTCGTATCTATTACATTTTTAATGGGAAGTCCTCGACTTACCTCCAATATTCGGTTCCTCCTTGTGAGGCATCTATAGCATGAACTCGTTTTCTACCACATCGAAAATAATCGTCCTCCCCCACGAACCTAGCATCGACGGAATTTTCATAGACAAAACATCTTTGCAAAAACACCCAAATATGATGGGGAGTGATGTTTTCTTCCCTACAGCATCTTTCTCATAAAGGAAACGGTGCAAGTCACTCTTTACTTTATCGCTATTTTATGGAAGATACTCGACATAACGCTCTAACCATTATGATAAATAAGTCTATCTATTTTTAAGATCGCTGGGTGTAATTAAAAAAGAATTATTGTATGCTTTCGTACGACATTCTACATTCCGATCTGCTAACATCGGTTACAAGAACTCGACTCCCCTGCCTTCTCGACTTAACATTTTTATAACCTCTTTTTGGCGGCGATGATATGCATTGATATCCAAATCAATGCATATCAAACTACAGATCATTGATTGGATCATTCTATCGCGGAAAAAAGTATCTGCCTCCAGATACGATGCACTACATAAATAACAATCGAATACATCTGTATTGCCTTATAAAATTCTGTAGGTGTGATATATTCTCTCTCTTACAACCATTTTCTCACACAAGAGATGTTGCCAGTCTCTTTCTACAGTGCCGTTATTTCTATTGACAGTGCCCGGCTGAATTCTAGTATTTACTTTCTCTTGTTAAGACATTTAAGCCAAGAACTCGTCTTCCTACCTCAATGAAAATAAACGTTTTTCTTTTCTCGCTTAGTGTGTCTAGCATCCGGCGGAATTTTCATGCACAGAGCTTTTATGTAAGGATGTTTCGTATTTGGAACACATTGCCACAAAACTACTTCTCTGCTTATTACAACCTGGTCGTCTTCAAATCCAAGTTAATAAGTTTTTATCGTGGACCCTCATGTTATTGCTCATTTTTCAGCTGACAAAACCTTTATTCGTATTTATCCTTATCGTCGAGTGTTTTTTGGCCTGTGTCTCAATAGTAAAAAGTGTTTAATGTGAGGACACTCTGACTAGAGATTATCCTGTATGAGGGAGGGAGCTCAGATGATAGATAATAAAACCAATCCCATTCTCAAGGAAGGAAGTGATACCTGGAAGTGTGCAGTTCCTAGGACGGAATCGAATTATCCCTCATCTTTAAAGAGACAGGTTTCGTACTGTTCTGGTTAGCCCTTATGTTGCCAGAATAATGCCAAAGCGAGTCTTGCTAGAATATATTCCCGTTACACTTGATCTACCTATATATCAATAAAAGTGAGAATGTGTGTGAATACACTTCTCAACCTATATATTCAACGAATCTTTTACTCACAGACATGAAATTTGGAGAAAAACACGCATTCAGACATGTGAAAAACGTTTTAATTGGTGTTCATCCGTAAAAAGGGCTGCTAAGGGTCAAAATTTAAAAAATTGATACTCGGGGGGGTGGGCGGACTTTTATTTATTATTTTTTAAACCCCCCCTCCTTACTAACAATACCTTTGATATATTGTCTGGACTGATTATTTCATTACAAACACATCACTCAATTAACCCACATTTCATCATTTTTCTTGGATTTCGAAAATCATTTTTCATAATTTTAACCCACATTATCGCCCCCCCCTTTTCTAAAATAATAACTTTGATATATTGTCTGGACTGATTATAAAAAAATAAAAATGAAAGCATAAAAATAATATTAAAAAAACTTTTTTTTTTAACTCCTGAGTGTTACGTTTGTAATCAATGAGATTAACATGATAAACGAAAAAATGTCCTTATTGGATTTCAGAGGGGGGCATTTCCGTAACCTTCGTCATTTTATTTTTTATTTCCACTAAAGACGACGCTGGGCCCATAACCTCTATAAGTGTAAGCCATGTTTAGTTTCAGAACAGTTTCCGATGGTTCATTGTTCTACACAGGTTCTGAGAGGTGACTGGTTTGCAGTAGACAGAACAATTTCCAATGGTGCGTTGTCCCACACAAGTCCTGAGTGGTGACTGGTTTGCAGTAGACAGTTCCACAGAGCAAAAGATTCTTACCGTGTCGAGAAGGAAAAAACATGCGAAATTGCTACAGAAAAGGGTTAATATTTATGGAGCAATTCTGGTTTCTGATTGGTTGATAACAGAACGTGAATTAATTCGATTCGTCAGTTCCTAGCAGCATCGTTTATAAACAGAATCGCTAGACTGTGTGGGATCATACCCCATTATGAATAAAAAATATTGCAACAGCCACAGCAACGCGTGGCCGGGTAGAGGTTGTTATGTTATAAAATAAATTACATGTGCATTATTGGGAGCTTTCAAATGAGGTATTTAAAGAATATCAACTTAAAGAAGTTATATCGATATGGTAAAAAAAGGTTGTTATTTTTATATCCCATTTCAATATACTTTAAAAAATATTCAAAATCAATTTGCAATCTGAAATATAAGCCAAACAAAAAGGACAAATTAACGCCACCACTTTTCGATTAACTCTATATAAATTAGACTTAAAATGATAATGTAAATAATAAAAAAGTAAGGCTACCATGCCAATATCAGATTCTTCGTTTTAATTGGCTGAACACTTTTGGTTATCATCCAATCAAAACAGTTGCTTTTCCACCAATTATAACAGCCAATTTAAGCCAATTAAAATAATTCTTTTACTACCGGCTAAACATAATTGGATATCAATGCGTTATGTTTCCTCTATGATAATATCGTGTGTCCAAATCTCCATATTTGGCCCGAGAAAAAAACATATTTAGAATTTTAATTATTGAATAAATGCAATATTTTATTATTTTTTCTTGAATACATTTTTATATATTTTCTCGTGAAAATTTCTATAGCGGAGAAGATGCTAAAAGAAAACAGCTGAAATTAATAAAGCGATGTTTTAGTTGTTGGATAATGAATAAATTAAAAAAAATTTGCATGTGATTATTAAATTATATTTTTCAGAATATTTCATATACTCGTTGCATAGTGGATGAAGTACTTGGTTAAATTCAGTTAAACTTACACTTTTCTGGAAGCTGAAGGTTCAATCGTCAGCGCAGGTGACCCAACATACATACAATTAAAAACTACCCAATCATTGCTGAAGGAATGAGAGCATAGACAAAATAAAGAGTACTATTCGAAATTCCCTGCAGATTTCCTGTTGGATAAAAAACTTTAAAAGCATACACACACAAATTCCAGGTTAGCGAGGAACAAAGAAACTACCAGATAGGAATTTGTACACACATATTGAGCTCTGATGAAACAAAGGAAAAAATATCATTAAAAGCAAGATGTCCGACGAACACAAAGCCAGAGAGACAGAGAGAGGCGCACAATCGTTACGTCGTTTGTTCGTCCACTCCAACCTCCACCTTTTACTATCCTTGCTCGATACGCCCGACGAACTCTATCATACAAAATAATAATTAAATAAAAGGTTAAAACTGCTGGAACAAGCCAGAGTGTATATATTTATTAGCAGTACGCAAAGATATGATTCTCCAGAGGTCGAAAGTTACTTCAGCCGAAATATTATGCAAATAATACTCAAGATGAAAACAGTGGTTCGAATAATCCAAGCAATGCAACGTTATTATTACTTTTAAAATGGATCAAACGCTGTGTGTAGAGACTCACAAATAAGATTAAACTTTGACACAAAGCTTTTTTAGGTGAAAGAAAGAAGTTATTTATTTTGTCCCGTTTCAAACGAAATAAGCGAACACGTATTTAACACAGAGATTCGTAATTCTTTAGATTTTGTAAATTTCAGAAGTTCAGATCTTTTGCTGTTGTGGTGCAATAATTATTCTCTAAAATAATATTGGGAGACATTGCGTGCCTTTGATTTTGATGCCAATATATGCATTTTCTTCCGTAAACCTGAAACCCTGCGTTTTATTATTAAAATAGCAACCAACTAACTAGTTCCTTCTAAAAATAAATAGCTGTGATACTGTCACGTGATTGATAATCAACTCTCTTAAAGGCTTCGTTATGAATTCATGGTATGTAAATGCCATATTTAATGCACTTTTCTGTAACTAGTAAAATTAAAAAAAACTACTGTGAACAACGATGAATCTCATTCCCGATTCGATGCAGTATTCAACCTAAGCGGGTTGGAACATGGCCATCTAGAAAAGTAGGCCTAATAACATATTGATGACGTCACGTATAGAGAGAAGTGAGCACAAAGTAGGTACTTTGTGCTTACTAGATTTGTGAGTCTCGTACACATGATTGTTGATTTGTGAAAAAATAGTTTTTCGTTGTTGTAGCAAAAAAGGGCCAAAAATGCACTTATTTTATTTTCCAAAGGATAAACAACATTTAAACATGTGAATACATGCAATTGAAAGAGATAATTTTAAATATTAGGTCCTTATTCTTAATGAGAATCTATTACAGCTTCCTTTCTGTTTTCATGGTTGTATTCTTTCTCACTTTACAGTAGCCACCGGATTCTATTAAAATCTGCCAATTTCTTAGAATATTCTGGTTTATCCGTTAACACTATAACATTGCTTTTGTCTGCTGGTAGTATTATGATATCACTGTCATCGCGCAGAGATTGATAGTCAATACTTCTACATTTGAGAGGTTCAGTTTTGGAGGCTTTGAATTCTCGAATGTTTGTCTCACTTACCGCCATAGTAAATATCCCTGTGCTTTGGGTTTATCGAAGGCTGCCTCCTTTATTGGAGCTATTATATCTAAGTATGGAATTCGCTTGATTGCTGTCGCGAAGTTGAGACCTTTGTTTACCACTGATTCCTCAGAGGGAGTAAGCTGGCGTTTAGTTTGGTTGACAATGGTTCTTATTTGTGAATGGTGGACCCGATGTGTTACGTTCTAAGCTTTTAGAGTTTCCAATTTTCTTATTTGGCGAGACTTAACCTCTTAAAATTCTTATAGGATATGTCCTGGTATTCTTAGACGCGGGTTTTGTCATCAGTCCGAGATATAATCTCCTGGAATGGGGTAAGGTTGTTTGTGGATTCTGCCTCAGACGATCTCATGACCTATCGTTTTGTAAACCTTTGTGTCCGCCTGGAGCTGACTGGTAGTTTCAACGTTAAGCATAGTAGCGCTAGCTTAAGTTCATGTCATTGGCATAGGAATGTCAGGTTGTTAGTCATCCTTGCCAGTTTTTGGTAGAGTTTTTCAATATGTTTTCATTTTTTATTATTTCGGGCCCGTACCGAATTGATATGGAAACGTCATTCACTGTTTCTGTTTTTTCCTCGTTCATAAACTGTAGTTTTTACTATTTTGTCTGCTTCATCCTCTCTTAGCTCTGTTTCATTGTCCTCGATTTTCACATTTGTAGAGTCCAGTCTTTGCAGGCCCCCTACCTGTGGTGTTTCTACTTGTGGGGCTTCGACTTGTGGAGGTTCTACACGTGCGGTTCCAGTAAAGAGTGCTCTATGCTCAATTTCATAATTTATTTTTTGCTGTGTTTCTGTTAGTTCCAGTTTTGAGAACCAGCCTCTCTTGAGTGTCAGCCTTACTTTGTCCGCAATTCTTTGTTCTGCTGTACGGTAGTCACTTCACAAGTCCCATAGCTCCTTCGTTTCCAATAACCTCCATATTTATATTTAGGATGGATATATTAGCAGTTGCCTGGAATTGAATTATGATCAACTAATGTTTCACGCTCCGATATTTTGTATTGTAATAAAAATCGGTGAAATCACCCATTTTTCAATCAATTGATTACCTGCTCTAGTCAGGGATCCACCATGGTGCATTGGGACGAAATTCACATGCTTCTCCGTAATGCCTTAGTCCACAATATATATAATAGTTTGAATTCAAGTTTAAAATGCAAAAGTTGAGCATCATACTCCAAGTGTGCTCAAAACAGAAACATTCATTTCAAACGCGCCCTTGTCATATAAAAGAAACTACTGTTGATTTTATATGCCTGGTGTTACTGTTTGTGCTGTGATATTGGCTTGAATTTAAGATTAAAATGAAAAAGTTTAATATCATGGTTCAGTTGAGCTTTAAACAGAAACATTCATTTCGAAAGCGCCTCTATCATATTAAAGAACATATTGTTGATTTTCGACTTGTGTAATAATAAAAATTCTGAAATGCACTTGTGATGTTAGGCTGTGTAAGGTGTCATTAGTGATCAAAATCGCCTGTTCCTTCTTACATCGAATTCTATTATCTATTATCGATACTTATCGAAGACATTCCGATACAAAATCTAAGAACACTATGAAATTTCATAACAATCAGTCCAGCCATTTTCGAGTCCAGAGGTAACGTACTCACACACATAGACACACACAAAGTGCCTTTTATATAATAGTAGATATAGAGTTTGCAATTGACTAATTTTATTAGTGTAAACCTTGTTTTTTTTTAATCGCAAAACATTACATATGACCGAAATAATATAAATATGTACAGTTTGAAACTTGTATAAAAGATAATATAATTCAGTATAAGTTATTTTAATATTTTGAGAAATGAGAAATTAATAGAATGAGTGAACAGTTCTAAATTGATTCGAATTTAATTATGTTGCATAACGAGAATATTTGAGATAAAAAAGCACTTATCTGAACAAATACACGTCGAGTAAATGCATTAACTAATTTCTTAAATTTATACTTAGATATTGAATGACTTTTAAAGTATTTCCTCAAATTTTATCATTTTTATTATTTTCTGACCGGTTTTTTTTATAAATAAACGCTACACAGAAATGCTTATAAATATTCAGCTGTTCATTTTTTAAGGCCCGGAGGCCATACGAGGATAAGGGTTACTGCATGTACAGT
The DNA here is from genome assembly GCF_053919585.1 of Euprymna scolopes. Taxonomy (NCBI): domain Eukaryota; kingdom Metazoa; phylum Mollusca; class Cephalopoda; order Sepiida; family Sepiolidae; genus Euprymna; species Euprymna scolopes. The sequence continues at coordinate 118,020,798 of NC_136496.1, forward strand.
AATCAATGGGATAATATCGTAGTAATCGTTAGTAATGGAGAGTTGATAAATTGGATCACTTAAGGGGGCGGTTGATCGGGAATTTGTTGATGTTGGACTTGAAGACATACAAGTTGTAGTCAGGTGGGAAACAGGCAATCGGAAGAGAGTTCCACAGGCGTGCAGTTTTGGAATCTACGTTTTGATTTGGGCACAGATAAAGAGTGGGGAAAATTATTGACATTGGTTTCAGCTAGACGGGTGTTTTTCGTGAAAGATTGGCGAGAAGGGACCAGAGATTGGAGCTCAGACAAGCACTTGATATGGAAATAACGATAAAACAATTACAGGCTCACAACGTCTCTTCTTTGCGAGAGAGATTGCAGGGAAGAGAAAAGGGCATCCCCCACTAAGCTACGAAGTCTATTTTGTACTCTGTCAAGACAGGATAAGCTGTTTATAGCAATTTCTGTCCAGATGTGGCAGCAGTACTCCATCCTTGGACGTACTTGGCTTTTATACAGATAGAGAATTGCATCATCAGTGAGATATCTACTGGAGCGGTAGAAGGATCCAACCATTTCCCCAGAATAACCCCAAACAAGGCACATTGTCACTTATGTGTAAAGGGTTACTATTTGGGACTACGTTTACAAGAGCACTATGTAGGGAGTTGAGAAGCGAAATGTAAATTAGGCGGGACGATTAATAGAAGAAATCGATCAATACAATATAGGTTTTCCTTATTACATCCACAAATAAATCTATGCACACTAATATATGTCTTTGTCTTGTCCATAATACTATATATATATATATATATATATATATATATATATATATATATATATATATATATATATACTGTGTAAACAAAATCAAGACTTCAAAAAAGGTGTTGATGGCAACAAAAAGTGTATTTCATTTTACGTTACAATTGTTTCCATGCCCGGTCGACAATTTCAAACATTATATCGTTTGAAATTTTTCAAAAACCAGCATTTCTTCAGACTTTATGAATAAAAACACTCTTGACCATAGAACATTGTTTGTAGAGAAAGAAAGAGAAAGAAAAATTCCATTAACGGAAAAAGAAGCATGTGAGAAACATTTACCATTGAGGTAACCTCCGTGGAAAGCCCATTTTATTATTAATATATCACCTAATTTTCGTATCCTTATTTAAGAACAAAGTCATAAGAAGTTTCCACAAAATCCCCTTAGCCATATATATAATTATATAATTGTCTGTGTGTGTACATTTCCCTACCAAACTACTCTGTCAATTATCAGTCTACAAACTCGAGATTTGACATAAGGGATATTGAGATCTGGGAAAATATTTTAAATCGGTTTTAGGACAGAAATTTGGCTGTCAAAGGGTCAAAGTTCAACGATTTGACCTTAGAAATCTCTACCAAACTCATCCGCAAACTTTGGGTCTAAACACTTGAAATTTTAAATGTAGGTTACTTAGACATAGATCTAAGTTTTTAAATTCGATTTAAGCCCCAAACAATAACTTTTAAGAGGTCAAAATTGGGGCCAAAGTGAAAAAAAATTTGACCTCTGCGGTCTCTACCAAATTACTCAACCAGCACAGTACATAGGGCCCGAGGAAAGCCGGGCTGAACAATATATATATATATATATATATATATATATATATATATATATATATATATATATATATACATACATATAAATGAACAAATTGATACTGTCCTATTTTTGTTGTTTAATTGCAATATTTCAACCTGATTAACATTTTGGAAACACGTCAAAACGAATTTTCTTTCTAATCGAAAGATAAAAATCGAATTCATCATCAAAATAATTTTCCCGCCAGTAATTTCCAACCAATTAATTCGATTTCAATCGTCGGTTTCTCGGACCAATTATCATTGGAATGTCAGCGATCCAAGAAAGATAAGAATGACTGCGTTCGTTTCGTTCTGTATTTTTTGTTCCACAATAGAACTATAACCTGATCATGAAGATGGAAATAATGGATTCTTCGCTAATGAGTCGTAAGTAAAATTAGGAATGCTATGAATGGAATTCAGAAATTAATTTTAGATTTTCCTTTATCATCTGACACGATCAAATTCTTGTTTGAAATATAAGTAATATTTTTTTCATTGTTCTTTTATAATGAACCGGTATAACAAAAACCTGCAGGTTACAACATGCCTGTCTTCGAATACAATGTCAACAAACACTTGTCATAACCTGTCCCATAATAAACAGATTACAATCATTGTATTGATCTATTAAGATAATTGTATTGATCGATTAGGATCATTGTATTGATCTATTAAGATTATTGTATTGATCGATTAAGGTCATTGTATTGATCGATTTGGATCATTGTATTGAACAATTAAGATCATTGTATTGAACAATTAAGATCATTGTATTGATCGATTTGGATAATTGTATTGATCTATTAAGAGCGTTGTATTGATCGATTAAGATCATTGTATTGATCTATTAAGATCATTGTATTAATCGATTAAGAGCGTTGTATTAATCAATTACAATCATTGTATTGATCGATTAAGACCGCCGTATTGTTTGACCTTGCTATCTGTAAAACTTTCTTCAACTACAAGTTGACTTGGACCCAAGATAAACATATATATATATATATATATATATATATATATATATATATATATATATATATATGTATATAATTATTCATGTATCCGCATAAAGCGTTATAATGAGATATAATATTTTATGTGTCGATTTTTAGTATTTACTTCAACAATTCTCAATAGAATTAATTAATCTGATTAATTAGTTAGCCTAACATAACACGAAGTACATGCATTTTAGCCTGACCTTTCCCTACAGGGCTGAAATACAGAACTTAATTGCCATATATTTTTATAACTTTATATATATATATATATATTAAATAGATATTATATCAAAAGAGAGAGAGAGAGAGAGAGAGAGAGAGAAAGATATATATATATATATATATATATATATATATATATATATATATATATATATACAGTGATGATCATATTTATTGGCACGGTAAAATAAAAGTTAAATTTTGTCTAATAAATTCTAAAAAAGGGATTAAATTAAAGAAAATAACAAAGTATATTATGTATTTTTAACTGGCCTTTCCGATGCAGCAATCGGATTTTAGAAAAAATAAATAACAAAGGAACAACAAACATAATTGCAAAAAACCCTTGTTCAAAATTATTGGCACGATTTATTTAATAATCAATTGTATAGCCTTTGGCCTTGATTACCTTCCTCAGTCGCTTTTCATAGTTTACAACCAAGTTGTTGCACTCTTCAGTAGTAATTTTAGCCCACTCTTCCTGACAATAATCCTCCAATTGAATAAGATTCTTAGGCTTCCTTTGCATTACCCCCAATTTTAATGTTCTCCATAAATTTTCAATTGGATTAAGGTCTGGGCTTTGTGATGGCCACTCCAAAACATTAATATGATTGTCCTCAAGCCATTTCTTAGTCAGTTTAGCCGAATGCTTTGGGTCATTATCTTGCATGAACCACCAACGACGACCAAGTGAGAGCTCTTTAGCAGAGTCTTTCAGGTTTTCATCCAATATTTTAACATAATCTTCCTTTTTTATGCTACCTGTGACCTTAACAAGTCGCCCTGGTCCAGAGGCAGCAAAGGATCCCCAAAACATCAAACTGCCTCCACCGTGCTTCACTGTGGGTATGGTGTTCTTAGGCAGGAAAGCTTCGCCAGATTTTCTGTAAATATAAGACACTTTATTATGGCCAAATAACTCTATTTTCGTTTCGTCAGTCCATAGAACACGTTTCCAGAATGCAACATCTTTATCAATATGACGTTTTGCAAAGGCTAGCCTTGCTTTCAGGTGCATAGGCTTCAATAAGGGAGTCTTTCTCGGACGACATGCTTTTAAACCAGCTCTCTTCAAAACTCTACCAACTGTATGTCGAGATACATTCACTCCAGAGGTGCTCTGTTCATCAACAATCTCCCCAACAGAGATCCTTGGGTTTTGTTTTACTTGTCGAACAATTTTCCGTTCATCTCTTGGGGAAAGAATCCTTTTTCTCCCTCTACCCTCTAAACTCATAACGTGGCCTTGCGATTTGAACTTGTTTATTATGGCTCTAACAGTGGATTTGGGAAGGTTTAGCTTCTTTGAAATCTTATCATAGCCCTCCCCATTGGTATGGCATGCTACAACAAGCTTCCTGACGTCTTCGCTGTGTTCCTTAGTTTTAACCATGGCGATTGAAAATTATAATTTAGTCACTTATAATAGTTTAAATAAATCGCTATCTAAAAATTATCTGAAAAAAATTATTCACTGAATTAGCGTTAAACAAGCATAATATGGCTATAAAAAAGTTCAGAAAGCACGTAAACCGGAAATTGATTGATATTATACTGATACTAAAAGAAAAACAAAGCCGTGCCAATAATTTTGAACAAGGGTTTTTTTGCAATTATGTTTGTTGTTCCTTTGTTATTTATTTTTTCTAAAATACTACTAGCAGGTCAGTTGTATACAAATTCGAAGAGCGAAATGAGCCTTATATCATGCCTAAAAGTGACACAATGTTCAACGAGCAAGCTCAGAGATGCGCCGCTGTACAAGACATGCTCTGTACCGATCTAAATTATGACAACAAGGCCATTGCCAGCACTCAAATTAATAATCCCCACCGTTCAACGCTTAAGGGCAGAGCTCAACGAAGTTTCCGCCTACAGTTATGGTCTTTGACGTGGTTTCGAGTGAGGGCCACATCATGCCACCTCACATCTTTGAAGTCGGTTTGAAACTCAACACCAAAGTGTACTTGGATCTGCTGAAGAGTGTGTTAATCTCCTTGTGCAATCGTGTGACCGCTGACAGATCCTGGGTGTGGCAGCGTCGGCCCACAAGTCCAAAATGACCCAGGTTTGGATTCAGAAGGAGTGATACGACTTTGTACACTTCTCTGACTGCCCCCTTCTACCTCAATCTTAACCAGCTGGACAATTTCGTTTGATCATACGTCGAGAACATGACATCCCACAACACCAACGCTAACCTGATCGTTGCCATCCACTGAGTATTCCCGCGATCCCCCGGCGCTTGTGGAAAAGGCATGCTCCCAGTTCTGGACCCGTATTGAGGCTGTGACTGAGGATAAAGACAGCTACATTGAATAGATGTCAGCTCTTTTACAGCATCAAGTTACCTGAATTGATTATTTTAATAAAAGTTTTAAAATAAAGCCGTAATATTGTTTTCTCCAGGGCGACAAATTTGTCGTTCCAACCTGTATAGCCATGATTCCATTTTGTTAATATGTTAATAGCCTGTTTAATATTTCAGGTTAAATTGAACAGAAACAGCAATAATTAAAATACACCCTACTAAAGCCCGATTGTCACAGCTGGTGAATATAAAAAATGCAGTATGGACGTAAAGAGGCTGTAGAAGACCGTTATGCAATAAACATCTATTTTAACCTGAGAAAAATGTCAACGAAACGGATGGAATGCTTTAGATTGCTTTCGGACGATCTTGCATGAATCGAGCATCAGTTATTAAGTCGTGTGTCTATAGAGATAATAAGTGCACAGTTTGATATCAGTGTGGAGACTACACACACGTATTCGCGAGGAACTGTAGATGCGGAAGATTTGGCAAAGTTTATCCCAAGGATGTCCCCTCCTTGTCACAGACTATTTTACCAAGGTGGGCATCAAGAGCCGTTCCTCACCCTCTGTACAGCCCAAACCCTGCTCTCTGTTAGTTTTGGTTATTCGTTTCAATGAAAACTTTAGAAGATGTCGTTAAGAGACATTTCAGGAGATAAAAGAGGCTGTGACGAGGGTAAAAAGAACTTCCAAAGGGCATTACAGAAGTTGTTGGAACGGTACAACAAGTGCTTGCAACCGGAGGAGATTACTTCGAAGGGTGCTAGAGTTTCATGAGTGTACTATCAATGAAGTGCTCATACAAAAATAGTCTGGAAACTTATTGAACGCACCTTGTATATTTCTTATGTTATTTCTATTGCTTTATTAAAATTAAAAGTACATCGACAAATACACCAACGCTTAAATAATTATAATTTGCATTCTTTAAATTTCCTTTCTTTGTGCACCGTCTTATATTTTCCAATTAATTCAACAACGAAAGGTGACGATTTTTCAGTGATTAACAGCGCGTACTGAGGACCTGGGTTTCCCAAGTTCAAATCCAGTTCGTTCCACAAATATCGCTTTCCCGTAGATGTTGACTACCTTCACGTAGGCTCTCTCGTAAGTAACTGATATTTTTCTAGAAAGATTTCTGTCTAGCAAAACATCAGGATAAACCAATGCTTACAATAGAATCTTCATATTCATACGATATGATAATGAATTCGACAAATAGCTGAACGCCTACATAAAAATTGTAGAGAATCCTTCTGCTTAAGTTTCGATTTTGTTAGAATGTCATCAAGCGTTTTCTGGGTTATTTTAAAATGGTTTACCTGTGGATAATTTCAATAATGATTCATACACGTATTATGTGTAAAGAATCATTAATTCTTGTTGATTGCCTTATTATCCGATCCAGTTCTGCGCGAATCTCAGAACGGTTCGCCGTTGGCAATAACCAACAAATCCTCTCATGTATGGCGAACACTTTTAATTTGAAAAAAAAAAGCAAAGACAAAATGAAGTAGACACATTTGTGTGTGTTTTTCAATAAATAAGCTAATTACATGGTCTTATCTAGGAACGAAGGGAAAAATTGTTCGCAGCAAGACACAATCACAGTTTAAAAAACTTATTCGTGTTTTATATTAAACTAGCAGTACCCGCTAACCGGCGTTGCCCCTCGAAAAAAATTAAAGTATGGTTGTTGTTGTTGTTGTGTTGCTGCTCAACCCCCAACCTCCTCATATTACGAACGGCTTTCGGAATAGACACTCCTAAGTCTTCATGGCAAGAACAGCTATCGGAATGTCAAGAACGGATGGAGAGAGGTGGTGTAGTAAAGGTATTAAGTAACCCCCCCCCATCCGAAAAAAAGTGAGGGGAAAAAGAAAAAAATAGACGCAGTAGGAAGGCCGGATGGAATAACATTGTGGTAATGTGGACTGGTTATTTACCGGCGCCCGCGACTAAAAATAGCTCGTCTCAAAGTTTTATTTAGAAGCCGAAATTTATTTAAGAACGAAAATATGGAATCCTATCCCAAGGAAATAAAACGAAACTTCTTATTTTTATATTTATCATTTATTATTATTATTATTATTATTATTATTATTATTATTATTATTATTATTATTATTGTTATTATTATTATTATTATTATTATTGTTATTATTATTATTATTATTATTATTATTATTATTATTATTTTTTACTTACTGTAATATTAAGTTTCAATTATTTCACTTATCACCGTAACAAAAAAAAAAAAATAGAAAAAATAAAATAAAATAAAAAACAAACCGAAAGAAAACACCCCACAAAAATTAGGGGGTTTCGTTTCATTTCGATAATAAAAAGGAAGCAAATAAAAAGGGAAAAGAAAACAAATAAAACGCTTTGAATTCGATAATAAAAAACTGAGAACAATGAAGAAAAAACACAAAATTTATACGTATTTATCAAAAGGCGTTGCCCAGGTGTGTAGAGGTGGTCAGGTAAGGATAGTGAGCAAGGGCGAGACGTAAAAAAAGTACAAAAATAAAAAAGGGATATAAACACGAAAATAAAGAAGAAGCGAATGAAAATAGTCACATAAATTACCCTGTTTAAAAGTGAAAACTTTCTACATAAAAACAAAACAAAACAATCCGTTACACGGGCACAAACGTGAAATCCATAGGTTACGACGTGTCCCAATATCCACTCCTCCACGACAACGTCATCAATAGAACATCGTATTTTTTGTTCTGTTTAAACGAATTTCGAGAAAGAACGCTAGACGTGAATGCGTGGTTGCCAAAGTCGGCTAAAAAGGGAACAAATTTTTGCGACCCTCGCTTCATTCGCTTGATTGAGGCAAAATTTTATGCAGTATAGTCGGTCTTTACTCCAATGCAGGGTTCTGCACTGATCACATGAACTTGGTCATTTATTTAGATTTTCTAGTGAATTGTCTTTTCTGTGTACAGAGGGAATGATGTTCTTTTTATTTTATCTGAAGGGGTTTGACTTTTTATATTTCTTTCATACATTCTTTTATGTTCTTTCAATCATTTTAATGCTAATCACTCGTTGGCAATCTTACGCCAACTTTTGTAATGTTAGATCTAGTTCACTTTTTAATTTAGTCAAAACTCTGCGTCGAATTTCAGTCTTTTGCCGATACCAGTCCTTGTACAAGAGCCAGGCCTTGGAAACCGTCAGCATTCAGTTCGGCTAGTAAAATCGTCCCAATAACTAGTGATGACAATGTTAAATAGTTTTCGTCAATTTTTGTTAAATTCAAGCATTTTACAATCTTCAGAAATGACTACGTTATGTGGTTGAACAGCTTTATAAAGCGTTTTTCTCTTTTTTTTCTTTCCTAACACGAGCCGCACGATGCATGAGGTAAGGTTCTTTACTTTTGACCACAAACTGGGATGCACAGAACACAAAAAATACGTGGATTATATTTTACCGCGAAAAACATGTGACTTAACGGTTTATGAAACCGTAAAGCGCTTTATAGAACTGTTCAACCACATAACGTAGTCATTTCTTAATATTGTAAAATGCTTGGATTTAACAAAAATGGACGTTAAATTTGAACTCAACCTCAGATCAAAAGTCTCAAACTCAAATCCAACTGTTCTCTTCTCTCTTCACTTTCCACACTGACGCCCAAAATAAAGAAGATGGCTCTTTTATAGAGAGACCCAACCACATCTCATTTGTATACCCCCTCCCCCCTCTCGTCACATCACGTGATTTTCAGTCCATAAATACCAGGAGGCTTACAACAAGCTGAAAAGAGTCACCTGGACTGGGGAGTCTGTGGACGTGTACGTGGCAGAGATAAGGCGACTAGCAGGATTGGCTGGATATGGGGGACACAGCCTTGAAAAGACTGTAAAGCTGGCGCTTGTAACTGGTTTCCCAGATCACATCTCCATGAAACTGCAACGACTTACTGATACTGAAACCATGGAGGTGGAGGAGATTCTAAGGCATGCAAAAGTTTTGGCGAAAATAAAGAAGACGGCTCTTTTATAGAGAGACCCAACCACATCTCATTTGCATACCCCCCCTCTCGTCACATCACGTGATTTTCAATCCATAAATACCAGGGGCCGGCCATTTTTATTTTCTCTTTATTTTTCTTTCCTAACACGAGCCGCACAATGCATGAGATAAGTTTCTTTACTTTTAACCACACGCCCCCTTGATCTCTAAGATCAATAATTAGTATCATAGTCTGCCATCCACGCTGGGCGTCTTCGTTCACGGTGCGATCGTCGAAGAGGCTCTTCTTCAGACACTTCAACATCAGCATCAACCTCCCCTTCAATCTCCCCGATGGCAAGGAGACTCTCCGTATATCTAAAATGTGACGAGGCATTCCGTCAATCGCTAACTTATTTTTGGAGAGTACATCAGTCACTGTACCTTTTCCCCAGCGAGTCGTGCACGAGAATTGGATGGTTTCACCCACACCTCTTCACAAACTGCGATGTCCACGCAGGCCTGTTCTTCTCTCTGTGGTACAGCCAATGGATGTCGCCATTCATAAGAAAAAATAGACCGGTGCGGCACTGAATTTTCGTCTTGACCAACCTTCGGCGTCATATTGTACCAAAAATCTTCTTCTTGGGCCGTAATCTAGCTTCTTGATGCCACAGCTTTTATAGTGCGATGGTGCCTCTCTATAATTCCATTTCCACTTGGACAGTATGCAGCTCTAAAATATAGCCCCACATTCCACTTCGCACATAAGTCTCTAAAAACTTCCGAGCGGAAAGACGTACCATTATCCACCAACACCTCTTCTACTGACCCCCTTTCCATAAAAACCTCCTCGACAACTCTCTTTACCTCTTCTGCTGTTTCATTCTTGATTTTCTGCCATATCGCTACTCTCCCAGGCCCACAATCAATCATAGTTACATGCGGTTCATGTTGATAATGTGTGATGTCAATGGCCAATCTCCGCCAATTCTCTTCAACATGCAGTTCCCCTTTTTCATGTCTAGCCGGTGCAGGGTCGATTGATTGGCATTCCCTACATTGTTCCACCACCTTTTTGACGTCTTGCATTTTGACGTGCGGGTTTACTTTTCTTGCCAGGTAAAGAGTTCGTTCCTTTTCAAAATGATACAGGTTATGCAGGTCTTTTAAATTCTCTACTGCACAACATGCTGGAGCCCCGTCTCTTTACTTGTGTGGCCAGGCTTTCTTGACTCTTGTCAGCGCATCTGCTTTATTTTTTTTGTGACGGAACTAAGGTAATAGTTACCTTTAGCTCGAATTCTCGAACCAAGTCTCCCAGCGCTCCAAGTCTACGCTTGATAAGCATCTCCGCTGCTCCTTTTCTTTTGATCCGCTTATCACCAGACAGCTCCGATTTAATCCACGACACCACTGTTGCAGAGTCTGTTTTAACGTTCACTATCTGTAGCACCCATTTTAGAGCGAGATTGATGCTTTTCATCACAGCATCGAGTTCCGCAACATTGATATGGGCGCTATCATCGTTTTCGCGTAGCCAAGCAGCATCTTCAACAGCCACTTCTCCTATTTCCAATAATACCCCTAATGCTACACTGCTAGCATCAGTCCATATCACCCCTTCATGTCCCCCTTTACATGCCATTCTCCTCTCACAGGGTCCATTTTTTTCACTTCTGCAATGACTTCTTGTATCATGAGAAGCACTTCTTGATCAACTGCATCTTTCCAACTGTCTGTCCCAGTCTGCCTTTTAATAAAACTGCACGCAGTTCGCAGCCATCCAGCTATTGGGTAGTGGCCAACCAGCTTTCCACATATAGAGAAAACCTATCTCTTGGCTAGGTCAACCTTGGCTTCATAGATCTCATTTCCTCGTCCAAACATCCATTTTCCTGCCTTATTGTTCTGTAGTCGAAATCCCAAAGCCATTCCGTTTTCCAGTACTCAGGCGGTTTTGTCGCCAGTCCATATGCTTTGATATGCTCTCTCACCCTTTCCGCAGTCACCTCTGTTTCGTCCACTAGTACATCGTCGACATAAGAGCAGGTGCCTCTCTTCACTGCATCATCTTTGGCAAACACTGTCTTAAGAACTGCCGTCATTATCTTTGGTGCGGAGTTCAGACCAAATCCTAAACTGGTCAGACAATAAACTTGACCTTTGTACTCTACCAATTGATATTTCCACAATTTCTCATCCACATGAAGTTGGAGATAGGCTGACTTCAGGTCCAGAATTTTAATTGCCTGCTTCATCCTCCTCCATTTCCTTACGACATCTTCACACACGTCGATTCCGTCCTTTGTGTGATAAGCGACAAAATTGTTCAGCTCATAGAAATCCAACACGGGCCTAACTTTCTTCTTAATAGGTTGGACCACAGCCATGAGTGGCAAAATTCTTTCAACTTTCCCTGACCACGGCATTAATATTCCTTCATATATCCATCTCTCAACTTCTTTTTCAAACTGCGGCTCCGCAGGTCCTTTCAGTGTGCTTTTGTAGCAGCTGACCCGATTCGTCAATACAGGTGGCTCCGCGGTCCATCACCATTCTACCATCCATTTTTTGCTATCGAAGCAGGTTCAAAAGTCATCATCCTCAATCAGACATGGTCGGGGTTTCGACGGTTGGTTGGTATCACCCTTGGTTACACTTCTTGTTATTCCCGGTGCACTCTGATTGCCAAACTTCACCTGGCCTTTAGCAATAGTAGCTCCTCTCAGTCGGTCTATCGCGTCCAGGCCCAGACCCACATCAATTCCTGCAATCAGTCTATCCAGCACGATCACTCTTAGTCGCAATGGCATATTCCTTACTACAATCTCCGCATCGGCCTCTCCACAGCATTCCACTTCTCTGCCATCCACCGCTCTAACGCTGCTGGTTCCATTCCAAGAGTTGGCGACGCTCGTAGTAAGAAGTGTTGTTGTACATCCAGTATCAACAAGAGCTCTAGCATTCTTTCCATTGATTGTGATCACTAACTGTGGCAACAAACTCTTATACGCCTGTTCGGTATAAAACGGGTGACTACTGGCGCAATATCACCCCTTTACTCGTTTTCCGGAAGCGAAGGGCAATTCCTGCTGATGTGCCCTACTTGGCCACACCGAAAACAGATAATGTCTGGCCGTGGTTCCCTACAGTCTCTCATCAGATATGGTCCTTGACATCGAAAGCATTTACCGGTAAATCCACGGCCTTGCTTCATCACTGGTCGCTCCTTCCTGCTTGCCACAACAGCAGCATGCCTTAGAATCTCCTCCACCTCCATGGTTTCAATATCAGTAAGTCCTTGCAGTTTCATGGAGATGTGATCTGGGAAACCAGTTACAAGCGCCAGCTTTACAGTCTTCTCAAGCTGCGTCCCCCATATCCAGCCAATCCTGCTAGTCGCCTTATACTGCCACGTACACGTCCACAGACTCCCCAGTCCAGGTGACTCTTTTCAGCTTGTTGTATTTATGGACTTAAAATCACGTGATGTGACGAGAGGGGGGAGGGGGTATGCAAATGAGATGTGGTTGGGTCTCTCTATAAAAGAGCCATCTTCTTTATTTTGGGCGTCAGTGTGGAAAGTGAAGAGAGAAGAGAACAGTTGGATTTGAGTTTGAGACTTTTGATCTGAGGTTGAGTTCAAATTTAACGTCCATTTTTGTTAAATTCAAGCATTTTAAAATCTTAAGAAATGACTACGTTATGTGGTTTAACAGTTCTATAAAGCGTTTTACGGTTTCATAAACCGTTAAGTCACATGTTTTTCGTGGTAAAATATAATCCACGTATTGTTTGTGTTCTGTGTATCCCAGTTTTCGAAGCTACAAGCGTACCAATTTTAGAATCTCTCAAATCTGTACAATCAATTTTATACAGGTACTTATAGCTTCTAAAATACAAGGCATAAGTTTTGTCTTTGTCCGGGACGTAAGTAAACTTGTTAAAAGAGTTCCAGACTACGCTTTGTGAGAACGGTAAAACAAAAATAAATAAATCCGACTCGCCTTTATTTTCGTTTTTTAACACAAGTCGTTAAGTACCGTTGTTCATTCTCCCCTTGCGACACCAGCTTAAAATCTCTGCGGGGCCACCCTAGCACGCGTTTTTTTTTTCTTTCTGTTTAATTACACGCCGGCCGTAGACAGTCATTTCTAGTCTTCATCTTTACGCCTCCATTTTTTTTTAACCGCACGTTTTCTTCTCCTGACCACATGGTATGCTTATTTTCTTTTTCTTGTCACGAAATCTTCATATAAACTTTTTCGGCTACTGCTGCTAGACTCGTAAGACTATTATCTTACAGCTGCTGCTGATATTTTCATACGTGTTCTGTCACATATTAAGAACAGAGAAGCACATTCAAATATATCTATGCACGTGTAAAAAATAATTAATGTAAATCTTGCAGCCAAACAAAAAAATACACATCTTTTTTTTTTTTTTATCTCAATTAAAGTTCACTTTTTAAATTTCTTTTAGACTTAAATATAGATTGGAGTTAGATGGTTCTGGGTTTAGCTCATGGATTTGATAATTCAAGAGTTGCAGATTGGTGCTATGTCAGAACAATAATGGTAAACTACATATATAATAGACATGCATATACTAAACAGACAATTGCATAAAATACTCACATATACGCATATGCACGTACACATATACACATATGGACATATAAAAAGATAGATTAGGTTAGAGGGAGGGATGCGTATAATTATATGTACGTTTACAATATAGATGGGAAACAGAAATATAGACACGTGTTGACCAAAAAAAAAAAAATCTTATACAGAATTCCTTTTGTCACATTATTTAAATTTCACAAAAGAAAAAACCGAAACACCGAGAAGTCACTTTTTCGTTGAGAGAATCAACTTACGTATTTTTTCATTTATAACTCTTTTACCATTGAATAATCTTTTTTAGTTGGTGCGGTGAATTGAGAGTTGGTGCAGCCTTCAGAGATGGTAAATTTAACGGTATTGACTCTCTGACGATACGTTTTTATTGTTTTTGATTTTGCTCATTCGAATATTTCGTCACAATTTTATTTTGTCGAGGTGGATCTTTTGAATATCACGTTGTTAGTTCGATTATTTCGTCACCAGTTGTTTTAGCCCTAGGAAAGCTCCATAAATTAACACACGAACAACAGGTTTAGTAAGAAAGAATATATTGTACAAGAAAGTTATACAAAGAAAGATTATTGGTATTTCAGAATTTTAAGTAAGACAGTCTGTAGTCTCGCATTTTGTGGCGATCATTCCTCACGAGAGTATTAAACTTGAAGGTTTTTATAATGATTCGAGGAGTCCATCACGAGTAAATGAGGGAATTTCCATTACAGTAACATTTTTATACACTTTTATATTAAAACTTTTATCTCTTTTCCTCTCATTCTAGCCTTCTCTCTATCTGTACTTTATCCCATATTCTTTTTTTCTCTTCAGAATTTTTCTATCCCGTTCATTTTATTTCTCTCTTTTTTGTTTGAATGTTTTTAAAAATAATAACGCCATTCACTCACTGAAGCTATTCCTTTTAAATGTAATACAATAATCTTACATCCCGTCCTTAATATATAACTTTGAAAAATAGTGTGCATCCTCCCTAGGTTAGAGAGCATCATCATGTCAGGTTTGGTCATGGTTGGTCTAGTGGTGTGGGCTATAAGAGAGTATATATACATAGATTATGACTCTGACATTTGACGTTAACCTTGAAAAATAGTGTGCACCATCCCTAGGTATGGGATCATCATCATGCCAGGTTTAGTGATGATCGGTCCAGTGATAACTCTTGTTTATTTCATCTTGGATCTCTTCATTACAGCCGTTTCGTTAATGGGATGACAATTTTATGATTTTATGTTTTCATAAAAATTTTCTTTTTCACCAACTCGTCAGATGTGATTTTCATCCGATTTTACCAACAAAAAGTTAATTTTGTACATGATATAAACCTAGTGCGTTCGTTTGGGGAAAAGAAATTCCATCCCTACGTTGTTATAGGCCGGCCATCTCAACCCGTTAAATAAAAACCGTATTTACAATATTTCAAAAATATACATTTATAATATATATATATATATATATATATATATATATATATATATATATATATATATATATATATAATGTAGGACTGTAATCTTAGATTTATATCATTTGAGCAGCGCCGACTTATAATAAGACACAATGCTTGGTAATTCTGTTCTCTTCTTGGTATTTTCAGTACGACACAATCACGTTGACCCACCGGTTCTCACAAGATCACCAAAATTAAGCAACGTTGAGCCTTACCAATACCAGATGGGTGACAATTTTGGAAGACTAGGCGCTGTATGTACCTTCTGGGAAGGTTGGCCGTGGGGCCAGCACCCTCACCGCGAAAAATAACTCCTCGCTACAAAAGCATCTACAAAGTTGTGGAGCGCCCGTGCCCCTCCGGGTGCTCAAGGCTCTTTCGTTGTTGTTGCTACGCATTTTCATTATCACAGAAGTGATGTTGGTGATCAAATTGCCATAATAGGATTTAAATGTAAAAATGTAATACCGAACAACCCAAAGCAGTAGCAGAAGGTCGGTTGCCTTTTTTCTTTTGTTTCTTCTTTTTTAATATCAGTTCAGTTGTACGCTTGTTTCTCGCTTTCTTTTTTCTCTTAGTGTCTTGAAATTTCATTAAATTCCTGACATTAATTTCCACTGAAATATTCCTTTTTTTTTCTATATCAGCTTACACATCTCACATACCAGCTTACTAAAGTAAAGTTTAAAGAGATATAGATTTTACATACCTTGTTTCGCCCCTCTACAACAGAAAAGTAATTTACAGAACATACACCAAACTAATTAATATCATAAATAATAATACTTATATGAAGTGTGCGATTTCAAGTCTTACTATATCTCATTTATTTATTTAATAGATATCCACTTTCTTCAGTAAAAATTTTGAAACTCACCAATTCTCCATTGTGTTTCATTCACGTGTAGTTTTGTTCGTCTAGCTAAACAGATCAAGAACAACGAAGGGATCATGAGCCACACATGAAAGGCGATGAAGAGAAGCGACGATCAACAGAATTAAAGAGAAGCACCCGTACATGTATGTATGAAAACGTTTTATTGTTTTTTTTGATCGCTCACGATCAAGAACGTACATGGACAACATGCGGGTCCATGTAAATAACCATGTGTGACCTTGTCGTTAAACATAAAATGTTACAGATACACTGCAATAATATAACATGATTACAAAAGTTGAGACGATTATATTTATAGCCAGGGGCAATAAGAACGGTAAAATACGGTCTCAGAATCATTGTATTAAACATACTGAATCTCTTTGTATTTTTCAGTCATAGCTTTTCATTTTGACACGATGATAGAACTACACTCTGCTGATCATGACCGGATTAATGCTATCGTTCTTTAAGTCCTTACAATACAAAACTTCTCTGACTGGATTACGGCTGCCAATTTTTGCTTGGGATAACTATATTTAATATTAGCAATCGGGTAATTTTGTTATCTACGTTGTTTAACGTAAAATTTTGCAGTGATAGTGCTAAGACTTTTTCTACTGGAGGCTCTGGCTATATATTTTTCGAAGATTCGCACCAGCTATGCAACAAGCGATACATACCCTCTAACCCTAAACACAATCAAGCTCAACCACCGAGGCATCGACCTTTGTATCTTGGCACATTAAGAATATCCATACTTGTTTCTCGGGGGCATTTAGTATACCGAATTTCCTGGGGATATTAAGTACAGTGGATACCTCCGTGTCATTTAGTGCGCTGGAATCAAATTGGATTCCGTAGTCGAATCTGTTTTGGAAAGGAAAAGGTGATGTTTGTTATCTGAAAGCTAATACAGAAAGTTAAAAAAGCAAAACCATCCTATTACGTGTGTTAATTACTCAACCAAATATAATTCAAAATAATTGCGGTTATTTTTTTTCACTTAATTACGAATATGAGTCGTTTGAGGTTTCGAAAAGGAAACCATTTGCATTCGATAGAAATATTTCGCTCGCGGTCGAAATGCTATTAAATCCCTTTTTGTTACCTTACATAAAAAAGCTTTAAAAGAGTGTTTTCCTCAGATATCCTATAGAGTTGGTTTCAGTTTCCTCTGGCGTTCGCCTAATTGATCAATAGAAAATAATTTAAGCGCAAAAATCATTTACTCAGAGAGCTGAATGCAAAACGTTTCGCATTATTTTTATGTGTACCGACTAGCATTGGGGGATGGCGTATCGGTAAAATCATGAGCCCCACTAAACAGAGTATAGATTTACCTCTTCTCAACGAGCTCAGACCCAAGATCACATGAAATTTAAAACTAAGAGAAGCTCACTCTGTCATGTGATAAAATGTCAGATAAGCCTCGTCGGCTTTCTCCGGGAAAATGCATTAAACCAAACTCTTCTTAATTGATATAGCAAGGATAAGATCAGGACCACTTGAAGGTGTCTATTTTTAAAAAATAATATCAAGGACCGAAGGAGGGTGATTTCGAATGTGTGGCTTTTGTTCGTAAAGGGACATTTGAAAGGAAGTGGTTTGCATGTTCTAAAGTGGAGTTAGAAGCAAGCCACTGGGCAAGAAGACCTATCTCTCAGTTGCCGTATAAGCGAATTTATGTTTTTTTTGATAGTCCCGAAATTGTTCATTGCCTGTTATTCCATCATTATAAATTTATAGAAATCGTGTGTTCCTAGTTTTAATTTGATTTACTTTCCATTTATTATTATTATTATTATTATTATTATTATTATTATTATTATTATTATTACTGGTCTCATATTAGGTGTTATTTTCACAAGGTTCCAGTCGATGCAATCTCCGACCTTCTTCAGGTGTACCTTAAGAAATGGTTCTTAGAAAATGGTGGAAAAGATAGTTTGTTCTTTATTTTGCAGATAAACGAAGAACGTAAATCCTTAGAAGGCAAACCCGTAGAATAAAACAGAGCTATAATCCAGCCAGACAGTAACAAAGAGGAGGTGACGGTGGAAAAGTGGTTAATGAACCGAACTAAAACCTTCTTGTTGCATTCGAATAAAGTTCGTTCCACAGAAACACTTTCACTTAGTTACGTGGAAAAATTATGTAACCCCCTATAAGTACCAAATGTTTTTCTAGAAAAAAAAATCTAACTTAAAGATACTGGAGAAACGAATGCCAATTAAGTAATCATGAATTATGCTTAACAAACAAGCACATAAACACAACAATAATAAGAATAACAACAAAGGCTGTCCGGTTCATTTGTAGAATTAAACATTTTATTTAACTCTTCACGAAGGTAAACACAAACTCAGGCGTAGTTTTGGAATGGGAACAGTGAATAAGAATTTTTATTTTTGCATAAACCACAGGTATATTTCCCTTTTATCACTGCAAGGGACTTTTAGTCAGAATTGCGAGTTTTGGTCTATTGACTTTGATTTTCTATAGGGCTGAATATCTGGTCGGCATATCATCCGAATGGTCTGCGTTCACCCAGTTCTCCTTTAAAAATCACTTTTATATCGAAGGAGGTGGTTGGGGATGTATGATGAATCCCCTCCCCATAACTAAGCAAACCTAGCCACCCATATCCCTAATACGAGCGATGGTCAATGTCAATTACTAATCTATTGCCCTTGTCTTAGGTCCCAGTTATTATTCTCGATTTCCAACAATGATGACGACATCAGGGTCGCTATAGGTCAACCCATTAAGCTAACCCGGATAATATGTCAACAATACAATTTTAAGGCGCTTAACCGAAGACAAAGGAATTATATTATCTCATATAAACCATGGGAACCCAACTCACTATAGTTTATTTACCCTATTAAAAATAATAAAACAGAAAGTTGTAGCCCGTTGACTTAATATAAGCGCCTGCGTCCAATTCATGGCTGAATAAGGCTAAAATTGTGCCAATGTTTTCTTTACCGTCTTATTCTCCAGTCTGCCATGCTATACGTGGCCGAGCATCCCTCGTCTCCGTTATGAATAAACTTAATAGGACAATTCTGGCGTCAGGCAAACAGATACGAAATTTCCATTATTAAGAGAAGTAGTGTATAGTTTCGACTTGTCACAAACATATACTAAATTTTTATTATTAATAGAAGTCATAGTATAGATAAGCTTCAAACAGACAAATACCAAATCTAGAATATTAATAGAAGTCATAGGATAGTTTTAGCTTCAAACAGACAAATACCAAATCTAGAATATTAATAGAAGTCATAGGATAGTTTTAGCTTCAAACAAATACAAAATTTCGATTATTGACAGAACTAATACATAGATTCGGTTTCAGATACTAAACCTCTTTTAATTATAAAAGAAATACTATAGTTTCCCTATTAATAATGAAAGCAATAGTATAGTTTCAACTTTAGGCAGACAGATGTTTTTATTATGAAATATAATAGTACAGATTCGTCATCAGTCAGACATATGCAAACTTCTCATAGCTAATAGAATGAATAGTAAAATTTTAACTTTAAAGAGAAATGCCAAATCTCTATTCTTGATACATGTCTGACTTTTTCCTTGCTAACATATTAAACTGTTCATTTAAATCGTCTTTGTATCCGAGCGAGATTAAAACATTTTTATAACTTGATAAGTTTTCAGATAAAAAAAGCATCTAAAATGCAATTTTTCCGAATAAAAAAATCGAAGTGATTAAGTAATAATGCGAGTTGATGATAGATATGAGTGCCTTTTTAAAAGATTTGAATCTATTTTTACTCTTATGAAACGTGTCTTCTATTCCTTCATCTTTCCGAGGAAGAACGATACGGATAACACGTACATCCGGAGAATATATCGATTTCCAAAAGCAATAAGCAAGTTCTTCTTGTGTAAAAGAGTTATCGCTCACCAGGAAATAAAATTGGAATTGCCGAAAGAAAGAAACAGTGATATATATAAAAAAAAATTCAAATAAAGTTAAAAATGTTCAAGGCCAAGTGTTTCCCGCTGTCATTAATTTTATAAATTATGCACATAATGTTACATACATACATACATACATACATACATACATACATACATACATACATACATACATATCAATGCATATATATATGTATATATATGTACGTATATATATATATTTTATATATAATATATACATATATATGCATAAATAAATATTTATATATGTATGCAAATATATATTTTTGCATATATGTATGAAGAAAATTGATCATAACACTCCAATATAAAAGCTCAATAAATGTTGACATTTAACAAAAGAGCACATATAAGGAAACAATGATAGTTTAAGTTCTAATAAACAAGACTTTATTCATATTTTTATTTGCCTACATTATAAAAAACAATGTACTTCTTTACAAGAATTTCTCGCAAAAACAACTAAGCATATATATATATATATATATATATATATATATATATATATATATATATTTAAATAAGGGAGTAGTCACCAACAATGTGTATTTTTTAACATTATTTTATTATTCCGTGTCTTGGTTTTTCATTGAGAATTATGTCTGGATCATTGTAATAATGTTTTTAAGTCATTGAAATCGTTTTTACGCGCGTTTCAGACGTTCTGTGATGCGTCCTCGTCAGAAATTATTTTCCAATGTGTTGGAGATGTAAAAATGGCGATTTTCGTAGTTAATTTGAAGTTTTTCCAAGGGGTGGAGGCTTGTAAGTGTTTATTATTCATTGGCATGCTCAATTTTTATTGCTCTTTTATTGGGCTTGTGAGGGAGACCGTTGACCTGGCTGTAGTCGCTATCTCTTTCTCCTAATGTTTTTTTCTTTTCCTTTAGGGTGGGGTAGGGTGTGTGTGTGTGTGTGTTTGTGTGTGTGTGTGCGTGTGTGTGTGCGTGTGTGTGTTTGCTTTTATTGGTTTGGGAATGTGTAATTTGTTTTATAGTATTTTGGGGTTATTTGCTTCCTTAGGAAGGCGGCTGTGATCCGAGGTCGTTACTAATGTGTATGTGTGGGGAGGGGGGACTAGCTCTTCTGAAATAAGGGTAGAGGTGCTTTCATTCTATTTTGATATTTATTTTTTGGATTCTTGGATTTTATTATTGTGATTTTTCGTATTAGTATTTTCGGGTATTCCTTATATTGTGTTTGTTTAGAAAGAGGGGTGTATTTAAAATAGGAGATTTTTTAATGTTTCTATTTATTTGTCTCCCCATGTGGGTATGGCCAGACCCAAGATCGGTTTCTAGTGTGGGGAAAATTTTGTTCCCCAGAGGGGGGGCATTGGAGGGGGTATAGGTATGGGAGGGGGATGATAGAAGGGATGATAGTTGTTTCAGTCATGAGGGGGTTCTCCTCCACTGACTGAGGAGGGAGCGAGATGTTGGAACAGATATTATACTATGGTTCTAGGTGTTTCCTAGTGTTGTTGGTTTCGAGGTTAAGTAGGGTTGGTGTTGTTCAGTGTGTTGTATTAGACATAGGGGTGTTATATCTGCTTAGTTGTCTTGCGAGAAAGACCTGATATTTCCGTGCAAACCTTGCTTTCGTATAAGCTGTATCGCCTGAAGAGATCTCTAGTTACTGGTAATTAACTGACTGAAACATGCTTATGACTCTGTAGCGACATATTGTTGCTTCTTTAAAAAATAAAGAGTATATATATATATATATATATATATATATATATATATATATATATATATATATATATATATGTTACGAGAAAAATAGAAAAAACCGAATGAAATTATTAAAAAATCAACGTTTCGTCCTTATTTCAGAGGACATCTTCAGGATAATTGAAATAAAAAATAAAAATGTAAGAAAAGAAAAAGTCATAGATCGTGCGAAAAAGACAGTTCTTGAATCCTACCCATGTCGGGAAGGACAAACATATGTGTGCGTATGGGAAGGTTGGGTTGTTCGATGTCTATATATACACTTTTAAAAATGCGTTAAAATAAATATGTACATTTTTTTTTTCTTCTGTAAACTTATTCATTTTGTTGAAATATTTAAGGAAATATTTCAACAAAATGAATAAGTTTACAGAAGAAAAAAAAAATGTACATATTTATTTTAACGCATTTTTAAAAGTGTATATATAGACATCGAACAACCCAACCTTCCCATACGCACACATATGTTTGTCCTTCCCGACATGGGTAGGATTCAAGAACTGTCTTTTTCGCACGATCTATGACTTTTTCTTTTCTTACATTTTTATTTTTTATTTCAATTATCCTGAAGATGTCCTCTGAAATAAGGACGAAACGCTGATTTTTTTAATAATTTCATTCGGTTTTTTCTATTTTTCTCGTAACATAACGTCAACCACCACTGGTATTTTTTCATTCCTTATATATATATATATATATATATATATATATATATATATATATATATATATATGTATATATATATATATATATATATATATATATATATATATATACTCTTTATTTTACCAGTAACTAGAGATCTCTTCAGGCGATACAGCTTATAGGAAAGCAAAGTTTGCACGGAAATATCAGGTTGATATCTGGAGGTTCCGTCAAGTGTCGATGAAAATAAGATTTGGTCGTATGTAAATAAGGCCCAATAGGGGTGCGGCTTTGAGTCTGTTTTCAGGTATATGAATGAATAGGAAAGTATGGGGTGTCAAATGGTCAGATAGAGGTAATGAAAGACGAAAGATTAGTATTTGTATGCGTTTGATGGCTACTCTAAATCTTAAACATACTAGTGTGTATAGGTTCAATCAGTAGAAGAATGTGAATTTGACATATCTATGCTGGAAGGAGTTCCAAATTTAATCGGAATTATACAGCTATAAAAATGCTTTTAATTCGATTAGAATTGTTATGTCCTCTTGTATATCAACGCTCCATCACATCATCCCTACATATATTAGTGAAGAGGTTAAAAGATAAGGATTGTTTGTTTGTTTTTGTTTTACGGCATATCAACCCTTTTCAGGTTATTTAATGCCGAATCCAGTGATTTTGAAGAACAATTTTCTTAATAGAGTATATTTGTTCTTTTTTTAAGTCGGTTTCTATTGAACCCATAGTTGGGACCCTAACAGGTACTACCACTCCGGGTCAGAGTGGATCTGGGAGCAATGCCAATTAAAGGGTAGCTCCACACACCCCAAAGCCAGAAAATTGGACCTCTCCATCAGATATAGTTTAAGGTCATATCCAGGACCAAGAGATAAGGAAGAAAAGGAAATAACGCAAGGGAGAAATATATATATATATTGGTTTAAGATCTGTCAATTTTCAGTCTACAGACTCGAAATTTGATATACAGCGTACTGAGATTTGGGACAATCTATGTGATTGGTTTTCGGCCAGAAATTCCGCTGTTAAGGGGTCAAAGTTCAACGACTTGACCTTTGAGTACTCTACCAAAGTACTCCGACAATTTGGGGTCTAAACACTTGAAATTTTAGATATAGGTTCCTTGGACATGGATCCAACTTAATAACTTGATTTGAGCCCAAAACAATAAATGTTAAGGGGTCATAATAGGGGTCAAATTAAAAAAAAATTGCGCTTTTTTTCAACATACACCTCGAAACACCCGGGCAACGCCAGGCTGAAATGCTAGTATATATATATATATATATATATATATATATATGTATATATATATAAAAGTGAAAATGTCTGTCTGTCCGTCTGTCCGTATGTGTGTGTGTGTCTGTCTGTCTGTGTACATTTCCTTACACAATAATTCTGTCAATTTTAAGTCTACAGACTCGAAATTAGATATACAGACTAGTGAGATTTTGGAAAATCTTTGTAATCAGTTTTCGGCCAGAAATTTAGCTGTTAAGGGGTCAAAGTTCAACGATTTGTCCTTTGACAACTTTACCAAACTCCTCCGACAATTTTAGGTATAAACACTTGAAATTTTAGATATAGGTTCCTTGGACATGGATCTAACTTAATAACTTTATTTGAGCCCAAATATATAAAATAAAATAAACGAGTGTTTATTTCTAAGAAATATATTTCGGAGTAAGACTCCTTTGTCAATCTTTTTTTTCTCTTTTTCTTCGACATGATGTAGAGTGGAAGATAGTCCACGTGATGTTGTTAACTGCGGGGGTTTTAATTTTTTTTTTTTACAATGTTTATCCACTCCAAACGAAGAGTAAAGGTCTACTCCTGTAAAACCACAATTTATCGAGGAGTGGCAACCTATGCGATGAATTGGGCAGTAAAGTGTTTTTTCATTTACATTTGAATTTCTGCATATTGGTAGAAACAGGAAGCAGGGAAGGGATTTCAAAGACAAGGGGTCTGATAAAAAAGCTATAAAATATTCTAGAATCAATGGACCTGTCGATTGAAGAGGTGGGATTTTGTTGCGAGTCGGTTAAGTCAAAGTATTTTCATTCCGGAGTACAATTCACCCTTTTACTTTTGAGCTATATTAGTTTACCATGTCGACTTTAACGAAAAACGGCACTGACCCTAGGTGAATTTAACCGGCTTCCTCCGAAGGAGGAAGTTGCATAGATGAATGAAATTCACAAGCGGTTCCTAGTCGCAGAGAAGATGACGACGTAAGGTTTTTGTAGCATTTGCAGGGAAGTGTTGATGTGCTCCTACATACAGCGCCTGGTAATTCCAAATGGCCATTCATTTGGTACTGACCAGGCTCAATGTTGCTTAATTTCGGTGATCTAACGAAAACCGTTGCGTCAACTTGATTATGCCGTTATTTGTTTGCCACAAGGCCATTCGATATTAGCACATATTAAGTAGAAGAACAATAATTTTGTTTGTACTTGTTGGCTTGGCTCGTAAAATGGAATCATCGAAGCGAAAATGATCAAACAACGAACGGTTATAATTTCAGTATGAAAACACCCACACAAATGAAATTAAATGCACAACGTTTGCCAATAACTGTGAAGCTGAATCAAGCGCGACTGCGTACAAAGTAACAGCAAAAAAAAAAAAAAAAAAAAAAAAAAATCCAAACCAAACAAAATAGAACGACGAATATGAAGAGAACGTTTCTATGCTATTCACCGTTCCATTCTGTTCGTTCAGAAAATGCTTTTGTTCGGCAACTTCTGCTAGGCAATATTCCACTTCTTGCGAACCAATTTTTAATTTCTTTTCCTTTTATTTACGCGCCGATGCTGGAGGTGCGTTTAGTTAAAAATTAACCTGCTGCGATGTTAAGATTTGTAACTGTTAGGAAGGCGCGACTCGTTGCGTGTAAAGTCGTAAGCAATTATAGTTCGTTGTTACACGTACTAGCTGAAGTACTCAGCGACGTAGTGTAAGAGGCCGTAGTTTATATTTCAGCTGATTGTTCTAACAAGAAAAGCGATTCCTTAGTACCTACGTTAGTACCTACGTTAGTAAGTGTTATTTCCGTTCAAATGAAGTGGCAAAACCACACGCTATTGTATGTTTCTGTATTTTTGAGATGATGATTTGTATCATTTGTATCATTTGTATTATTTGGACGACTGTTGATATCGTGGGTATTATTTTATAAATACGATTTTATATCTTTCTCTCACTGGTCCTTTCCTCCTCAGAGCTGAACCCATTTGATTATTTCGTTTGGTTATACGTCAAGAACATCACCAACATGGCCTCCCACAACACCAAAACCAACGTGGTCGCCATTATTCGCCGAGCTCTCGCCGGTGCTTGTGGAAAAGGCATGCTCCTAGTTCGTATCGAGGCGGCGATTGAGGCTAAAGGCGGCTACATTGAATAGATGTCAGCTCTAGTACATAATCAAGTTACCCGAAGTTATTTTTTCTAAGAAAAAATTAAAAATAAAGATCTAACGTTGTTTTCTTTAGGGCGACAACTTTATCATTCCAGCTTGTATAAACTGAAAATGTAGATACACACGCTAAATGCGTATTATTTTCTCAGGCTTAATTATGAAATAAGAGTTCATGAGTTTGTTAACTCTTAAATATGTGGATAGCATTCTTTAATTCGTCCACACATCTCAAAAAAGGGCTTGTGTTAGAAAGTGGCCGAGCAGAAGGAGTAATGTATCTATCTATCTATCTATCTATCTATCTATCTATCTATCTATCTATCTATCTAATTTTTTATCTGTCAAGTGAACAAGAGATTTGAAGCCATGTTTTGACAGCTTGTGACCTGATCAAGTTTGCAAACGAAAGTATCCGAACAGAAACTGGAAGTGACGTGTCACATGTCACGTGTTCCGGTTTGCACAAGAATCATTTGCAGCCGAGTTAGAGACGTTAAGAAAGACATATGGGCTCGAAATGAGTTTCCATACGGGGAGGGAGAAGTCTCAGAATGGAGGCAGAGGACGAACCCTCAAGCTAAAGATCGTCGGTCACTCCATTTCTGCTATGACGAATACCTGGGAATGAATAATGCATATACACACATACATTTATTTCGTACTATATATACACGATCGTATATATAGACATCCACCTCCTTATATAAAACTTGTGTTCGACCGTCCGTCGTAATGTTAGTCTCTCACGTTGGGGTCGAAATGCTAGTGTGTCTGTCTGTCACACTTCATTATTAAAAATCTTTTTCCACCTGTCTCTATTGCTTGAATTTAGAATAGTAATTTATCGGACAGTTATGTTTTAATTCGAAATATCATATTCGTGGTCCCTCCGGATTATGTTTGAAACAACATCTTGGTCTGTTACGCTTAAGTTTTAAATAGTATTTTCGCGCATCTGCCTTAGATTTGAAATAAAAATGTTTATAGTCATATAAGACTTACACTTCAAATCGTATTTTGTGCTGGTGTGTTTCGCTTAAAATTGAAATAATTTTTTTTTTGCGTCTGAAACAGCATTTTTGTCAGTCTCTCAAGCTTAACTATAAAATAGTATTTGTTGTGATCTATCACATATTTGAAATACAATTGTCATTAATCTGTCACATTCATGTTTGGAATAACATTTGCGTTACTCTGTCAACCTTTCCTTTCAAATATACATTCTTTTAGGTGTTCCACGTATTCATGTAAACATTTTATGCGTCTGCCAACTATTCTGTCTTACTAATGTTTAAAATAGAATTTTCGTCAGTCTGTCAAGCTAAAATTTGAACTAGCATTTCCACTGTCACTATAAAGTTTGAAATAGTATTATTTTGTTCTATTGTTCTATAAATTTAAAATTTGAAATAACATTCTTATTGGTCTGTCACGCTGAAGTTTGTAATAGCATTTTGTTGTTTGAAATAAATATTTGTAGATGCCGCAGACTTGCTATTCTCGACATATCCTCCATTATTGACCTTCTCGGCTTCATGCATTTCTCCATTTACCCCTAAAAAATATCTTTTTATTGTTTAGGAGTTTAGGTTTTGTATAACAAGACTATTATATGCTGTATCACAAAATAAACAAATCAAACGTTTTTTTAAATAGAAAATTATGGAGTTAATTTGTATTACGTTTCTTAGACATGACACAATCTGAAAAGAAATAATTGTTTTTAAATTATCAAGTACTTTAAGTATTCACTCATGACTGTATTATATTTTACCATTAACTGAGAACCTCTGCCACACATATATATATATATATATATATATATATATATATATATATATATATATATATATATATATATATTTAGGGGGTTGCAAAACTTAAATATAGCCGTTAAAAAGGAAATACTATTTTTTTTGTAGCCATGGTTAACAGAAGGGCGAAAGGAAAACAATCGACAGAGGTTCCCCCGTTTGAATTCGTTCCCTATGCAAAAAAAAAAAAAAAAAAACCATAAGCAAACAAACAAACTAAAAAAAAACCTTAGATTGTCTTTGAAAAGTTAGGGCGAAACCCGATCGGCTGGCTTTACCCCTTATTTATTTAATATTTATTTTCTAACCTCCATTAGATGTTTTCCATCTGTCTTTCTTTTTTCCATGGATACCCTTTTTAACAGACATGTATATATATATATATATATATATATATATATATATATATATATATATATTATAATAAAAAGCTGGATGTCTGTGTGTGTGTCTGAGATAATCACGAATAGGCTCCTATAAGGTTGACTATTTTAAAAACTGATTGCATATAACCATAGAAGATGTATCGAGACACAGGATTGGGTATGTTTGATCTGGCAGAACGGTGATTCAATAAAGTTGTGGGGTCTGCGTTCGTGCTTGGTCCACAAAGTATGGAAATAAAAAATTTAAAAATTAAAAAAAAAACGTTTACAAGTGTTTTTGATATAGATGTACATAATAATACTTTGATAAGTATGTTTTAACTTAAATAGAGATGGTATAATAAAATTGTGGGGTCTGCGTTCGCGCCTGGCCCCCATAGAATGGATATAGGCACAAACTTTAATAAAAACTTTTCATATCTATCTGCGTAAGTATACTTTGATAATTATGTTTCAGTTTGAAGAAGTATGGTATAATAAAATTATGGGGTGTTCGTTCGCGCCTGACCTCCATAGAATGGAAATATGTCACAAAGTTTAACAAGGTTTGTAAATATAGATCCACAGAATATTTTGATAAGTGTTTCGGTGTGAACAGGTATGGTATGATAAATTATGGGTTTTATCTATTTTATTTTTACTTTCATCATATTTTGCTTTGGTTTTTATACTCCCAAATTCAACCCAAATTTACAACCCTTCCTTTTCATAACCTATCATACTTTCATAAATCAGAGTCCATTTTCTGTCGGCTGTTTTTGAACCCAGTCAACGACGGGTACTTTTACTAGTATATATATATATATATATATATATATATATATATATATATATATATATATAACTATTTCATTTATTCACATAAAATTACTATACGAAAGCGCATAAGCCTGACGAATCCTATAGTTGGATGAAACGCAGAATATTCAGTGTAGCTTAATCGCCATATATATTTTATAAATTACTATATATATATATATATATATATATATATATATATATATATATATATATATATATATATATATAAAAGGATTTGTCCTCCGGCTATAAACTCGGCTTTTACTCTTAAGTGAGAAATATATTTTCCATAGTTCTATCACGATCAAGTTTAAAATAATATTTTGATGGTCTGTCACGTTTAAGTTTTAAATATATATTTTAGATGTGGCAGGTATTTATATATTTGGTTCTCAACTTTTTGTCATGCTTTAGTTTGAAATATAATTTTTAAATGTGCTATGTGTTTATATGTTCGGCCATTAAAGAGTTCACGAAGCTTAAGTTTGTGAAACGCACAAATTGAATGGACACAAAGAGTATCTGTTATTTCTTCAGAAAGTCTGCGCTCGAAAGCTGGTATATAGTTTTGAAACATTTTTCTGTACCATTTCGTCCATTAAGAATCTGTAGCTATTTATATTTCCTGGTAAAAACCGCGGAAGCCGTCGGCACTAAATAATTTTACAACCAGTTGTGTGTGGCAGACATACATTCTAGAAGAAAATTGCAAATATTACAACGCGGTTATTACATTAGGAAATAGTGACTGTACACGATGCGTCAATATTAAATCTTTGTCGCTAAGATTTTTACAGCAAATCACACTCTCCCTCTTAACAAATGCAATCCTGAAGAGAAAAGAAGGATGTATAGTCGGTTTGATTCCATTTTTGTTACAAGCGTTATTCATTTTCTTTTTTTATTATTATAAAGTACTAAGACTCGATACTGCCCGGGATTGAATGAAGATCAACGAATGTTCATTGTACTTCTTTTTTTTTTTTTTTTTTTTTTTTTTACACAGTGATCACCACTTATCAAGGCCCGGAAGCCACTTCTGATATTTTTATTATCATCCAAATCGATGAAATCGCCCATTCGTTAATCAAATCAATCGAGTGCGTGCTTTAGTCAGGAGCTCACCACAGTGCGCATAGGGGAAGTTCACACGCCTCTCCGTAGTGAATTAATCCACAATTCTTTGTGGTCTACATTGAACTTTATAAAACCTATTGTTCCATTTATGATCTTATTTAATATAATGACTTGAATTCAAATGTAAAATGCAAAAATCAAATACAATGGACCAATTGTGCTCTAAACAGAAACGTGAACGTGCTCTTGTCTTATCAAAGAATCCACGGTTGATTTTATACGCTGGACCCTTCTGCTTGTACCGTGATAAACCTTCTCAAATGCACTTGTGATGTTAGGCTGTATAAAAGTGTTAACTTTGGTCAAAATTGAATTATTTTTTCTTCCATTAGATTCTTTTTTAGATAATCGATGTTCGATAGTTTATGAGGTATTTTGAAATAAAACCTATCTAAGAACACTCCCAGTATCATAAGGCACATACGTATAAAATTTTAAAAATCGGCCCAGCCGTTTTGGAGTTCACATAAAACTCTTTGTGTCTTTTTTCTCCCTCTCTCTCACACAACGTGCCTTTTATATATACGTAGAGATATGCAATGTCTTCGACTATCATTCTTCAATTGAATTTAGTATTCAAGAAATACATGACCATAAAAAGAAAAATAAATTAATCTAATAAAACTCACAATTCTATACTGCATGAATATGCTTTCTTTTTAACCCCGTCTCAGGATAGATAACATTAATTACCTTCCAGAACAGTTTGGAATGGTTTTAATGTATGAAGATTAAAAGCATACTAGACCTTATTTCTAGAATCCTCATGCTAAATTTTATCAACATCCATTGCCTGATTTCAAGAGCGGAGTGAGGACAGAAAATACAGTGGACCCCTTTACCCCATTTTTTTATAGTAAAATGCCACACATAGAGGCTGCGAACCAAGTGAACCGTGCATATTGGCATAACTAAGTAAAGGCTTTAGTTATATATATATATATATATATATATATATATATATATATATATATATATATATATATATATATATATATATATACTAGCTGTACCCTGCCACGCGTTGCTGTGGATCAAATTGGCGCAATGGAAAAAGTTCCAAAATGAGAAAAAGTATGTTTCTTATAGGTTTAATTTTCCATTTTGCATGGGTACACAGTTTTTGTTGTTCCATTTTCTTAGCTGATATAGAGATAGAGGGAGTTAGAGAGAGAAAGGGGCTCAAAGAGAGATGGAGAGGGTGATATATAGAGAAAGATAAATTGAGAGAGGGAAAGGGAGAGATGGATAGAGATATTAAGAGAGGAAGAGAGAATGGGAGAGAAACAGGTGAACTACACTTCACCGTTTTTTCCTCGTTCAGTAGAGAAGAAATCTTTCGAGACTGAGGCAATTTTAATTTTTTGTTACTATCCAGAGTAACCCTTTTTTTTGAGGGGGGGGGCTAGATTTTCCACGCATTAGAAACCGACCGGGTTATCTGTACTTTCACCTAACAAATTAATGAAAGAAAAAGATTTTGTAAAATTTGAATTTAACATGAAAATACTATTTTTAAAAATAGCACGATAACATAAGTGCATAAGTGCCACTTTATGTACTCCTTGGGCATTGAGTTCCATGGCGACCAGCATAATTATTTAATGGTCGTTCCCTTAGCCCCCCCCCTAGTCAAGGCTAATGCATGCGTACGTAACATTTTTTTATTTACTGACGTTGGCTTAGTAACTAAACGATTTATTGATAATTTCGTAACCCTTAAACGCATGCCGGAAGATTTAAATTGGTTCATTATTGTTGTAATGAAAAAAAAAAGTTTCATTCAACACAAAACCAAAAACACATATTAATGATAAATGATTTATTATTCTATTCATTGAAATTTACAAATTTTTAGATAAAAAAAGTTAATAAAAAATAGTTGCTTATGTGCGCATGTAAAAATGTTTGTAAAAGTGAGAAATTATTTTAATCATTTAAAAAACTTGTTTTATTTTTTTGTTTTATTTTTAGATTAGGTCCACCTTGTAATCACCCCAACATCCTCATCTTAAGAACAGCTTCCAGAATAAACACCACTTTTGGAGGGGGGAGCTATTTGCAAAATTTAACTGATATTTGTTGTCAGCATACCCACCCAAAAATACTATTAAAAAAAGGGGAGGAGTTCATTGCCCGTTGCAGAGAAGTATATTATTTATCAATGAAAGTTGCGAAGAAGTAAATTTATTTATCAATAAAAGTCGTCATTTAAAAAAAGAAAATTGTGGAGGTGGACCTAAATGTAAATATTTACCCAAAAAACACTATCCCGAAGTTTATTACAAAAACGTTTTGTTTTCGCACTATTCAACAATTTGTTCATCCGCGCATGTAAATTAAAAAATATTTGTAAAAGTTAGAAGTTATCAGTAAATGATTTAGTTTTTATTTATTTATTTATTTATTTATTTTTTTACATTAGGTCCACCTCCACAAATGTTAAGAACGGCTTTCAGATAAACACCCTCAACCTCTCCATGTTAACAACGGATTTCGGAATAAACACCATGTGGGGGGGATTTGTTGTCATCATACCCATCCGCAAATACAATTAAAAAAAAAAGTCGATAAAAGTCGTCATTTAAAAAGAAATTTAAAATCAAATGTTTGTAAAAGTGAGAAATTATTAATATTTATTTAGTAACATTTTTCGGTGCTAATACAGAGAGTGATCTGCGCTATTTTTTAAATCGTATTTCCACGTTTAATTAAAGTTTTATGTTTTTTTTTTATTCAATTGCAAGGTTAAAGTACAGAATAGGTACAAAACACTCTCCCCTACCCATGTTAAGAATGGCTTTTTAAATAATAACGTTATTATTTCAGCACGAACCACTCTCTGCAGGAGTACCCATTTTTCTTTTAATATTCATAAAAAGTAAAACTTTTTTTCAAAATAAATAAATAAATGTTTGTAAATGTGACAAATAATCGTTTAGTTACGGCAACGTCAGTAAATAAAAGATGTTACGTGCGGGGTGGGGTGGGGAGTAAGGGAGCGACTATTATTTTTTTCTGCTGGTCGACATGGAACTCAACGCCCAAGGAGTACCAACTTGTAATTTATTTTTGGCAAATAAATAAATTTCAAGCAATTTTTACAATAAATAATAGATAGCAACTTCGTTAATTTTACGACTCGCCCCAGCATATTATAAACATCCTAACTTCCATATGTTAAAACAGCTTTCGGAATGAACACCCCCAATCTCCCCATATTAAGAACGGCTTTCGAGGTTTATTGAAGGGCGTGTTTTTTTTTAACATGGGGAGGTTAGGGTGTTTATAATACGTTGAGGCATGTCGTAAAAATGAAACAGTTTAGAAAAAATTTAACAAACTTTTTTATGTAAACAAAAAAAGAAAAGAAACTAAACAATTAAAACGTATTGTTTCATGAGTGAAAAGCCTTAACATAAATAAAGGTATTTAAAATTTAAAAATTGGTAAGTACATAAATTAATTAAAATTTTTAAAATATGGGATTTTTTTTGTGTGTGCAAATGCAGAGAGTGATCCGCGCTATTTTTTAAATCGTATTTCCGCGTTTAATTAAAGTTTTATATGTTTTTATTCAATTGTAAGGTTAAAGTACAGAATAGGTACAAAACACCCTCCCTTCCCCATGTTAAGAATGTCTTTTTTAATAATAACGCTATTATTTCAGCACGGATCACTCTCTGCATCAGTCACTTTTTTTTTTTTTTTTTTTTACTTATCTTGTAATTCGAGAGTAGTTGAAACGGAAGTTACCAGAAATATTATTGGGCAGTCTCGCAGAAACGACTTCGAAAAATATTTATATTTTAATTAATATTTTTATAATTCGCAATGTAAAATTATTTTAATAACATGCAAACATTCATTGACTTTACAGATAGATTTTCTGAAAATTTCAATTAAATTGGTAATGTAGAAATATGGTTGTATACACTTTGAACGAACCCAAATTACATTTATATATATATATATATATATATATATATATTTATATATATAAGTTTAATATATATATATATATATATATATACATATATATTATTATATACTCATATATATACATATATATAAGTTTAATATATATATATACATATATATTATTATATACTCATATATATATAAGTTTAATATATATATATATATATATATATATATATATATATAGAGAGAGAGAGAGAGAGAGAGACAGAGACAGAGAGAGAAGAGAAAGACAGAGAGAGAGTGATGGGACGATCCAATATTTTTCCCGATTCCGATAAAAATTTCCGATTCTGTACTAAATTCCCGATTTCGATACAATTACCGATTCCGATTCTTTATAAATCTCTAAATATTTAACTATAGATTTGTTATTTTCCCCGATTTATGTAAAAAGAAAGAAAAAACACGTTAAATCTGCAGATATTTTCCTAAACGTCAAAATACACTTGTGGGGGATGATCTATTAATTTTAGCTTTACTGGTATTTTAAAATCAATAAACATTTATTATTTTATAATTGCTACCAACAATGGAAGATTTTGATTTAAACAAGATTAAATGAAATGTAAATTAAAAGAATCGTTTTTGCATCAGAAAATAGGCATCAATTTTTCGATTCCGATACCGATTATGGTACCCCTAAATTTTTTTCCGGGTCCTGATTCCGGTTCCAATTAATTGTTCCAACACTAATATACAAAAATTGAAAACAATTGAATTTCAACAAGGGTCATTGATAGTGCTCAATCATAAGAGAGCAAGTTATATTTTTTCAATTTTTTATGTAAATACAGTCATATCTTGCTACGATGTGCAGACCGTTTCAATCATATTAGATATCATCAGGCAAGAAAAATTAAGGTACAAAGACTGAATACAAAGACTGAACATGTTCAACACCTTTTCAAATTTTGAGGAGAGAAAATTCGCCATGGGTGGCGATGGGCGAAATTAAAGTTCTTTCAGAGTGTGAGAGAGTATATAATTATTTCAACAGCCAAACAATGTCGCAGTTCACAAGAGCCATGTCATCCGATAAACCGGAAGTTGAAGACTCGAGTTTGGGCTCATCAGTTTTACATATTCGAATTCGGGATTCGAAACCCAAGCCTCTTGCATGCAAGGTGAACGCTCTGCAACCTGAGCAAACCCGCCACACACACAAGAAAGTCTATTAACTAACACATATCAAGCAAATCGCGGCGAAATCCGACTATGGAACCAACCTACTTCGTCTCGAACAAGGGATGTGGTCATCCAACCAAGCTATAACCCAAGCCGATGTTTGACAAGTAGGAATTTTAAAACTCGTTCGGACCATGCCATCCAACAAACTAACCTAGCGAGCAATTTATAATATAATTTTCAGAATGTGAAAGATTATATAATTATTTCCAGAGCCAAACAACGTCGCAGTTTGCAGGGACCATGGCAGCCAACACACCGGAAGTCCATGACTCTAGTTTTGCCCTATTTTGGGATCATCAGTTTACAACAGATAATGTGCAAATAACCAGGAAACAAATCACACACACACACACATATATTTTTATAAGCATGTTTGATTAAATACGGCAGTTTTCTTTCTTATTTATTTTTCTGTTGATTTTCCTGATCTGCCGAGCATTTTTTATCGTTTCCTTTGATAAGGTGCTTATTGGGTTTGCGAGTGATTCATAGGGATATATTCACCCTATATGTATACTCACCCTATATGTATACTCACTCCTGAATCCACACTGTGTGAATCATTTTCATTGTCATTTACATTTTCTATTTATTAAACACATGTATGTTTACGCTTTCGAAATGATCACAGTTTGAAAACAAATTAGTTCAATACACAATCTAAAACTGAAACGAGAAAAAAAATGGTCGCAGATTGAGAAAATCAACAGAAAAGTAAAGAAGAAAGAAAACTCTGTCGTATTTAATAAACTTACGTTGATAACGACTTGCTCCCGAAATATACATATACTAGCAGGCCGTCCGGCAATGCCCGGTCGAAAAATACGCTTAAATATGGTATTTTAATTAATGCAGATTTCATATTTATTATCATATTGTATTAGACCCAATATATATTAATGATTAAAAAAGTTTAAAAAAAAATGACTTGCGCCACCACCGAGAATCGAAACCAAAACGTTTAACTTACAATTCACTTTTCCTTTGACGTTTATGCCTGAGCTATGAACACATGTTCTCTGCAAGGCTAAAAATTAAAATATGAACTAATAGCTATTACGTCACGCATGCATATTCGTAATGTCGTCGTTCGACTTCCACCTGACAAATTCCATTTTTTTAATTTTCACCCCTTTTGCACCAATTTTCCCCGGCTAAAACCCAAATTAAACCTTTCGCATGGATTCAAATACCCTATATATTAAGTTTCATATCTGTAGACCAAAACGTAACAGAGGAGTTCGGTAGGCAAATTTTTTAAAAACAAATATATATACGCATATATGAATATATTTAGAAAGAGGTTTTTGTTTACTATAACCTTTTTACGCAAATATTACACAAGTATAAATCATGTAGAATATCTGCATGAATATAATTATATGTAATAGTTAACTAAAGATGACCATCCCATAAGAAAACCGAAAAAATATTAATTAATTAAAATGAATGTTTAAAAATATATGTGAATTAGCTAGATCTTTTGCAGATGAATGCAATTTCACAACCCATATATAACAAAATTGTATTTTCTTTTTAAAGAAATAGAAAAAGAGGTTTTATATGAATATCAATACAAAAAAATGGATAGATGTGTTGAATCTTTATGGTTCCAGGTGAGCATTGTCTGAAGATAGCGATTTCAGTCCTACCCAAATCAGGTCAAAACGTGGCGAGACAACAACAATTATGGAAGGCAATAATTACCAAGGATACAGTTGAGAGACTCAGTATTCCGGTCTCGTCTCGGTTAACCACCTGAAGAAGGACAGATGTATTGTTGGCCGAAACGTGGTAAAACAACAATAACTACTAAGATGAGGATAACAGTTCGCAAATAAATAAATATACAAATTATTCATCTCCAAGAAATTCAATACACACGCACACACACATACACACACATACACACACATATGTGTGTATTTTTAGGCTACAGTGGCAGAGATAACCTTGAAACGATAATAAATAAAAATAGAATAATAGAATGCGTAATAACGACAACAATAATTACACAAATAAATCAGATTGTCCACGCGAACAACAATGCCTACAGACTGAAGTAGTACACAAAGCCACTATCGCCCCAATAGAAAACATAAATGATAAAAAAATACTACATTGGACTTGCTGGAACCTCTTTTAAAGACCATTTTGAGTCACAAATGCTTCTTCAATAACCCTAACCGCCCTAATAAAACCTCATTAATTACTCACTATTTAAACCTGATTCAAAATAATCTCAAACCCACCAATAAGTGGAAAATTAAAAAAAAACCTAATACCTGTTAATCTTTATATTCCCCCTGCTCCCTTTGTCTACATAAAAATTTTTGTTACTAATTTTAAAGATAGAGATAAATTATTAAATATTAGAAATGAAATGTCAATTATTTGTAGACATTACAAATCCCACCTTCTTAGTAACTTCACATCCTACTGAAGTTCATATGATACAACCCAATAGAAAACCTAAATGATGAAAATACTATATGGGAATTTCTTGTGCCTCTTTTAAGCGTCGTTTTTCAGTCCACAAACCCTCCTTCAATATCCCCAACCATCTCAACAAAACCTCATTAACTACCCACTACTTGAACCTGATTCAAAGTTATTTCAAACCCACCATTAAATAAGAAATTAAAAAAAATCCAATACCTGTAAATCTTTATATTTCCCTTGCTTCTTTGTTTACATGGAATTTTTTTTATTACTTCTGTTAAAGATAAATTATTAAATATTAGAAATGAAACGTCAATCGTTTGTAGACATTACAAATGCCAGTTTCTTAGCTTCACACCTTACTGAAGTTCATATCAACCTAAACAATTGCACACTCTTAACACTACTACACCACCCACGTAACTCACAACTTTTACATTGAACACTATTTTACTTTATTACTTTTCAAGTAGATTATATTAATTCTTTATTTTTAATGTTGAATTATCTATTTTACTCCTTTGAGATTATCTCATCCTGCTTATACCTTTAGTTACCACACTTTTTATTAACCGAAAAATTCTTAAAAATGTAATTTCCGTCAACCTTTAAATTCCCCATCTTCTTCTATATCTATGCATAATATTCTTCACTAATAATTCCAAACATAGTTATGCGTAATATTCTGCATTAATAACATCAAACATTTAAAAATAAAATTATTAAACCTATGTAGTTAATATTTTAAATGTTTGGAACTACTACAAAATTCCACTTTCTCACAAATTCAACCCCTTTCAAAATTCATCCCCTAATCTTTTCTTAAGACTACCCTGTAATCTAACACTCCTGTTCCCAACCATTGTCACAGCCCCATAATCCTAGATGAACTCAACACCGCTTTATATCATCTAATTTATTATATTTTCCCATACAACTCTTTATTTCCGATTTTTTTTATTTTTATTTATTATTACTAACCCTAACCCTAACCCTAGCCCTAACCCTAACCTTTCTTTCCTGAACTCGACTCCAATTCTAAAATCTACTCAACAGAATCTATAACTGATTTTCTACCCAAAGAGATTTTATATAAACTACATTGGACGCATCTGTTTACCCATTTGAACTGGACCCATCTTAGCTCTTTCTGTCCCCCCACCATTGTCGTCATAGACAATTGATGACTCTTTAACTCCGTTTCGACTTTGAGACACGTGCACATCATTCAAAACCCGACAAACTGTTCGTAATCGTATACAGATCGACAAAGTAGCTTTTTAGTAAAATGCATTATTTTTTTTTTTAATTCGAAAATCTAAACTGCGGTGAGTCGGTAATTAGTTCTAGAGATATGACATACAATAATATCTTTTTTCTGTAAATAATTACTGAACCCGAGTCAGAGTGCATGAATTAGAGTGCATCAGAAGGATATCTTTGGTGATTTTATTATCAGTCAGGTGGGCTTTTGTAGTAAAGAGTCACATGAAAGGTCCGTGCCCTGCATAATTTTGATTCTAGAAATACCTAATACTTAAGACTAAAATTTAAAGAGTCTTAAAATTTAAAAATAAAAATTGTCTAATTCATGTCCAATAATTATGGATCAAATTTAAGTGAAACATGAAAGTTTTGAATTTTCAAATAGGATGTTATATCACCGGAAACCGTTTCAAATGCTTAATAGAAACTGAAATGTGGAGAATATTTATTGATTAATGTCAATCAATCGTTAAATTTGACAAATTTGAATTTATGTAAATGTTCAAAAAGTGCATCCAAGCAGTGTTTGCCTTCTTTGCATAAATTGAACTAAATATAGCTCCCATTTAGAATCCTTACGCCTATCATCTGTGTTCCAACATTTATAATGATCGAATTTCATCTTCTATATACAAAAATATAAACGCATTTAGCATGTCTAAATTTATAAAGATAGAAATGTAACTAAAGCATTCGGCGTTGTGTAGTATCCATTTTTGCTTACGGCTTTTGATAAATATATAAAAATACAGAAAGACTATATTTAATATCTTATCACTAGTGCTTGAAGGGAAGTAACGATGGCCAAATAGTCAACAACACGGACTGACAATCTGCGCGTTTCATGTTCAAATCCGGTTCGTTCCACAAAATTTTCATTTAGAATGCTGGCAACCTTTTCGTGGTCTTTCCTGTAAATATCTGATGTATTTCTATAAATAATTCTGACTACAAAAATATCAGGGAAACCAATGCCAACAATAGAATTATCATGCTATGATGACGATTAGTACTCAAAACGTTTGCAGTATAAACAAAAACGTTAACTACTTCTACTACTAATAATGGGTCAATTCAATGCATATTATTACTTTTTTGTGTAAAAGAATTAAACATTGCAATTCGCACACAGAGTAAATGCAGGAAAAAGTGCGTCTTAAAAAGTACTAGCATACTACCCGACGTTGCCCGATCCTAAGATACGCTTAAATATGACACTTTAATTCATGCAAATTACGTATTGGGTGCCATCAGCTGGAATCTAAACCAAAACATACAGCTTTACACCCCCATTCCTTAGCTCTGAGCCACGCTCATACGCATATATATATATATATATATATATATATATATATATATATATATATATATATATATATATATATACATATATATATAATACTTGTATATATTGAGATTCAATGAACATTTGAATAGTCAAGTCGCTGCCTGATGATATCTGTTGTTTGATTGAAACAAGTGGCTGTTTGTAGCAGCGGGATGTGAGCATGTTTATATAACAATAAACAAGTATTATCAGCTCTTTTTATTGAGCACTATCTAACAACCTCGTTGAATTCACTAGTCCATTACTTTTGAATACCCCCCCAGAAAAAACCGAGTATATATATATATATATATATATATATATATATATATATATATATATATATATATATATATACACACACACACACCTGTCATCCGTATATGAATAGATCTAATCGTCGAAGACAAGATTTAAGCAAGCAAACAAGGACGCCCGGACGCAAGTTTTATAATTATTACGATATAGACTGAACATTATTTCAAGAGATCTAGGAGAGTTAATACAACGTCACTGTTTTCAGTTTTGATGTATCTTTATCATAAAATTACCGACGATTGTGAGAAACTCTTCTTATTCCCTTGTGTACGGTGATTGTTGTCATTTTAAAGAGAATCTTCTGACGTTATTTACGACACTAAATGGATGCAAATAAACTAGTCTGTCAGTCGATCTCCGTTGAGATTTCGCCAAACTTCAACACCAAAACGCGTCAGTTTCTCAGCGAAATAATTCTTTTCAATTCTTCCTGTTTGCCTACAAAATTTCATTTCTTTAATACACCGGAATATGCTTCCATTCAAACTGTTGTTGAAGAATGGTTCCTATGTTGGCAGATAATGGGGACTTAAGTTTAGGAAAAATATTACGAATTATTTTTGTTGCTGTCAACAATATAGTGAAACCGCGGAGAATAAGATATAATTCTTGATAGAATCATGGGCAGAAATAAAAAAATGATGTCTTATATTCGTATTATTACGATTTTTTTTTACATATGTGATCTTCGTGACTTGTCTTTGTCTGTAGATTTGGGTGCATTCTATGTTTTGACGTTTTTCGTGCATTCCCTCCTAGTGTTCTTTGCACATTTTATATCTCCGTTTGCTTGGCTAAATGTAGGTATTCTTGACGCAACCGATTTTAAAACATTCCATATCTTAATGCTTTTGGCGCTTTCTATGTCCTGGTTTGCATGCACGCTATTTCTTAATATTCTTGGTGCATTTTTTTACAAGGTAGTCACCATATATCAAGATCCGAAGGCCACTGGATGATAACGGTTAATGAATCCAAGTTAATAGTTTAGTAATCATTAATAGTGTAGATTTAGAAGAATTTGGATTATTTAAGGCAATGGCTCAATTAGAATTTGTTTACATTAGACTTAAAGGCTACCGTATTGTAATCGGCTGGGAAGCAGGCCAATGGTACAGTGTTCCACAGGCGGGCAGTTCTAGGAAAGAAGCTTTGTTCCTGGAATATGCGTTTAGATTTAGGCACAGATAAAGAGTGGGAGAAATTGTTGATAGTGGTTGTAGATAGTCGAGTGTTTTTTGTGAAAGTTAGGCAAGGGGGCCATAAATTAGAGCTTAGACGAGCACTTGTCATGAAAATAACGCATAGACAAAAGACAAACTTGCAACACCTCTTCTGAGAGATTGCAGGGAAGAGAAAAGGGCATTGCCGACTAGGTTTCGAAGCCGGTTTGGAACTCTATCAAAAGCTATTAGGTTATTGCTGGAATTTCTTGGATTGTATGAAGCGATTTAGACCGACAATTAACCATTCCGTCAGCGCAAACACTATAGAGGACACGTTCCTTTTAAACATGGAACGCAGAGGTATATTTGATAGAAATTCGGAAGTTATCCCAATCAGCTATAGAGTATCAATATACAATACGATGGAAATGTGCATCTTATTAAATACATTTTGTTTGATCTTAACCAAGACAACTGAGTGATCAGAATATTGCCAATGAATATAGAACGGAGGATGGGCACAATTGCGGGCAAGGTGTAAGAAAAAGGTTAAAGAGAATTGCAAACTCTTTGTCAGTGTCAGATACACGGGTGGGTTCGTGAACAATTTGTGTTATTTCATAAATAAGCAATCGAAAAACCATGGCAGTTCCTTCCCTCGTCATCCGTTTTGTTTGAGTGACCGAACTATTCAAGATTGTAATTAATGAAGTCTCCACAGATATAAATATTAGCCTAGGGATGAGCAGACAGAATATGGTCAATTTTCTCAGAGATACTCTCAATGTTAGTAACACTGTTATGGGGACGAGTGTAGTATCTGTTCTTACTACATGCTGTACTTATTGTGATATAAAGTGGGGGATCACTTTTCTGCATTAATTTAATGTAAAATAATCACCCACTTTACAACCAGTCAGTCTCAAAGCCATTCAAGTCATTCTCCAGATCATTCAAGTTGTTTTTGAAGGATTCCAGTTATTTTTTAAGCATTCAAGTAATCCTGGTGTTTTTAGAACATTTTATATTTTGGTGCATTTTAATGTCTTGCTCTTCTTGGCATATTCTATGCCTTGATGAACTTTGGGAATTGTGTTTCTTAGTGTTTTTTTATGCATTCTATATCTTGGTGTACTTAGCGAAATATATGTCTAGGTATTCTTGGCAAACTTTAAGTTTATGTGTTCTTATACATTCTATATTTTGGTAATTCTGGCAAATTCTTGATCCTGGTGTTCGATGCGCATTATATATTTTAGTATTTCCTGCACATTGTTGGTGTTCTTACTGCATTCTATATTTCGCACTTTATATATATATAACCTAATAACTTTTGATAGAGTTCCAAACCGGCTTGCAAAACCTAGTCGGCAATGACCTTTTCTCTTCCCTGCAATCCCCCAGAAGAAGTGTGCGAGTTTGTTTTTGCTCTATCGTTATTTTTATGGCAAGTGCTAATTTATGGCCCCCTTGTCAAATATGTATTGGATCCACTTTATGTCTTAACGTTCATTTTTTTATTCTGTCTTGTTCTTGAATTCTATGTCTTAGTGTTTTTAGCGAACTTGGGTCTTGGGGTTATCAGCAGCACTTTACGTCTGGATGGCCTCTGTGTATTCTAGACATTTATGCTGT
Organism: Euprymna scolopes; assembly: GCF_053919585.1. NCBI lineage: Eukaryota > Metazoa > Mollusca > Cephalopoda > Sepiida > Sepiolidae > Euprymna > Euprymna scolopes. The sequence goes on from NC_136496.1 coordinate 118,064,172, forward strand.
TGGTGCACCCTGTGTCTTGTTTTTTATGTGCACTTTGTGTTCTCGGTATCTTTGGTATTCTCTGGGCAATATATGTGTCTTCTTGCTGCACTATTTTTTAGTGTTCTCCATGCTTACTATGTCTTAGCGTTCTTGGTATTTTCTATTTAATAAAACTATTGGTGCGCTTCATAACTTATCGTCATTACTGCATTTTATGCGTTGGCGCACTACAAGTTTGGCTTTCTTAGATAAATCCTTTTCTTGGCTTATTCTATGTGTTTGTGTACTCGCTGTCCTATTCGGCCTGCCGCATTCTATGCGTTTATGTTTCATTCAATGTATGGGTATTCTTGGTTCACATTTAATTTAAGCGCATTCCATGTTCGTTGTTCTTGGCAAACTTTATTCCTGGCATGTTCTCGTAATTTGTTTTAAAGTTTATGGTCTTGTTCATGCATCGAAGCCACCATCTCAACACGAACATTATCGAAAGTTATGGGAAACGGAAATATGACAGCTCATCCTAGATATTAGATTCGTTTCTAATTTTCTGTTATTCTAGATAGTAAAGCGGTCGGCACATTATAATTATAACACAAACAGAATGGCATTACAGTAATGTAAACATCATTACCCTTCACATAAATATTACCAAGCTAATTGTTAGTATTTTCCTCTGTTTTATATCAACATTTTGTTTTTTTATACGATTTTGGTGAAGCACTCTTATTTAACTAATAGTTTTGATAAGTAAAGTTTCATAATTTATTTCGATGATATACTTGTTTAAGTGATTCTGTTTAAGAAACCTTAATCCTACCCCTAACCCTAACACGAAATGAAACTAAAATGGTGTCTCATTAACAAGATTAATTGTAAAGATCTTTTTAAGATTAATTGTGAAGATATTTTTAAGATTAGTTTTATAGATCTTTTTTACTATTTACTGATTTCAGATTCACGTTAAAACCTCTATACGAAGACTATCAATTAGTTTGTCTATCAGGCATTTGTTGGAATTGATATTTTTAATTGCATCTTATTTTACTCATTTGTCCATCTTTATAAAAGGCTCTGTCCATCGATCATCATCATATTGTATAAATACGAAGACCCTATCGTTGGCATTGGTTTCCACGATATATTTTAGTAAGAATTCTCTCATCATCAAGGGTTACGGACAATACCACATAAAGGTTACCAAAATCCTAGGTAAAACTGATTTTTGTGGAATGAACTTCGAACTTGGAACATACAGGTCGTTTATTCGTATCGGTAACTACTAGAGTACAATTACCTCCTTGTTCGTTAATAAGTTTGTTTTGAATTTTCTTTTTCTTTTAATCACGCTTGAAATTATAATCGTCTATCCATTTGTCCTTCACATTTATGTTAAAAAAACATTTTACTTTGTGTGTTATATTTAAGTTTTGAAATAGATTTTTCTTTTTTTTTTTTTTCAAATAATATTATCTTCTATCTGTCTCATTTAAGTTTTAAATAGCATTACAATTCATATCTCTCATTAAAGTTTGAAATAGCATTATTTTTAATCTCTCTTATTAAACTTTGAAACAGCATTAACCTTTAGTTTGTCTCATTTAAATTTGAAATAGCATTATCTGTTGTCTGTCTTATTTAAGTTATAATAGCATTACATTTTGGCTGTCTCATTTTAGCTTGAAACAGCATTATCTTTTGTCTGTCTCATTTAAGTTTGGGAAAGCATTATCTTTTATCTCTCTCATTAAATTTTGAAATAACATTATCTTTTGTCTGTTTTATTTAAGTTTGAAATAGTATTAACTTTTAGTTTGCCTCACTTTAGTTTTAATAGCATTATATTTTATTTGTCTCATTTAATTGTGAAATAGCATTATCGTTGGTCTATTTTATTCAAGTGTGGAGTAGCATTATTTTTTTGTCTGTTTTATGTAAGTTTGAAATAGCATTATCTTTTGTCGGTCTGTCATCTGTCTCATTTAATTTTGAAATAGCATTATCTTTTATCTGTCTCATTTAAGTTTAAAATAGCATTATCTTTTGTCTGTCTCATTTAAGTTTAAAATAGCATTATCTTTTGTCTGTCTTATTTTAGTTTTAATAGCATTATCTTTTATTTGTCTTATTTAAGTTTGAAATAGCATTGTCATATAACGGAGACCCAGAAATATTCACCGGTACGTAGGTGTAGTTCTAGGTGGTTCCGTTTTCGGAACACCCAACAAAGTTTAGTAATGCGGCTTAGATCGCCTATATATTGACAAAATATGATGCGCGATTTCTGGTATTACTTGCTTTACAATTGGTCCGTAGGTAAACGAACAAAAATTTAAAAAATAATTAAAAAGCAATCGCAAAAAACAACCAAGGGAAACCTCTCAAAGTCAACAGGGAAATAGGAGTGCTGCGCACCACAGTCTGCGGCAGGCGTTACTTTTACTGCCCTTTTTCTACTCGCTGTCTCCTGAAAGAAATTAACCCAAACAGATGGTATTTCTTTGATATTTGAGTAACGGATTCCGTAGGAAACGAATAAAATAAGACTCCAGTCATTAATTCTTGTTTTTATAAAGATCAAGTATTAAATAAACATCCTGACCATACTATTTTCTATTATATTATATTATATTATATTATATTATATTATATATAGTAAAGTTAGATGAAAAAATATATCTGCAATTTTCCTTTTTTTTAACAACGCAGAAATTACAGTAGTGTGAACAATTTTCCCAGAAAAAACTTGCGACGCACCATTGTCCATTTTTCTTCCTTTTTTCTACTCTCTCTCCAAGCGGGGTTGGTGTAGAGTGGGTGAAGGGGCGGTCAGACTCAACTCCTTACAACACCGCTCTCATTTCAACTGCCAAAACTCGCTTCTGCATACCTTCTCATAGGAAGCTAACGTAGTGGGCCTGACGTGGTCTGGGGTTTCATTCAGTTAACTGAAAATTCAAAATTGAATTCACCATGATTAGCCAATTTGTCAAAATCACTTTTGCATATTAATTAAGTAATTTTATATAAAAAGTTTCTCAAACGACGTAACCTTGGAATTGACTTCGGATCAACTGATTCTCAAGTTTAGACAAAACAATCGTGAATATTACCTTACATCATGCAATGTGTCCATTTACAAAACAATATTATTATTAAATATTCTTATCAATACACAAATCCGCGCAGCTAAAGTCGTTTTGTCTTATTTTGGTTGATGTCATTAACTAAACAAATATAACCAGCAATACAACCAGAAATTGCCAGGGATTGCGTACACAATAAAAGTTCTAATTTTTAATCGTTATTGTTGTGATTTTCGACAATAACGGTTGGTTGGGTCACAGCATTATCTTTTATCTAATTTAAGATTGCAATAGCATTGTCAGTTTTTGTCTCATTTAAGTTTGAAATAGCATTGTCTTTTTTCTGTCTCATTTAAGTTTGAAATAGCATTTTCTTTTTTCTGTCTCATTTAAGTTTGAAATAGCATTGTCTTTTTTCTGTCTCATTTAAGTTTGAAATAGCATTTTCTTTTTTCTGTCTCATTTAAGCTTGAAATAGCATTGTCTTTTTTCTGTCTTATTTATGTTTGAAATAGCATTGTCTTTTTTTGTCTAATTTAAGTTTGAAATAGCATTGTCTTTTTTCTGTCTCATTTAAGTTTGAAATAGCATTTTCTTTTTTCTGTCTTATTTAAGTTTGAAATTTCATTAGTTTCATATAAGTTAGAAATAGAATTTAGTTTTGTCAGTCTCATTTAAGTTTTAAATAGCATTATCTTTTGTCTGTCTCATTTAAGTTAAATAGATACAGTTTCTTCTGTCAGTCAAACTTAAGTTTTAAATAGAATTTTTTTTATCTTTCATATTAGTTTCAAATACTATTTTCTGTTGTCTCTCACGTTAAAATTTTATTTTTTTTTAATTTCATTAATTTACTTTGTTTGTTCTTTAGTCTGTCACGTGTTGATTTCACATTTTTTTTATCACGCTTAAGTTTTGAATACAATTTTTAGTCGCGTGCAAGCGACTCTATAAGTCACTCCGTCGGTCGGTCGGTCTGTCCGTAACACTTTTGTGCTTGGCCTTTTTGGTTAAGATCAAAGGTCTGTTGTTAATAAATGTTGTTCTTAGCTTTTTTAAGATCAAAGTGTAGTATCTGTTCCGGAAGATACTGCAAGCAAAGACAATATGTGGGGGCGTCCTCACATATAATATCTTGGTCATTGTAGGGGCAACCCTTCATACCAATTATCACTATCCAGCTCCCCTACTCCCCGGAGAGTTGGTCCCCATTTCCCTTTACATCCTCACATTAAAAATCGGCCTTGTGCCTAATTTGCTCGGTGGGGGAGCAAATAAATAACCTTTTCTTGGCCAAGATCAAAGTGTAGTATCTATCCCGGCAGATACTGCAAGCAAATACCATATGTAGGGGCAGCTCCACATATAAGACCTTGGTCAATGTAGGGGCAACTCTCCATACCAATTGTCACTATCCAGCTCCCCTACTCTTTGGGGAGTTGGTCCCCATTTCCCTTTCACCCCTCACATTAAAAATCGGCCTTGTGCCTAATTTGCTCGGTAGAGGAGCAAATAAATACCCTTTTCTTGGCCTTTTGGCCAAGATCAAAGTGTAGTATCTGTTCTTACTATATGCTGTACTTATTGTGATATAAAGTGGGGGATCACTTTTCTGTATTAATTTAATGTAAAATGATCACTCACTTTACAACCAGTCAGTCTCAAAGCCATTCAAGTCATTCTCCAGATCATTCAAGTTGTTTTTGAAGGTTTCCAGTTATTTTTTAAGCATTCAAGTCATTCTTAAGGTCATTCAATTCATCCTTAAGTTCATTAAAGTCATTCTAAGTCATTTACTTTTTATTTATTTAAGTCATTTCAGCCCATTTTTTGGTCATTTTAGTTTATCTTTAAGAATATCATGGCAATCCTACATTCACGCATTCATTCATTACACGAGAGCAAGCAACTAATAGTTATCGGCCTTGTTATATGTAAATTAACATATCGTCCAAGCATCTCTATTTAATATCAGAATTGTCTGTGACGCTTTATAAGATTTTCGTCGCAGAACGCGCAATTCCGTTCTTATTTCCCTTTTCCTCCCGTTTACATACGATAAATTTGAACGCGGAAATCGTCGCGCAACAAGCAGCCATTGTAAGATATCAATACAGCAGATGATCTCAATTGGAGATTATGAAAAAGAACCAACAATGCGCCATTATCTGCTAATTTCAATTTGGGGAAACTTTCTATTGACCTTTCGCTTGTAATTGGAGAAAGAGAACCTGGTTCAGGCGCCACAAGTCTACAAGAGAAAAATAATCTTAAAAACAAACCGCTTAATACTAAGGAAGCCATTCACAACGAAATTTCGGATTTACATATTTAGTTTAAAGGATGATGGAATGATAGGCACAGAGCTACGAGTAATGTTGAATGACACTTGGAATCTATTAGAAATGCAATGTAATTAGAAACAAATATTAGTATTGTAGAAATTACGTAGAAATTAGGATTTCACAACAAAAATTATGGATAGAAAAGACGAGTAATTCTAACAAATGTTAACTTTTCATGTCCAGCGGTTTGGTATCCACAGACTAAAACCTTGTGAAGATGTAGATCGAAAGTTCATTAATCAAAACATCGCCCCTAAAGTAAACAAGCTCTTTTAATTTTTCTATCTTATCACCTAGAGGTTAGAATGATATACTGGGCATATTAATATTGCGCATATTGATATGTTTCTTAGTATTTACTTACTCATTAAATTGGTCCAGCATGTATACACACAGATACACACAGACACGGCCCTGTCGGTGGGGCATTAGAATACACCACTGCCTCCCTGCAGAGGGTAAAAGTCCCTTAATGGGGGTCCTTGATATGACCTTAAACTATATCCAGTGGTGAGGCCTCAGCTTGTGGGCTTTGGGGAGTGTGGAGCCACCCTTTAATTACCATTGCTCCCAGGTCCACTGTGATCCGGAGTGGTAGTACCTGTAAGGGTTCCAACTATGGGTTAAATAGAAACCGACTTGAAAACAACAAATATATTCTATTAAAAAACTTTTCTTCAAAATCACTGTGCTAAGATCGAAGCAAAATTCTAAAGGCAGTGTGTCAAGTACGAAAACCATTAAGCCAACTTGACAGGTTCTTCAAAAAGTGTTTTTAACCCTAATTATTCTTAACCTAAGTAATTTTTCACGTGGATGATTCACGCATGCGCATTTGTGAAACAGTTGTCAAACAGATAACATCCGATGACCCTCCCACCCACGTACACATTTTTAACTTTTGACCCTTTAGCCGTCCTTTTTTTCGAATGAAAACCGATTAAAAAGTTTTCCACATGTCTATGTACAAAATTTCAAGTACATAGATCAAAGTTTGTTGAGTATATAGGTTGGGAAGTGTCCTCACACACATTATAATAGCACCACTCGCCCCCATATTTTATTATCCCCTCTATTCCGTATCCTTATCTCTCGCAAGTCCCCAGCTAACTAAAAATTCATCTACATTTGTTTAACAGCTCCAAATACCCCGTTGACCCCTCGTCAATCGCTCCCCTATATACCGGATACATAAATATCTCCCCAATTATCCCCCTAGCTAGATGTCGCATTGAAATGTTTGCAACATAACCAACGAGTCCTTCTTCTGATGAGAAGCATTAGGTTTCAAAATAACGATGGTATAAAAGTATATAACGCCTCTCCCAATCACTGTGTTTCCCTATTACATCAACAAATAGATCTATGTATAGCAACATATGGCTTTGTATTGTCTATAATTGATATTATTATATTTAAGCTCCACTATACCTGTTGAGGGTTACACATATTGATAGGCATAATCTTAAAAAAGCATTTTATACTTTTTAAAACCATCTACTAATATATATATATATATATGTATATATATATGTATGGTTTTCTCTCTCTCTCTCTCTCTCTCTCTCTCTATATATATATATATATATATATATAAAGCTGAACGTCTGTGTGTGTCTGGTCACGAATAGGCCACCTTCGTGGCCTTCGGGCCAAGATCAAAGTGTAGTATCTGTTCCGGCAGATACTGCAAGCAAAGACCATATGTGGGAGCGACCCCGCAGATAAGACCTTGGTCAATGTAGGGGCAACCCTTCATACCAATTGTCACTATCCAGCTCCCCTACTCCCCGGGGAGTTGGTCCCCCTTTCACCTTCACTCCTCACATTAAAAATCGGCCTCGTGTCTAATTTGCTCGATGGGGGAGCAAATAAATACCTGGTCACGAATAGGCTCCTACGTGGTTGACTATTATAGAAAACTGATTACATATAATGATAGATGTATCGAGACACATGAATAGGTATGTTTGATCTTGAAGAATGGTTGTTCATTAAAATTGTGGGGTCTGCGTTCGCGCCTGGCCTCCATAGAATGGAAATAGGCACAAACTTTAATAAAGACTTTTATATCTATCTGCGTAAGTATGCGTTGATAATCATATTTCAGTTTGAAGAAATATGGTATAATAAAATTATGGGGTGTTCGTTCGCGCCTGACCTCCATAGAATGGAAATATGTTACACAGTTTAACAAGTTTTTTTTAATATAGATCCACAGAATATTGTGATAAGTGTTTCAGTGTGAACACGTATGGTATAATAAATTATGGGGTTTATCTATTTTATTTTTACTTTCATCATATTTTGCTTTGGTTTTGATACCCCCAAATTCGAAGCTATCTCTTTACAACCCTTCCTTTTCATAACCTATCATACTTTCATAAATCAGAGTCCATTTTCTGTAGGCTGTTTTTGAACCCAGTCAACGACGGGTACTTTTGCTAGTGTATATATATATATATATATATATATATATATATATATATATATATATATATATAATCTACGAACATGTGTTTCGATGTACTACCTTTCGCTAACGTAGCTTGACTGTTTCTAGGATTCGCATTTCACACCATATGTATTAGGGTCGACTGCATTAACCGTAACGCCACGAAATCCTTGATGATTTTACGTGTTATTTTTATTGTTTTTGAAACCCATGTCGATTAAAAGAAAATTTAATGCGGTAAAAATAAACGAAATATCAACATCAGTTTAAAAGCGATAGAAATGACACGTAGTGCCATCGAGGACCTCGTAGCGTAACGTAACGGTTAAGGTACTTGACCAAAATGCATATGGTCTTAGGTCCAAATCCTAGAAACAGTCAATCAACGCTAATGAGAGATAGTGCCTCAAAACATATGTTCATATGTTATTTTTTTTTAAAGTAAAATAATGAATAAATAAATAATATTTGTTTATTTTTTTACGTCCAAAAAATATTTTCCATGATCTCCGAGGTTGGAGACGCTATTAACTGTATATTATCGTTTAACAAATTAACAAAAAATCGACATATATATATATATATATATATATATATATATATATATATATATATATATATATGGACATTCGCTTTTCCGATTGACTAACGCTTTAATTAACTTGTACTTTCAATACTGTTTATATCTTTCAAATCGTATGTCTATGATGAAGTGGTTAACGCAGATGCGCGCGCACTCATCTATTAAGAATTTCCGCCGTTTCAAAAGTCACGCCTAGCTTGCCGCGTAAAAAATGTCAAAATACGAAACTTAATCGATTTGCGTAATGTTCACAATTTACATCTGGAAGGACAATTCCAGGTTTTAAAACGAACAAAGAATAAAGAGTAGACAAAATAAATTGATCAAATTGAACAAGCGCACTTCACGTACTCACACACGCACTCACAAACGCATAAATGTCTGTATATATATATATATATATATATATATATATATATATATATATATATATATATATATATATATATATATATATAAATTCTTTTAAATTTTTTCGTTAATTAAACAAGTACTGAAATTGATGTACAGGACCGGAAAGCTGTTAAGTCGTGCAATAGATTGAAAAGGAAGAAAAAAAGAAGCTATGATAGAAAAGTAATTAACTTTTCATTGTAAATCATTCGTGTTGTCAAACAATCATATATATATATATATATATATATATATATATATATATATATATATATATATATATATAGTAATTGTCTGTATTTTTGAGATGAGGTGTTTTCATTGTTTGAGATTGTCAGACTTCCTCATCTTGGTTGTTATAGTCACAACGTTTCAGCCGTTTTGCCCTCCAATCCTTTATTATTATTACGGGGGTACCGTGTCCGGACTCCAGCTAGGCTCTGGGACATAGTTGCTGATCCTCTGTTTTGAATGTTACTTTTCACTGCCTTCGTTCAGGTGCTGGGTTCAATCCTGAACGAAAGCAGTGAAAAGTAACATTCAAAACAGAGAATCAGCAACTATGTCCCAGAGCCTAGCTGGAGTCCGGACACGGTACCCCGTAATAATAATAAAGGGTAGTTGTGACTATAAGAACCAAGATGAGGAAGTCAGTCCGACAATCTCAATATATATATATATATATATATATATATATATATATATATATATATATATATATATATATATATATATATACCAGTGATGAAGGGAGGACTTTTATAATATATACTTGAAAGTAAAATACGTTTTAAAATAAAGAAAAAGGTGTGAACAAGAGGAAAAAATATAGGAGGGAGAGTCAGATGACTGGTTTCGCCTTATCGAGGAATTTAAAACGGGAAACTCGAAAATATGTACATTTAAAATAAAACTATGTTGCGTTCTGTTGTGAGTGAAAAAAGAACAGGGAAGCGATTTAAAAATAAAACAAAACAGGGAAACGATTAAAATACAGCGACGTTATGATATTTTTCTCGAAGATCAAAGAGACTAATCACACTCAAACCTAAGAGATATTCCCTCTATTTACGTGAACCATCTCAAAATTCTTTAAACGACCCAGAATTGAAACTAAACGGGGTTTTAATGAGATGGTCAGTTATTGAAGACCCCGTATGTGTTGGCAACTACGTTTGTTCGGTATATCCCATTTCTGATTTTGCTAGATACATGCAGGTTAACTCTTCCATCCAATCTGAATTTTGCTCAACTCACATAGTTGCCGCCGCAACTATATTTAAAATTGTAAATTACATTATTATTTTGATGGGCGGGGAGCATCTTGAAACAAAATATTTACTCCGGAGGAAGGCAGTACAACTCCAAGGATGACCTCTGGAATGATATTTTGACAGCTGCCAAAGACATTTCATCAGATGAAACCGAAAGTTTGACATCTTCAATGGACCAAAGTCAATAAAATGGCAATTATATTAGATATTGTTTGTACTATGAAAGCATATTGAAGTTGTTTGTTCTTTATTATTGTTGTTCTCAATTTACAAATTCCTAGAATAATCAATGTTTCGAGGATCTTTTAGCACTTCGCCATGTTTTAGCATTGGTTTGCATAAAAAGTTGGCACGCTGAAAAAAATGCAAATCACCAAAATGGCTTCCAATTGTTTATTACTGTGTAGATTAGCTTAAAATTTTAGATCTGCGCTTGTGTTAGTGTTGCCATATAACGTGCTAAATTTCACAAATTTTCATTGAAAACTATCGGAGTTAGAACAAAAATATCGATTTGCATATAATTCTGGCACGTAGTGTAAAACACCTGAACCTTTAACAATCTAGTAATGATTAACGATTTATTTTCCCTCAGAGTTTAATAACCGCACAATGCTCTTTCCACCATTTAAACTGAACGGGATGTTGGTTTACTTGTATAGCTGTGGGTAAGGTTGATTAGTCTTGCTTTTCAATCTCTTACTTTAATTGCAGAGACGGGCTAAATCTCTCTGTTTTGGCATTGGGAATTTCAAATTTGGAAAATAACTCTTTCCGTTTAAAATCGGGCAATGGAATACAAAAATTCTAAACAATGGTCAAGTATTAAAAGTTCAGAAGGAGACAAATCATGGTAAGAAAGGTTTAATACGTTTTTGCTAATATTTGAGTTGGTGGAACACCCAAACTTTTTGTATATTAAATGTCGCAATTTAGTGTTGAATTTAAGAACTAGTTTTTTATGACCACGCTCTTGTAAAATTGCGATATACTTTGCGAACTCGTGTTCTGATTTCCTTACTCTTCCTACACCTCTCCTTATCCCTCGAGGACTCACTGCCTTTCTCTAATCTCTTATATCACTCAAAAACCTCATGCTCGATTTAAGCAAGATGGTCCAAAAGCAGTCTGAAGCATTCCATACGTTTCTGTGACATTGTTCTTAAGTTGAAAACAGAATTTTATTGCATATCATTCTTCCAAGGTATTGACATTCACCAGCTGTGCCAATCAAACTTTTGACATTCACCAGCTGTGCCAATCAAACTTTTGACATTCACCAGCTGTGCCAATCAAACTTTTGACATTCACCAGCTGTGCCAATCAAACTTTTGACATTCACCAGCTGTGACAATCAAACTTTAGTAGGATGTATTCCAATTTATGTTGTATGTTGTCGCTGTTGATTTGAACCTGAGGAAAAATTAGTTTATCACTATATTAGGTGTATATAAATAACATACTGAATTTTCAAAAGTCTACGACAATAATAAATGCCTGTACAAAAAATGTCTGGAAACTTATTGAAGACACCTCGTATATACACTTCTGATCAAAAATTTAAGACCATTTGAGAATCTTTAAAAAATAACTTTTTTAAAGGATCGATTTTAAACTCCTCATACTTAAAGTTACAATACTACAACCTAAAATGTCATGGGGACAAAAGCTACATTTCATACATTTTTAGAAAATAAGGCATTTTACATTTAATAAAAATTATGAGACAAATTTTTACGAAAAGTGTATGAAAACATTCAACAACCAAATTTAATGATGACTTCTACCTCCACTGATTTTGATGACTTCAAAACTTCTTTGGGGCATGCTAGAAATAAGCGTTTCCATTAAGGTGCGGGGGATGTTGCTCTAGCTTCTGAAGAAGACTACACGAAGTTTCTTTTTTTAATATTGGTTGATATTTAGATAAACATCCATCGTTATTCATCCCCAAACATTTTCAGTTAGGTTTGGTGAGCAAGCAGGATGTTCCAAGAGATGGACGCCATTTTCTTGCAGAAAGGTCAATGTCGGTCATGCAGCGTGGATTGCAGCATCATTCTGTTAAAATAACATCCCATCTCCACATAAACGATAGCTCTCCGTCATCAACAATGTTTTTTGTAGAATGCTACTTTTTATTTTCACCAGCCATAATATATCAACGATATTCCATAAATGGTCTGATAGTAGATTTATAGAGATGGAAAATATCTTCATAAGTGAGAATGTGCTTAGACCGACAGATTACAAGATTTAGAAAGAGCAATGGATTTAGTATATGAATTATAATAAAAGTTTTTTGAGAAAGAGAGACCAAGAAGGTTCAGAATCAATTTACGTATATATATAATAGTATGTACATCTATAATAAGCTCAGGAAGAAAAGGGACACACCTACGATTGAAAGTCTTAACAGATTTCATAAAACATGCTATTTCGTACCCTTATATACAACTGAACCCAAGTCAACTTCTAGTTTAACTGCATATTCCAACTGATCCGAAGAGGATAAAGGCCAATACCTATTACAATTCTAGATATTTACGAACATGTAAACGATTGTATTTAGTTATAATTACGAAAATAAGATTCTCATAGTGACGTACTTACATAGTAGTGAGAATTTAAAAATATGGAGAATTAAAAACATGAGAGCATTTTTAAAGTATTATTTCTAGTAACATAATCGTTGCGTTAAAAGAATAAAGAGTTTTTGAAAAAAAAAAAAACAAAACAAGAGGTACTAGTGTATCTAGACATAGCTCAGCATTCGCACGGATTTCTACGGAGCATGACGTCAACAGCCGGATTATGCCGAGCGTCGTCGATGAAATCATAACTCGCTACGTAAAAAAAACATATGGCAAAATGTTAAATGTAGAAACTTCTAAAACAAAACAACAACAAAAAGAAAACTAGCGTAATTTTTAATTTTTCTTTACTGTGTGAAAGAAAAGGTTATAAATGCGTTCTTTGTGTCAAGTAAATAATTTTAAGCAAAATTTGTCAAGAAAATGGACAACAGAACAAGTTCTTATATATATATATATATTTTATTCCTTATTGGAATCTTTTTTCATTTTTGAGATGAGCATTGTATGTTAATTTTATTTTATTTCGGACTATTAGTCTCATCTTATCTTTTTATTGGTGCACAACGTTTCGGCCAACTTCCTCTGGCCTTCGTCAGGTGGTAACCGCGACGGATAGGAACTTCGAATCTCCTAACTGCATTCTCAGCCATCACTGCCATCCGTAGTTGTTGTCTCACCACATTTTGACCAATTACCTCTGGCACGCTTTGGGTGGGATTGAAACCGCTATCTTCAGACAATGTTCATCTGGAACCGTAGAGATTCAACGTCTCTATCAACTGCGCCACGGGCCCCGAAGGGCGATCAAGGTTGGATTCTTTGATCTTATAAATCCACATTTATTTATTATCTGATCTTCCATAGTCGGGTCCGTACCGATTGGTATATATATATATATATTTTATTCCTTATTGGAATCTTTTTTTCATTTTTGAGATGAGCATTGTATGTTAATTTTATTTTATTTCGGACTATTAGTCTCATCTTATCTTTTTATTGGTGCACAACGTTTCGGCCAACTTCCTCTGGCCTTCGTCAGGTTAAAAAAATATATATATATATATACCAATCGGTACGGACCCGACTATGGAAGATCAGATAATAAATAAATGTGGATTTATAAGATCAAAGAATCCAACCTTGATCGCCCTTCGGGGCCCGTGGCGCAGTTGATAGAGACGTTGAATCTCTACGGTTCCAGATGAACATTGTCTGAAGATAGCGGTTTCAATCCCACCCAAAGCGTGCCAGAGGTAATTGGTCAAAATGTGGTGAGACGACAACAACTACGGATGGCAGTGATGGCTGAGAATGCAGTTAGGAGATTCGAAGTTCCTATCCGTCGCGGTTACCACCTGACGAAGGCCAGAGGAAGTTGGCCGAAACGTTGTGCACCAATAAAAAGATAAGATGAGACTAATAGTCCGAAATAAAATAAAATTAATAGAACAAGTTCTTCTTTTAAAAAAAGTTTATTTGTTTAAAAATGTGATAATTTGATTTTTTTTAAGAAGGAAAATTGGAAAAAAAAACTTTCTTTTGTTTTCAAGTATTTTTTGTTTGTTTGTTTATGAAGAAAAATTGGAACCTACTTTTTTTTTATGTCCCACTTACTTTTCAGGGGTATTCGGATTAGGGTTAGTGTTAGGGTCTTTTTTTCACGTATTTTTTTTCAAGTATTTTATGGTAAAAGTTAAAGCAAACGTGAGTGGGTTAAGGCATTTTTTGTCAGTATTTACCGAAGAAGCTTCCAGTCCAGATTGCTGTCCACCGTTGACACTTTGCACCAATACATCTCCAGCCACATACATCGGTACTACTCCCTCTTTTTGCTAGGATGCACTTGTGACCGCATGTTGCACATTGTATTGTTTTTGCCAGTAGTTTCCGCTGTTTACAAAAGTCAATTACAGCGTCTGATGTCTGTAGCTGTTGTTAGCTCAAGACGGTCAAATGAATGTTTTTGCTCTTTTCATTCTGGCTGATTTGCATGTAAGACGTGGTGTTTTTGTGTTGTTTTTATTTTGCCTCTTCCAGTATTTATCGAATTTCTCGTCTACTGCTCGGGAGTAGCACTCGAGCGCACGCATCTCAACTTGAAATTAAGCGCTCGGCGTTGGAATTAGCTGATCGCTATGTTACGTCAGATAGCAGCTAAAACCAAGCTGTTAACGTCATGTTCCAGGGAAAACCTATAGAATCCTGAATTACGTCTGTATAAAAGGATACACTAGTACTAAAACAGTTTTTGGTATAATAATCTCTAATAAGTTCTCTACTTTTTAATATGAGTAAAAACCAAACTATTTTATATGATTCAACGTATTTTGTAATCAGATAAATTTGTTTGAGCACTATTCAAAATGGGTTAAGCATTAACTTTCTATAATAACTCATTTACTTTCTTGCGCAATCTTTTTTTTTTTTTACACAATGATCACCACTTATCAAGGCCCGGAAGCCACGCAGGGTAAGGGTTATTGCAAGTACATTACGTTAGTGTGGAGATTTGATGAAGTGTTTACTTAAGGGGGCGGTTCATTAGGAATTTTTTAACATTGGACTTGAAGACATCCAAGTTGTAGTCCGGAGGGAAGCAGGCAGACGGAACAGAGTTCCACAGGCGTGCAGTTCTAAGAAAGAAGCTTATTCATGGAATCCGCGTTTTGATTTAGGCACAGATATAGAGTGGGGGAAATTTTTCACAGTGGATTCAGCTAGACGGGTGTTTTTCGTGAAGGATTGGCGAAGGGGGACCAGAGATTGGAGTTCAGACGAGCACCTGCCATGGAAATAACGATAAAACAAGGATAGGCTCGCAACGTCTCTTCTGTGGGAGAGAGGTTGCAGGGTAGAGAAAAGGGCATCCCCCACTAAGCCACGAAGTCTATTTTGTACTCTGTCAAGGCAGGATAGGCTGTTTTTAGCAGCTCCTGCCCAGATATGGCAACAGTATTCAATCCTTGGACGTACTTGGCTTTTATATAGACCGGTGAAAACTGCTTTCTTTTGCTAGCACGAACCAATGCGCGAGAAAGGCTCATACACAAGTAAGCTAATTATAATTACAACGGACATGCACTCTTTTTCTTATCATTAAGTAAACAAAAAGCCTAATCACGCACGGATTACGAACAATGGTCAATAAATGTTTCCTTAATCTTTTATAAAATGAAGAAATATAGATACATTCTTGTAAGTCTATTCTAAGGATGCTATTGAAAAAAATATTATGGGTGTTTTTGTATTATTTCTCATCTGCAAACAAAAGAGTAGGAAGATTTTTGCAATACCTGCGTAATTGCTAGTTATCGTAATAAATAATATGAAGTAAGTGAACAAACGATGTAATACGAAAAAATGACCGCAATTAGACTTCTACTGTATTTCTCTTACAGTGTTTTGTGTAGAAAGATAGTCACATTTAGTTGTGTACTGAAATTACAATTCAACGAAAATAACTGTTGTGCTGCTTTAATATAGAAATCGGTAAATTCAGAATATACTATTTTGGAGAGAAAGTAGGTACCAATAAGCGATTATAGCAAATAAAACAGAATTCCATATGCAAACGTTATATATAATAGGAAGGAAACGAGACAATTCTTAATACGATGTCTTACAAAATAAGAAAATTTTACACAATTCATTTACGTGTACATATTATGTAATTGGTAGAAACAGGAAACAACTGTTGAAAACAAATTATGGTTAAGAACCGTTTTATACTACAGAATTGCTTTTGTAGTTTTTAATTTAAGATGTAAAGTATTCAGTTTTAAAGATTGTTGAATGCAAACAATCAAATGAAAATAAAAATAAAAAAAGAAAAACTTCTCTATGAATATCTGAGAAAGACGGTATAATTGAAATTATATAAATTATCAATTCTCATTTCAAAGTCTCCCAAACAAAAGATTACAGAATAGATTCATCTTAAAGTGCCATAAGAAATACTGATAGATACTGAGGGAGGAAATAAGTTACGTCTATGTTATGGGGTAAACTGAGATACATATTTCAGTAATACTGGACTTTCGCAGAAATTATAAATATCATGAATCGCATCTTCAGCTTGGTGAAGATTGCGAACCCACATGACTTATTTTTCTCCATTGTTTCCGACCCAGAGAAAAGTTGATTGTTGGACGCCCAATTATCTCTCCACGTTGCGGAGGTTCTGCGTGACATGGAGGAGTGTATATAAACAGCGTAGCTGTATAACAGGCATATATATGTTTGTCTCGTATTATATATAAGGGTGTCTATTTAACAGCTGTGTGTTCGATAATGAGTCACGTTTAACGTATGAGTGTTAACGTTCTGATATGTTATTCGTCTAGGGCATTCTCTATGGAGTGTTGATGCGTGTATACATAGATTAATAGTTTATAGATATCGGTGTCGGTTGGACCACCAGCAAAAAGATACCTCAAATTTCCTTCCATGCGTCCTGAAATTATATGTACCAGCAGGGAGACCTGACGTTGCCCGAATTGAATTAGGATAAATAAATGTTCCACATTTCTAAAACTTTATCATCGAAATCGGTAAAATTGCCCATTTTTCAATCAAATCCATTGATCACCCGCTCTAATCAGGAACCCACCCCGGTGCACCGTAAGGAGGTTTCACATGCATCTTGATATGATTTAGTTCACAATATATTGTTTTCTACATTGCATTCTAGAGACCCTTTCGTTTATTTTATAAAAGTACCTTTATATAATGGCGTTAATTAAAGTTTAAAATGCAAAAGATAACTGCCTTGGTTCAATGTTGCTCTAAACAGAAACATTCATTTTGAACGCGCCCTACCTAATCCAAAAGCCTACTGTTGATTTTAGACGCCGCGCTCTTCTGCTTGTGCGGTAATAAATCTTATAACGTTTTCTAAAACGGATTTTAGAATTCCGTTTTCGAAAATAAGGGTTGTTGCCTGATGAGGTCTCTAGTTAGTAAATACTAGTAGACCGAAACATGATCATGACTGTGTAGCAACAAACTATTGCTTATGTAAAGATATATATATATATATATATATATATATATATATATATATATATATATATATACATACATGTCTTATTAATTTTTATATATAAAAATTCGGATAATATTCATATACCAAAAAATCAAAGTCATGTGTTTACAAAGTCGTGTGTTTTACAATAATGGGGAAAATAAAATCTTTATCATTAAATATTTAGAGATTTATAAAGAATCATCATCGAAATCAGAAACGGGAACTTCGTTTGGAATCGGTAATTGTATTGGACTTTAGAAAATATTAGAATCATCCCATCACTAATATATATATATATATATATATATATATATATATATATATATATATATATATATATATATATATATATATATATATAATTTAAAGGAGATTAGAACAATAGTCTAAAGAGCTGAGTGTATTTCAATGTAACAGTGAAATTACCAGTTTAATTAAAATACAGGAAAGAGAAAGTGCTCGTTGTAATTTAGATATATAATAAGCTCGATAGGTAAATATCCTAGAGCTAATTCAATATTAAGTAATGTGATTGATAATTTAAAATTTGAAAATCAAATTATAATTAAATTAAAAATCCGTTTCATAAGAATGAACAACAGCAAAATCAATTATCTGTACGATCGTTTCGGAAAACAATGCTTTTTATTGTGGTAGACATCAAGTTACGTACAATAATTACATATAGTTTTTTTATAAGCAAGGTCTCCTCGTCAGCAAATTTTGAAGGGTTTTTATTAAATTTAAAAGATATAATGAATAAACCTAGCATTAAAAGTAAGGCAGATGTATCTGAAAAAAAATTGAAATAAAAGGTCTGGATTTAAAATTTATAAGAAAATTAATATGGGTTAGAGATAGAAAAGAAATAGAGTGAAATATAGATTTAAATTTAAATTATAAGTTTGCTTTAAGTACCACATTTCAAATATATATATGTGCATATGTATGAAAAAATAGACACACATATATATATATACATAGGTATACAGGTATATATATATATATATATATATATATATATATAAATATATATAGAAATTTACCTTTTAATTTTTCGCTTTTTGAAATCAGGAACTATGGTTAAAATACTCATTTAGATGTTTGCTATAGCTTTTTACCTTATTGAATGATGAATTTTAAACGGGGGGGGGACGCTCGTGCAATAAATTATTTCCGTTAGCGTACTTTTGATTTAAAGACGCTACGGTTTATATTTCGAATGTTGTTCATGTAATCACATGTTGTAAGGGGAGATAATTTCATATTTTCTTTACTTTTTTATTTAAGTGGTGTAAGAGAGATAATTGGACTAACTTAATTTATTTAAAAAAAATGGTATATTATATATATATATATATATATATATATATATATATATATATATATATATATAATATACCATCGCAATGAATACATTGACGATGATACTTATGACTTTTAGAAGGCAAACCATTAAAATATTCATCTGCCTTACTTAAAAAAATGCTAGGTTTATATTTGGTGTCTTAAAAAAAATACCGAATATTTTTGCTGATGAGGGAACGTTGTTTCAAAAAACTATATGATAAAATTGTTGTCCAACACTTATTGTCTATCTCAATAAAAACATCGTTTCCAAAACGATCGTACAATTTATTTATTTTGTTTGTACTTCCTTGTGAAACCCATATTTAATTTTTAATTTTGATTATAAATTATCAATCATCTTACTCAATATTAAAAGCTATAGGATATGTATGCCTATCGAGCTAATTATATATCTACATTACAACGAGCACTGTTTTCTTTTCTTTTAATTGTATTAATGAATTTACTAATACAATAAAATATACTCTACTCTTTAGACTGTTATTCTAATCCCCTTATAATATATATATATATATATATATATATATATATATATATATATATATATATATATATATATATATATATATATTTAAAAAAGTGTAGCTATAAACAATTGTGTTTTTTTTTAGCCTTTTATATTTTTATTTAAAAATATTTTTATAACGCGTTTCAAGCTTTGGTTCGCTTTCTTCAGATATTTTCGTGAAAAGGTTTTTTTTTAAATGGGAGTGTGAAATGTTATTTTTACATCTGCTGATACTAAATGTGTTTTTCAGAGTGATGTGGTCTCAGACATTCTGTCTCCAATAGTAAGTGCTGCTAGTGTCCGGTCAGAGTTAATTTCAAAGAGGGGGCTTTTGGTCCATTTGGTGAAGGTTTTTATGGCTTTTTTTATGACTTTCTTTCCCCATGTATAGCACATCTTCACACACAATCACACACACATACATATACTTACGTGTACATATACACATGCACACGCATACGATAAAAAGCTAAAAGACCGACAATTTTTGATGGCTACACTCTTTTAAATATGCATTTTTCTCTCGTTGGAACTACACAACCATCACTTAAAAAAAAATATATATATATATATATATATATATATATATATATATATATATATATATATATATAATGATAGAAGATGTATCGAGACACAGGAATGGGTATGTTTGATCTTGCAGAACGGCGATTCATTAAAATTGTGGGGTCTGCGTTCGCGCCTGGTCCACAAAGTATGGAAATAAAAAAAATAAAAATTAAAAACAATTTTACAAGTGTTTTTGATATAGATGTACATAATAATACTTTGATAAGTATGTTTTAACTTAAATAGGGATGGTATAATAAAATTGTGGGGTCTGCGTTCGCCCCTGGTCTCCATAGAATGGAAATAGGCAGAAACTTTAATAAAGACTTTTCATATCTATCTGCGTAAGTATACTTTGATAATTATGTTTCAGTTTGAAGAAATATGCTAAAATAAAATTATGGGTGTTCGTTCGCACCTGACCTCGATAGAATGGAAATATGTCACAAAGTTTAACAAGGGTTTTTAATATAGATCCACAGAATATTGTGATAAGTGTTTCAGTGTGAACAGGTATGGTATAATAAATTATGGGGTTTATGTCACAAAGTTTAACAAGTTTTTTTTTAATATAAATCCACAGAATATTTTGATAGGTATGGTATAATAAATTATGGGGTTTATCTATTTTATTTTTACTTTCATCATATTTTGCTTTGGTTTTGAACCCCCAAATTCGAAGCTATCTCTTTACAACCCTTCCTTTTCATAACCTATCATACTTTAATAAATCAGAGTCCATTTTCTGTCGGCTGTTTCTGAACCCAGTCAACGACGGGTACTTTTGCTAGTATATATATATATAATAGCATGGGTGCCCGGCGTTGCCCGGGTGTGAGGCTGAGCAAAATTAAAAAAACAAACAATAAAAACAAACGGTCAATTTTTTAACTTCGATCCCTATTAAATACCCTTAACATTTATTTGTTTAGGGTTCTAATAAAGTTGTTAAGTTAGATCCATGTCCAATGAACCTATATCTAAAATTTCAAGTGTTTAGACCCAAAATTGTTAGAGGAGTTTGGTAGAGTTCTCAAAGATAAAATCATTGAACCTTGACCCCTTCACTACCAAATTTCTGGCCGAAAACCAATCACATAGATTTTTCCAAATCTCAGTAACCTGTGTATTAAATTTCGAGTCTGTAGACTAAAAATTGACAGAGTTATTACGTAGGGAAATGTACACAGACAGACACATAGATAGATACATAGACAGATACACAGACACGTTAACTTTTATATATATATATATATATATATATATATATATAGATAGATAGATTTGTTTGACAAAAATATATACGTATACATAAATATATATGGAAACAATTTTGTGTTTACTATAAACTTTTTTCGCAAATATTATGCAAGGATAAATCATGTAGAATATCTGTATGAATATAATTACACATAATAGTTAACTAAAGATGATTATCCCATTACAATTAACGGATATTCTAACTTAACAGCAATATCTGACCCCCAAGATCGCCATGGGCATGGAATATGTGCCTAATTTTAAGATGGCGTCCCATGTGGAAGGGATATCTCTAGAGAAGATCCTAATTTATATTATATGTGCTTCCGGGTTGCATTTGCTTACACCACTGCATTTATATTTGCCCTCTATCGACCCCACAACAGCGGAGTTACTATCTTTAAGAGCATATCTGAGAAAATAGACCACATCCTGTCTGCACATCCCTAGGCAAACATCCACATCTGTGGTGACTTCAACGTCCATAACGTGGAATGGCTGACCCACTCAAATAAGACGGACGATGAGAGAAGGTTCTGTTATGATTTTGCCATTGCTTATGACCTCATTCAGATTGTTCGCGAGCCCACCCGTGTGCCCGATACTACAGGTCAATATGCAAGCCTCCTAGACCTTTTTCTCTCAAGTTCCCCTGAGCTATGTTCATGTTCCGTTCTTTCTCCTCTATGATCCTCCGACCACTCCGTCGTATCAGTTAAGATAAAAATGAAATGTAATCAGTCTCCAGACGTACCCCTCCACCGTACTGTATACCGATACTCCATGGCTGGCTGGGATAGGTTCCGTACATTTATATCTGATCTACCTCTGCATTTCATGTTTAAAAAGGATGTGTTCGAATGGTTAATTGTAGGCATAGACCGATTCATACCATCTAAAAATTCCAACAAAAACTTATCAGCCAGCCATGGTTCTCCCCAGAATGTGCTACTGCCATCGCGCACAGAAATCACTTTTTCCATAGCTACCAACGTAATAGATGCACTGAGACTAAAGCTGCTTTCAGGAACGCCAGCAACCACTGTAAAAGAGTAATAAAAAATGCAAGAGAGCTATATACCCAGTCTGTTAAATCCAAGGTAGCTGATCAGCGGCTTGGTTCCCACCACTTTTGGCAAATAACAAATAGGATCCTGAACAGAAGTGTGCGTTTTATCCCAACCATTATCAACGGACCAGAGGTCATCTCGTCAGCTTCAGACAAGGCCAAACTATTTGCCAAGAACTTTGCAGCTAATTCTACCCTATGCGACGAAGGCCATCAACTCCCCATATTTCCTCCTATAATACAGAACACGCTAGGTAACATACAAATATCTGTGCATGAGGTCGCCAAGCTAAACAAGAACCTTGATTCCAGTAAAGCAACTGGCTCTGACCGCATCCCAATTATAGTGTTAAAAAAACTTTAACCAGAACTTGCTCCCATACTTACGAAACTGTTTAAACGTTGCCTTAAGGAGGTGCTTTCCAACACCCTGGAAAACCTCATCAATTTGCCCTGTATTTAAGAACTCAGGTGATAAGTCATCTCCTCTCAGTACAGACCAATAAGTCTCCTGTGTGTCATGAGTAAGTTGCTGGAATCCATATTAAATAGAGAAATAGTCGACCACCTCAGCAGAAATAACCTTCTTAGTGACACGCAATATGGTTTCCGTTCTGCAAGATCTACCGCAGATGTGCTAACGGTTATATCTCATAGGATTAGTGAATCTCTCGACGGAGGCTTCCTTTCTAGGTCAATTGCTCTTGACATATCAAAGGCCTTCGACAAGGTATGGCATAAAGGCTTACTTAACAAGATTTCCAGCTATGGTATAACTGGAAATATTCTCCCTATCATTAAATCATTTCTCTCTGAGAGGCTCATAAGAGTAGTGGTTGATGGACAAAAATCGGAGGCCTGCAGTATTAATGCTGGAGTCCCTCAAGAGTCCATCCTGGGCCCAACTCTCTTCCTGATCTACATCACATACTTAATCATTCGTTGACATCTATGCTGATGACACGACCATCAACGGCAACACGTCAAAGGCTGTAAATGACAAAGCTCTCTCTAATTCTCTCTCCTCTGATCTCGAACGAGTTGTTCAGTGGGGGAAGACGTGGCTGGTTACCTTTAATGCATCTAAAACCAAACTCCTATCTTTACATCATCAACGCTCTGATCCACATCTGGCATCAATTGAAATGGATGGCTCTCGTCTAGGAGAAGCCCCATGTTTTGGCAAGCTTCTGGGCTTGACCTTCACTCCTGATCTGAAATGGAACCCGTACATCAAGTCTGTTGCCAAGGTCGCTGGAAAGATGGTGAGATCCTTCTACCGCTCCAGAAGATATTTCACTACTGATGCAATTCTCTGTCTGTATAAAAGCCAAGTACGTCAAAGGATGGAATACTGCTGCCATATCTGGGCAGGGGCTACGAAAAACAGCCTATCCTGCCTTGATAGAGTACAAAATAGACTTCGTGGCCTTCTCTTCCCTGCAACCTCTCTCCCACAGAAGGGACGTTGCAAGCCTATGTTTGTTTTATCGTTATTTCCATGGCAGGTGCTCGTCTGAACTCCAATCTCTGGTCTCCCTTCGCCAATCTTTTACGAAAAACACCCCTCTAGCTGAATCCACTGTCAAATACTTTCCCCACTCTTTATCTATGCCTAAATCCAAACGTAGATTCCATGAACAAAGCTTCTTTCTTAGAACTGCACGCCTGTGGAACTCTGTTGCGTGTGCTTGCTTCCCTCCTGACTACAACTTGAATGTCTTCAAGTCCAACATAAACAAATCCCTTATGAACCGCCCTCTTAAGTAGGCACTTTATTTAATATCCACACTAACGTACTGTACTTATAATAACCCTTATCCCTGAATGACAAAAAAACAAAACAAAACCGAAGCAACTAATAGGGAATTAATTAAAATGAATGTTCAAAAGAATATGCAAATTAGCGAGATCGTTTGCTAGTGAATACAATTCCACAACCAAGACATAAGAAAATTGTATTTTCTTTTTAAATAAATAGAAAAGAGGGGTTTTAATATGAATATCGATACACACAAGAGAAAAAAATTATAGGAGTATATATATATATATATATATATATATATATATATATATATATATATATATATATATGATTCATTAGTTTCCTGGTTATTTGTATTTTACCTATTCTGAATGGTGGTCAGAAACCGCGGATATACCGAGAAATACTGAGAAGCAGAAAGTAGAGGAAGACAGAGTAGTAGTAAAACGGATAGAGATTAAGAGGATGGTATAAATAAGTAAATAACGAAAATAAAGAACCGAAGGAAATATAGAAAAGTAACATGTGCGTTTATTTGGTGGTGACGAATATATGACATCACATATCTTTTTACTTTCACAATTGGTTAAGGGAACTGCATGTAATACACATGCACACACGTGCACACACACACACACACACACACACACACACACACACACACACACACACACACACACACATATATATATATATGTATATATATATACACAATTTACCGACGTTAATCACATAAGTCATGAGATATTTTGTTTAACAGAGAGTCTTTATATTCATAATCAGAGAACGTCCATATCAGAAAGTTAATCCCACGCAAAATGCATGTTTAATGGTTATTAAGATTAAATTATTTATCATCACATGACACCTTTCTATATAATATATCAACACTCTTAAACTTTGTAAAAAGATACTTCTCCAACAAAATCGGTCACTATAATTAAGTGATATATGCGTTGGACTCTCTGTACATTCTGTTAAATCTGTCGGAATATTAATTATAGGCGTTTTAAGAATAGACATTTTCATGTCAGTAAGAATACATGTTTTTCAATCAAATACTATGTCCTTCTCGCACAGGACCCGGAGGACCGGTAAATGTTAGGAAATAGGCGACAATACAAAAATGTTAATAAATGGAAAGTAACAAGAAGCAACGCGACTAAATGTGACCATTCTACCCAAAACACTGTAAGAGAAATACAGTAGAAGTCTAATTGCGATCAATTACTACGTCACTACTAGAACCAAGATGTTGCTATCGATTGGCACAACTACCTACAACGTGTCAACGAGAAAATTATTGACAGTCACATTTTCAATCCAACAATACAAACTGCTTAAGGGTACCAAAAGGTCACCAATGAATTGCAATTCCAAGTCGTATTTTGTGGAACCTATGAGATTTGAAGGTAACCGTACAAAATAGTTAACACTCGAGAATTCAGAAACACAAAGCACAACAACAAATAATATATAAGATCTCACCGCCGTCTTTTTACACGCGTTACGTCGATGATACTTTTGCCTGTTTCTCTTCACGTGACGACTCTGTAATATTTGTTGATGTCTTAAATAGCTTACATCCAGCTCTCCAATTCACTATGGAATGCGAAGTCGATCATTCCTTACCCTTTTTAGATGTCATGGTCTCCAAAGATTATACGAAGTGTTGCTTTGAGACTGATATCTACAGAAAACCCACATTTACAGGCCTTTACATTAAGTGGAACTCTTTTACTCCACTTAAGAGGAAGATCAATCTCATTAAAGCCCTTACCCACCGTGCACTTATGATTTGCTCGACCTCTAAGTTAGATGCCGAATTAGAAAAACTACTTAATATCTTTCTTGATAATGGCTACCCCCGAGATATTGTTAGTAAGATAATTTTTAACAAGGTCGGGGACTTTAATACTAATAGATTCATAGGCCCTTCCCGGTGTTCGATTTACCTAAAGTTGCCATGGTTGCGTTCAGCAGGTGATAACAATCATAAAAAAGATTGTTCACCAGACCCATAATTGTTTCCCCGCCACTTTAGTCCGCCCTGTTTTTACCACTCGGAAATTCTTTTCTTCCTTTCAGAAAGATGTTTTGCCCACCATGCAAAGTAGTCTTGTCGTCTATAAATTTAAGTGTCAGTGTGGAGCTGACTACGTGGGCAGAACGAGTCACAGATTGGAGGTCAGAATTTCCCAACATGCCCCTTTATATATACGACAGGGTAGGTTAGACTCCTCTGCACGATCACGTGTTTCTGCTACCGCGATCGGTGATCACCTGACTAGTTCAAATAAATGTGCGAGTGACTACACACCGGAGTGGTTCTCTATTTTGCACAGGGCTAGGTCTGTTCAACATCTCGGATTCTTGGAGGCCCTTACAATAAACTGTTGCAGACCTGTTCTTTGCAAACAGATGGACCACATACGTTCGTTGAACGTTTTTAAACAGGCGCCACCAGGTTAATTTCTACGCGGTGTTTTTTCCCTCATAGAAATTACTTCATGCCAAAATAATATATATATATATATATATATATATATATATATATATATATATATTATTTTTCCCTTATAGAAATTACTTCATGACAAAATAATATATATATATATATATATACAACCTATTAGAATAAAATTCTCTACCAAAATCGATTGTTAAACGTGAAAAAACGATTCGTCAACTTTATTTCGAATGTAGACACTATAAAATAATTCAAATCCAGCAGCAACAATTCGGTTAGTTTAAGCGTAGAGAAATGATTTTTATGATTTTTAAACGGCTAAATATTTTACAACTCATTTCCAAACATTAAAACTTGCGCGTTCTGTAAAGGAATAAACATTTGATATAAATTATTTATTGCTGATTTGTTTTTAGTTTATGCATTCTTGATTGTTAACTATTTTGTACGTTTACCGATTTTATGCTGTCGACCTAATTTTGTCAAATACATTTTCCTCAATTTTGGAATATAATATAAGTAGAATTATTTGTTCTTTATTTTTATTTTTTATTGGCAAAGTTCGTGATACGCGAGACATGTGGCGACTACAGTATTCGTTAGTTGCATTGGCGAAATTCGAATGTACAAATGTCGCAATGACTCATTACAATAATTCCATATATTCACAAATCTCAGTATAACAAAGAGAGAAGATGCCTCAATAGAATTATTGTTACTGGATTCAAAATTATTCGAACATGACAATTATATAATTTTAATCAAATGATTTGATTAACTGTTGAACGAACATGTTTAGTTTTACAGACAGGAAAAACATGGCAGAACATGATTATTTACGTAAATAATAAGAGGTTGCTTAGCAAATCAATAATTCTTGCAAAAACCAATGTTTATTTAAGATCCACTTTAAACTCAATTTCCTATGTTTCTAGGATTCACTTCCGTGGTTTATTCCAGAAATACGTAGAAAATCATGTACGTCATACGATTTTCGAATGTTTTGACAAAGTACTTGAAAGTCATCAGGTTGGCATACCGGTTCTCGTAAGGTCACCAAAAGTTAAGTACCAGATTGGTGACCGATTGGGAATACCAGGCTATACATGTAAAAATAACGAAACATTTATGCAAAAAACTTATCTCGTTAAAATTGGATTGCAAAATAGAGCTTTTTCTCTATATAATAACCATCATGCTTAAGAAGCCGCGACCGGAACTAACTTCTTTTCCTACAAAGATGTTCAATTGTTGTTTTAATCATAAATACTTCTCGCCTCCGTCTTCGTTATTATTATCGTATTTAAAGATATTGAGATCGGACTTCTGCATTTCAGTGCATACGAAGTAATTTCCAATGCGTTATGAGCAAGTTGTATTATCTGTGATTAACCGAGAAGTCGTCTACTACGTATCCATCAAAACAATGTATTCAGTTACAAACAAATTGGAATTCGTCCTACAAAATTAACATTTGGTTTGCTGACTGTGATGCTATACAAGATCAGTGTATTTATTGACAGAACTTTTGTTTTTCTAGCAATATTTCTTGACATATCAAACGCTTTAGATAGAGTTTAGCACAGATCCTTGATTCACAAGTTCGCTGGTTATTGAAGAGCTGGATATTTCTTCTTAACCATCAAATTGGTTAAAAAAGTATACGGAATAAATCACGTTGACACACCGATTCCCGTTAGATCACCGAAGTTAAGCAACGTTGAGCCTGATCAGTACTAAATGGGCGACCAGTTGGGAATTCCAAGAGCTGTATGTGCTCTCCGCTTATCTCTGCATTGTTTTTAATCGTCTAGCAATTCTCATTGCCACTGGTCTAAAACAGTGCTGATTCAGGAAAGGTTTGGTTGGAGAATGCGCAATTTGCCTTACAATTACGCGCGCAGGGTGTGTCCATTGTCTCTGGAGACTGAACGGAGGCAACGGTTATAAACGTAGTTGATGGGACAAACTCTAAAACATGGAAAATCAATGTTCAAAGATAAATGCTGGGTTCAAATCTCTTTCTGATATTCATGGGGCGTCACAAGAATCACATTCTAAGATTAGTCGTTGACATTTTTACAGATGACATACACCATCTATGGCAATAGTAATTGTATCCTTCTTCTGACCTCAAACTCGTCATGCAATGCGGAAAAGGGTGTCTGGTTACTTTTAATACATCTAAAACCAAGCTTCTATCAATTCAAAAATAGAATAGAACCCTTTATTCGGAATGTTGTATGAGAATTAATAAATATAAGGTATTGTTTTTCTTCATTTTCCTTTTTAATAAAATATTAACCTTAAACTGGTCTTAAATCTAAGTAATAAGATAATCGATATTTGTAAATACGAAACTAAAATTAACCGTAACGTTATAGCAAGGTTGTTCTAGCCATATTATAAATATAGAAATAAAATTTTGAAAATACTTTTTAAAAAATTAATTATTTGAAATAAAGAAATATAGAAATCTAATTTAGGAATTAAATGAATGGTATTATTTAAAGATTTTAAATGGCTACGGGTTTTGTGGAAACTTCTTATGACTTTTTTTTAAATAAGGATACGAAAATTAGGTGATATATAAATATTTGAATGGACTTTTGACGGAGGATGCCTCCAGGGTAAATGTTTTCGTATGCTTGATTTCCGTTAAGGGAATTTTCTTTAAACAATGTTCTATTGTCAAGGGTGTTTTTTTATTCAAGAAGTCTGAAGAAATGCTGGTTATATGAAAATTTTCAAACGCCATAATGCTTGAAATTGTCCGATAGTATGGAAACAATTGTAACTTAAAATAAAATACACTTTCTGTTGCTATCAATTAATTTTTTGAAGTCTTGGTTTTATTAATACAGTATATATATATATATATATATATATATATATATATATATATATATACTAGCATGGGTGCCCGGCGTTGCCCAGGTATTTGGAGGTGTATGTTTAGCAAAAAAAAAAATGCGGTCAATTTTTTAAAACTTTGACCCCTATTATGACCCCTTAACATTTATTGATTTGGACTCAAATCAAGTTATTAAGTTAGATCTATGTCCAAGGAACCTATATCTAAAATTAGCCCGAAAAATGTCGGAGGAGTTTGGTAGAGTTCTATAAGGTTAAATCGTTGAACTTTGACCCCTTAACAGCCACATTTCTGACCGAAACCTGATCATATAGATTTTCCCAAAGCTCAGTGCCCTGTATATCAAATTTCAAGTCTGTAGACTAAAAATTAACAGAGTTATTGCATAGGGAAATGTACACAGACACACAGACAGAAAGACACACAGGCACGTTCACTTTATGTACATATATATACATACTAGCATGGGCACCCGGCGTTGCCCGAGTGTTTGGATGTGTATGTTGAGCAAAAAAAAAAAAGTGATAGTGTCACCGTGTGTTAACGTGGTTATGACGTCAATCAATCAATCAATCAATCAATCTATCAATAAGGATTTTATTACTCAATGAGGTTATCCTCCCTGGACTTTAGCCATCTATCTCTTTCTCGAGCTATCTGATGTCATGTGGGACCCGTGTGTTTTATCAGAACGTCCCTCCACCTCGTTCTTGGTCTTCCCTTTGGCCGCTTATCTTCACGAGGTGTCCATTCCGTTATCCTGGTGGACCATCTGATATCATGTTGTCTTGCTACGTGTCCTGCCTATCTGCGTTTGGATGTCTTGATGGCAGCA
This sequence comes from Euprymna scolopes, assembly GCF_053919585.1. Taxonomy (NCBI): domain Eukaryota; kingdom Metazoa; phylum Mollusca; class Cephalopoda; order Sepiida; family Sepiolidae; genus Euprymna; species Euprymna scolopes. The sequence goes on from NC_136496.1 coordinate 118,094,636, forward strand.
TTGATGTCAATAACTCTTGTTTGTTGGCAGATCCAGATGTTTGCTTTTCTGTTGTGTAAAGTTATGTCAACCATTATCCTCTCCATTTTGTTTGTGGCACTGCCAAAATTTCACTTAGGCGAGACGTCAGGCTCTATGTTTCTCTACTGTAGATAATCACAGGTAATATATATTCATTGAAGATCTTCCTTTTGATAGATATAGTTGCTTTTCGGCTTCTCATGATATTATCCACTTTCCCCAAAGCTGCCCATCTCAATGCTATCCTTCTCTCTACTCCAGAGAGGAGATCCCCATCTTTCGTAGATGTAGCTTTCAACTTCCTCAATGGTCTTTCCATCAACAATTATTGGCGACTTGGCAATGTGCTGGCTTAACATCACCTTGGTCTTTCCAAGATGCATTTGACGCCAACCGGTTTGCTCTTAGAGTGGATATCGTTTAGAGTATCATTTAGTTCCTCAGGAGAGTGTGCCATCAGTACTGTATCATCATCAAAGAGGAGATGTGACAGGTGTTTGCCGTCGAAGTTGACTTCTCTACCCTCCCACTAGATCCGACTGATTATTGCATCCTGGAGACAGGCTGTGAAAGGGTTTTGGCGAGATGTTATCTCACCAAAGTTAAGTATAACCCAAATATTAACCCAAACTACATAATGTGTCCTGATGAACTCACAATATTTATGCCCTTTCAGCGTACATAATCCAGGCTAACCTGACAATCAGCAAAATACCACCCTTTATTGTTTATGAGCCTAAATACCGAAAGGCTTCTAGTCTGATAATTTATTTTCTTAAACCGTTAAACTTTGGAATTCGGCTCTTGTTTCCTGCTTTTCTAACTGGATTGACCCGCGGAAATTTAAATGTAATGTAGACAGTCATCTAACTGCTCAACTCCCCAAGACCTTGTAAGACATGATTCCAAATAGTAAGTCATTACAGTCGAAGTATAATGAAAATATATTTAGCGAATGAATCTCACTCCTAAAACCTTTTAATACGTAAATATCTTATAGAAATCATATTTCTCATAAATTTTCCAAAATATCCAGACAATATTCACTTCATTAGACATTTTAAAAAAGAAAAAAAAAGAAATATACGAAAAAAGATGGTTGCTGTTTTTGTTGTCATCGCCATACAAAAACAAACGAACACCACCTGTCAGTGTTACTCTGTTTTTATTCGAAACTAATTCAAAATGGAACAATCTTAAAATGTAATTATGTGCACCAATCGATGTTTTTGCATTCTTCGTCAGAAAACCCCCCGGAAGAACGGGTGTACGATAATAAACGGAAAAAGAAAAAGATGATGCTAAGACAAAGGCTAAAAATAACGGAAAGAACACAAAGATTCTAAAAATATATATTAAGACAAAAAAATACGAAACAGTGGAAGGTGACGAGCCTGCTGTATTAGACTGTTGTATTAAGAGAAAATTAGGTTATAGAAAACGAAATTGACTTGACTGGGTCAAGGAAAATTATGTATACATAATTTACTCACATAAAATTAATATCCGAAAGTATAGATTTATGCGTAAACTTTAAGTATTTACTTCAAAAATGCTCAATACGTAGGTAGAACTAGTTAGTAAGTTATAAAATGTATATGGCGATTAAGCTACAGTGAATATTTCGCGTTTCATCCACTCTAGGATTCTTCAGGCTTATGCGCGAATTCTGTGGTTGTTTGTCGTTTTTATAAGCGCATTTTCTATTGAGATTTTAGTTAGCCAATCAGCTTTCTAGTATCCACCGCGCCCTTCCTATCAGCCAATGAGCATGCATTTATCGGACAAAGGCCTATTTGACCTCTGGTTGACCTGTTCCTTTGTGTGTGCTCTATTTAGCCTGGATATTTAATTTCTTGATCTGTTTTAAATCTAGGTTCGATATAAATATAAATATATATATGTGTACACACATATATGCACATATATACATATATATATACATACATATATGTGTGATCGTTTATGTATATTCATGTTTATTTAATTTATTTATTTGTTTATTTTCTATTGTTTTTTTTTAGTTTTAAAACTATTTTGTATCGCCATCCTAGATAAATTTTATCTTGCTATCTCTCTTCTACAGTTTAATAGATGTTGGGGTTCTTTAAAGTACAGGATAGCAAACTTTTAATGAAGGCATAATCTACATGGGTCGTCTAGGTCCCTACACGTGGTAGCTTGTCTTATTATTTTCCATTCGACTACCGGCGAATGTCCGCTTTCTTTGAGTTCCCAGTATTTATTCGCTAGTGTTGTTTTTATACGGTGTTTTTTATTGTTTAATGTACTTTTGTGTTCATAATATCGAGTTTTGAAATCTAAGGAAGTCATACCTACGTAATATTTCTTGTTATTCGGGTTTTCCTTCGCAAATCTTGTGGCCTGATAAACTACGCTTTTGGTTAGGCATTTATTTTGAAGTGGGCAAAGTGTGCGGTGTCTACAGTTGCATTTATCTTGTTCATTATTAGTATTTTTATTTATAGCATGGTTGTTCTTGTCCGGGGTTGGTTTATTATTATTATTATTATTATTATTATTATTATTATTATTATTATTATTATTATTATTATTATTATTATTTCTGCTAGTGTTAGTTTTATTTTTGTCATGGTGTCTACTTTTTTATTGTTTATTTTGTTGTTGTTTACATTGTTTTTATTTAATATGTTGTTATTATGCGCTTTAATTATCATCTCTAAATTTTCGCAACAACTGTAGGATAACTTTAAGGTATTTTTATTGAAAATTTTGTGTAATTGGTTGGTTGCGGGAAAGTGTTTTTCAATAAGATCTAGAAATTTCTTGCCAAGTTTTGTTTTTAACATTTGATTGCATGGGGCCGTATACCAAATTATAGTTCTTTTTCTTTTATTTTTAATTTTATTACAGTTATTGGTGTTTTGTTGCTTATATTTGATATCGATATTTTTTGTATCCACTATTTTTTAGGGCTGTTTCATAGATATTGGTTGAGCTGTTAAATGCATTTTCATCGCTTGAGTTATTACTGAGCCTACTTACGATCGATTTAGGAATCTGTTTTATAATTGATGGTGTGTGATTGGACTTAGGGTTTACGTATATTGGAGTAGCGTTATCTTTTAAGTAGGTTTCATATGTGTTTTTATCTAAATTTAACGTGACGTCCAGGAAGTTTGTTATTTTTATGTTAGCTGATACGTCTGCTTTTAGGCCTAATTTTTTAATTTCCTTGTGTATGATTTTCTTAAAGTTATCTCCCTTGACTTTGTTGGAGTATATTATTATAGCTAGTCCGTCATCTCTATATAGGCCGATATCCGTAGTATCAAATATGCTTGTGAGGGTATATAGAATGAATAATCCCACAAGATCTGATGCCTCTGCAGAGTCCCTGGCACCCATCTCCAAATTCTGTATCTCTATAAGGCCACCATTCGCCCATGTATGGAGTATTGTTGTCACATCTGGGCGGGTGCGTCTACTACTAGTCTCTCGCTCCTAGACAAGGTTAAAAAAAGAGTCGCCAATCTGATAGGCCCTGAACTGGCATCTAAGCTTCAGCCTCTGTCCCATCGACGAAACGTTGCATCCCTCTGCTTGTTCTACAAGTATTTTAGTCGTGAATGCTATGACGAACTGCAGACACTTGTGCCCCCACGACGCAGACACCCTCGACAAACCCGACAGTAGAGATCCCTAGATGTAAAAGATCTTTCTACTCCAGTAGTTTCTTCCCCCAAATCGCTAGACTCTGGAATTTCATTCCAGGATCCAGCTTCCCTAACTGTACTGACATGCAGAAGTTCAAGTGCAACGTGAACCGACATCTTGCTGCCCAAATCCCTACATTATGCCCCAGTAGTTGCTGACCCTGATAGTAGCCCCCTACACCAAAGTGGCAATGTGCCTTGTTTGGGGTGAAAATGTAATAAAAAAAAAATACGAATTTTTCATTTTAGTTTTTATCCATTCGTTATTGATATTTATTAGAACTGATTTTCTACATTTTTTAATGATGTTGATTTGAAAACCCGAATAACAAGCATGCGCATTAAATAAAACAGCAATTTATGATGGTTACTCATTAATTGCAAAAAAAAAATGTGTTCATGTCAATTAAAAACATGTGAAAATATGGAGGAAATAGGGGGAAAAAGAACAAAAGAACATAAAACAAACTGGGAGTAAAAGTTCGAGCGTACACTCGATGGTAAAACCGACAAGTGAAGTGTGTGTGTGTGTGTGTGTGCGTGCGTGCATGTGTCTGTGTGCGTGTGTGTGCGTGGTGTCATACAACGGGGTTTTCACATGTTTTGAATTCAATTCTTCTTCTTCTTATTATTATTTTTCTTCTTCTTATTATTTTTTATTCTTATCACTCTTCTTCTTTTTCTTCTTCTTCTTATTATTATTATTAATATTCTTCTTCTTCTTCTTATTATTATTATTCTTTTTCTTCTTCTTCTTATTATTATTACTTTGAGGATGGGTGACTATAAACACTACAATGAGTAAGTGTTTATTTTTAAATTTATGTTTTTCAGATGCTAAATATCACAATTTCTTTTTTTTTTTTTACCTAAAATCATTTTTATTTCATACTAGCTGGGCTCGGGACCATATAAACAATGAGAAAATTGAAGTTGATTTTGAATATGATTGTTATTCTTTGGAGAGAGGAATTTTTAATGTGTATGTATAACTTGCTATTTCGAGCAAAAGAATATTTTACCTACCCTAGGATGGCTATTACACATATGAAATACTTGTACCTTTCCTAGGACAGGTAATTTATAGAAGTATATGAAATAATTTTACCTTTTTGGGACGGGTAATTTACAACACATATTTAAAATATGTTTACCTACCTTGGACGGGTAATTTATATACATATATGAAACAATTTAACATACTCTCAACACGTATTGTACAAAATATATGAAATAATTTATCTTCCCACCAAGGCTACCATGATTTTAAGAAAATTGAAATCATTTTTAGAATATGGATCATTAGGTTTTTAAAATTAATACATAAATACATTGTGTGGGTTAATGAGTTCACAACCCTTGCTTCATCATAAATTTCAACATTACTGTGTTTCTTTCCTCCCTCATTATCTGCACTATTATTGTAAGAAAAATTGTCATTTTTTGAAGATGTCTTGCAGGATTTTAGAAAAATTAATGCATAAATACATTGACAAAGTTAAGTGATTAGACAACCCTTGCTTCATTATCAAATTCTACATTACTCTGTTTCATTTTTCCCCGCTATCGACAATCAAATTTTTTTTGGAAAAAAGGCGTCATTTTCAGAAGATTACTCAGCCGGCTTTACAAACAAATAAACAAATATGTTGAGAAGGTTTCTGCTTAGACAACCCTTGCTTCATTACAAAATTACACATTACTAAGTTCTTCCCCTCCCTACTACTGACAGCATCATTTTAAGTGAAATGATATCATTTTTTTACCATAATTCTAAATAATTACATAAATGCATTGATGCGAATGATCATTAGGCAACTTTTACTTTACCACAATTTTCAATATAAATATAGTTCTCCCCCTCACTACCACAACCGCCAACAACACATTTATAAGAGAAACGATGTCATCTCCGGAATATGATTCCATAGTTATTCCATATTTTTGGAATATGACATTGTGGGAGATTGCACCATCCCAAAATGGACATTACTCTTTCCAGCCCCACCCCAAAAGTAAAGGTTTGTTAATTCATAGAAAACTCCAAAGTACGTAAAAAAGCAACATAATCATGTGTCTTTCTACTCACCATTACAGCTGTGTCGTCATTCCCAGAAGTTAACATTGAAAATTCAGAAAAATATTTTTGATCACCTACAGAAACTGATAAATTGTCTGGGCTTATTATTTCGTTACAAACAGACCAATCAATTAACTCACATTGCATTATTTTTTATAAATTCTTGAATATGTTACTAATTTCGACAATCATTTTTTATAATTTTAACCCACATTATCGCACCCCCATCCCTTATGAAAATAATAACTTTAAAATATATTCTGGTCCAATTAATTCATTACAAACGCACCAATCAATCAACTTACATTTCATCATTTTTCATAATTCTTAGATATGTTACTAATTTCGACAATCAATTTTTATAATTTTAACCCATATTATGCCCCCCTCTTACGAAAATATTAACTTTGATATATTATCTGGGTTGTTTATTTCATTACAAACACACCAATCGATTTATTCTTCATAATTCTTGGATATTTTATTAATTTCGATAATCATTTTTGATATTTCTAATCCACGTTATCGCTTATCCCTTACTAAAATAATAACTTTGATATATGGTATGGGCCGATTATTTCATTACAAACAAGCCAATCAATTTACTAACATTTCATCATTTTTCATTTTTTATAAAATTAACCCACATTATTTTCCCTCCCTTACGAAAATAATAACTTTGATATATTTTATGAGGTTCTCGACTACCCCTGACTAAAATAATAACTTTGATATTGTCTGGGCCGATTATTTCATTACAAACACACCAATCAATTAACTCACACATCATTTTTCATAATTCTTGGATATGTTACTAATTTCGACAATCAGTTTTCGTAATTTTAACCCACATTCTAGCCATCCCTTACGAAAATCACAACTTTGATGTATTGTTTAGGTCGATTATTTCATTACAAACACATCAATCAATTAACTCAAATTTCACCATTTTTCATATTTCTTGAATGTGTTACTAATTTCGGAAATTATTTTTTATAATTTTGACATACATTATCGCTTTAACCTTTACGAAAGAAAAAAAACTTTGATATATTGTCTGGGCCGATTATTCTATTACAAACGCACTAATCAATAAATTAACATTTTATGATTTTTCATAATTCCTGGATATGTTTCTAATTTCGGCAATCATTTTTCATAATAGTAACCTACATTATCACCCCCTTCCCTTACAAAAATAATAATTTGATATATTGTCTGAGTTATTTATTTCATTAAAAACACATCAGTCGATTTATTCACATTTCATCATTTTTCATGATTCTTGGATATGTTACTAATTTCGACAAACATTTTTCATAATAGTAACCCACATTATCGCAACCCCCTTACGAAAATAATTACTTTGATATATTGTATTGGCCGATTATTTCATTAAAAAGTACCAATCAATTAACTCACATTTCATCATTTTTCATAATTCTTGGATATGTTACTAATTTCGACGATCATTTTTTATAATTGTAACCAACATAATGACCCCATCCGTGTGAAAATAATAACTCTGATATTTTGTCTTTCATTACAAACACACCAATCGGTTAATTCACATTTCATCATTTTTCATAATTCTTGGATATGTTACTAATTTCAACAATCGTTTTTTAAATAATTTTAACCCACATTTAGCCCTCCCCCCTTAACGAAAATAATTACTTTGATATATTGTATTGGCCGATTATTTCATTAAAAAAAAACACCAATCATTTAACTCACATTTCATCATTTTTCATAATTCTTAGATATGTTACTTATTTAGACAATCATTTTTCATAATTTTAACTCACATTATCGCCCCCCCCCTTACGAAAATAATAACTATGTAGTAATGTCTGTTAAAAATATACATGAAATAAAGTAATGTTTTAATCGTAAACTGTTTCAACCATTTCCGGGGTACTGACTTCTTATCCCCCACCACACTGTTATAAATATACATTAAATAAATTAATGTCTAAAACGTAAAATATTGCAGCCATTTCCGGGACAGTATCTGTAAGCCCCACCCCACTGTCAAAAATATGAATGAAATATAGTAATGTTTAACTCGTAAACGATTTCCTGGACTGATTTCATACCCCCCTCACTGTTTTAAAAACATACACGAAATAATGTAATGTCTAAATCGTAGACTGTTTCAGCTTTTAATATTAGATAAATTAATTTTGAGATCGTAAACTGCTTCAGCCGTTTCCGGGCCTGACTCCGTATCCCCACTTCTTTTAAAAATATATATGAAATAAAGTATTTTTGAGATCATAAACTGCTGCTTCAGCCATTACCGGGACTTACTCCATATTTCCCTCCACCCCTCTTAAAATATATGCTGTGTCGGTTATTTTGTATTTTTTTATTTTTGGAGGAGGTAATGCCTGGTAGAAAACTATATTATGTTTACTTGGCCTTTTGGCGAAGATCAAAGTGCAGTATCTGTTCTGTTCTAGAGAGAACACGTTGTCTAATCTCAGCGTTTTTTGGCTGAGACTAGACCCTGCTCAAAAATTAAACACATGAAGTCATCTGCCAATAAGTCAGATAGACGGAAATCATCGCAGTGGTTATTTACCATGAGCGTGAAGGTTAAGTAATCGTCGTCGTCACTGTTTTACAGGTTCAAGCACTTCCATCTTTTGAAAGAGTGTAAAATTCGGGTTGAATTGTTCGGATAAAAGTTTGACCGCTTCAGAAAATTCCAATTCACTCGTCTTCCTGGGGAGAATATAATCCACAAACTTGCTATGTTCTGTGGTCCCTAATTTCCTCAAAAGTAGGCGAACTTTCTTAGCGTTGCTTGACAATCCACGGTGAATAGGTCCTTATATATCCGATAGAAAGCGTCAAACGTCCGGTCCAACTCCGGTTGGTAGTTGAACATTTCTATAACGTTCCATATTGTACTTTGGAAAAAAGCAAAACTGTCGTCCCTGTGTTCCGTTCTATCGAATATTTTTAACAATAGCTCTTCTTGTCTCTTTTGTTGAAGTAGCATTCTCTCCCCCAACGCTTGTTGCCGTTCTTGAAATTGTAACTGGAGCTGTTTATCACGTTCTTTTAAATTTTCCTCAGGTTTCTGCTGCTGATCCATCTGAGCCTTATTAGCTGTATTAATACTGCTTTAAACCCTCCATCATGTAATGGCTTTTCAAAGCGTACGGAAAAAATATTTCCGTTTTTGACTGGAGAAGAGAGATAAAATAATAAAAAAAGAAATGTGTGCATATAAAGTATGAAGCAATGTGTCCATTACTTCTTGGTAAAAACCTTAGAGATTAGCCAATATGAGGGTGGACAAAAAATTTACTTTTTTTTTTACTTGTGAAACAAAACAAGAAAAAAATGTACTGTGGTACACTACAGTTGCAAAATATTAAAAATAATTGTGTGTGTGTATGGGGGGTTGTTTCAACGCGACAGAAAAAAGTTTTTGACTTTAGGATCGACAGTTAAAAATAGAATATTTTATAAAATTCCACGCAATGAAAAAAGTCTTTCTTTTTAGTCCAAGTAAAACGAAAGGGGGAAAAAGACACATTTCTCTCTCGTTAAAATATTGCATAAATTAGCAGCAAAACAAAGGCAAATAAAACTTTCACTTCATTCAAAAAATGTTCAAATTTGCATAAAAATAAACAGTCGACATTTTAAGATAAAGTTGTTCTCGCGGTGAAATTAGGTCAACATTTTTCTCTTTTTTTCTTTCTTCTTTCAATAAGCCACCAAATAAATTTTTAAGCATTAACAAAATGGGTTTAACCCAGTTCTTTGCAATTTAAATATAGAGAAAAAAAGATTAACTTACACTTTCTTCGATAACTTTGCCATGTGTTCGTTTTCTTTCTTTTTTTTGTATTTAGGACATAATTTCCAGTCTACTTCTTCGCTTGTAAATCCATCGTTCTTTTGATGTCAATTAGAATTTCATTCTTTTTCCTTCTTGTGGAGTTAACACGTGTGAAAGTCGTATCCTTGTAATCAGTTGTTATGGGGTTAAATGCTAATAAACAAAAGGAACACAAGACTTTTAGGAACGAATCGTGTATCACATATATTACAGGCAAAGTGAGTCAAGTAATACCATTTCTCAACGGCAGGGGTCGCACACGTCCAGCTTTGTCGCGTGCCAATCTCAGACTGCCGGGCACCGATCTCGTTACCGGAAGTGACGACACTAGAGGAAGTGACGCCATCAGATAGTTCATTAATCACATGGAGGGGCGTCTCCAACAATATAGTAAAAGAGAATAAGTTGAGAAAATAGTTACATAAAAGTCAAGTCAATCAGGGTTAAAGAAAAAGGAATATGGGAGAAAGTTCTTTGGGCCATAGCATTTCAAAATTAAATGCTTCTCGTCAGAAGAGGAGAATAAAAACAAAAGTAAATGTAAAAAGACAATACCGATTTTGAAAAATATTTTGAGATTCGGCATAATAGAGGGAAACAATACATACACACACACACACACACACATATATATATATATATATATATATATATTATATGTATATATATATTATAAAATAAAAACTCTTGCTGACATTTTCTTAAGTAATAACCTGTACATTTCAATTGACCTCTTTTTTGTCCTATATTATTCGCGCCTTTTAACGTTATCCTGTCTGGGTCATTTTGACATTTGCTTTTCTAATTTATATTTAACTCTATCACCATTTAATCTTGTTTCTTCTCTCTTCTTCTTTACAGAATTTTTAAATTACACTTTTTATCTCGGCAACCGTGTTAAAAGCATATGTTATTTTTCTATTTATATTATTGGAATTTTTCCCATTTTCTTTGTAAATATTTATGAATTATTTCACGGATTTCGGCCTTTTGGATTATTTTGGACCATCTTCCACTTACGCGATTTCCTTGGATTTTACTTGTGCGAATGGAAAATTAAATAAACTTTCTTGGACTTACATTTTTGAATTTTACCGTCATTGGATACTTTACCTTTCACCTGACTATCCATTCACGTGTATTCACATTTTTCTTCACCATATTCCCTCTGCTTCACTTTTTGTTATCAAGTAAAATCTTTGACTTACTTACAGTTTCATAAAATATTTTTGTATGCAAAATCGGATCCAGCATTTTGCTAATTTCCTACCCTCTGATGAGAAGGAAAGTATTTCTTCAAAACTCCGGGGATTAAGAACTATCCACTTATTAAGCGTTTCCTTTTCAGATTAAATATGTTTTTAACTCTTTTTAAAAGTGTTTTTAACATGTTTTATTAACTATTTCCTCTTATATATATATATATATATATATATATATATATATATATATATATATATATATATATATTAACGCTGACTGAGTCATTCAGGACTCAGCAATCTTTCGCATCCTTCAACTGCAAGCCAAAGTAGAATTGGATGAACCTCCCTCCATGGAAGAACTCAACGTGGCCATAACACAGTTGAAGGGTGGAAAGGCGGCAGGAATAGACGGGGTTCCACCAGAGATCTGGAAACATGGAGGCCCAGTCTTGTACAGCAGACTCCACAAGCTCTTTGTCTGTTGTTGGGGCAAGGAGAACTCCCATGGGACCTCCGTGATACAGTCATTGTTACCTTGTACAAAAACAAGGGCGAAATGTCAGTCTGCTCTAACTACCGGGAGATCACCCTGCTCTCCATCGCAGGTAAAATCGTTGTACGTTTGCTCCTAAACAGACTGATGCCTTCCATCACAGAAGACCACCTCCCAGAAAAGCAGTGTGGTTTTAGAGCAAACAGGGGTACCATGGACATTGTCTTTGTCCTCAGACAACTGCAAGGGAAGTGCTGTGAACAAAACAGGAGACTCTACATAACGTTTGTGAACCTGACCAAGGCATTTGATACAGTAAGCAGTAAGGGTATTTGGCTGATAGTTCAGTTGCATGAGAACCAGAGCGGCAGGTCAGAGTAAATAACAACCTCTCAGAACCCTTACTCATCGTCACCGACTTTGTTCACCATCTTCTTCAGCAGGCGACTGAAGATCTTGACGATGACGATGCTGTCTACATTCGCTATCGCTTCAACGGCAGTTGGTTTAATCTCAAAGGGCTGCAACCCCACACAAAGACTATCGAGCAACTGATCTGAGACCTCCTCCTGGCCAACGACGCTGCCCTTGTTAACCACGCTGAAAGAGCCTTGCAGCGCCTCACATCTTGCTTCGCAGATGCTACCCAGCTCTTCAGTTTCGAGGTCAGCTTGAAAAAGAAGTTCTCCACCAACCAGCTCCCCGGGTAGAGTACCTCCCTCCCCACATCACTATTGGGGTGACTAAGCTGAAGATCGTTAACCAGTTTACCTACCTGGGCTGTATTATCGCATCAGATGCCAAACTCGACAGGAAAATAGACAGCAGACTGGCAAAAGCAAACAGCGCTTTTGTGCAGATTGTTTAACAGAGTCTGGAAAAACAGACACTTAGAAAATTGCACAAAAATCAGTGTGTACAGAGTCGTAGTACTCTCCATCCTCCGGTACGGCTCCAACTCCTGGACAATTTACCGCCACAAATTACCACTCCTCGATCATTTTCATCAGCGCTGTCTCCACACCATACTCAACGTCCACTGGAGTGACTATGTAACGAATGTTGAGGTTATCCAGCGGGCGGAAATCACTAGCATCGAGTCCATGCTGCTGAAGTCACAGCTACACTGGGTTAGGCAGGTCTCAAGAATGGACGATCATAGAGGGACACCGAAGAAAAGATATGAAGACTCTCTGAAGAAGACCCTCGGTGACTGCCACATTGACTACCTCCGGTGGTCTCCTCTTGCTGATGACCGAGATAACTGGCAACATACTATCCACCAGGCTGTCACCTCCTTGTATATCTCTCGCACAGAGAATCTGCGGGAGAAGCGCTGCAGAAGGAAGATTCGTGACTTTTGACTTCAGTCGCTCTGGCAAAACCTGCTTGTCCCGCATCGAGATCGTCAACCACAAATGTGCCTGCAGTCGACGTGGACAACCCCCTTCATATACAGGGTGACCCAAAAACCAAAACAAAAGTTAAATCGAGGCGATCTAGAACATATGCTGTAGAACGCAGAAAAAAGGTCAAAGACCCTAGTGTTTTGATGTGATGTTTTGAATATAATAAGCTAGTTAGGACCGAAGTTTCATTTCATTCGGACAAAACATTAAGAATCGGAGCCTAATTAGAGTTGGAGCCCGTTTTTTTTTTTGGGTCGACCTGTACTGTTCGTTTACGAAGTACTGCCAACATATATATATATATATATATATATATATATATATATATATATATATATATATCAATGCTTTTACTTATTATAAAATATATATTATCTATTGTTTATAAACAATAGACAACATACACAAGTAATAAATAAAAGACTTATCATATATATAGATAGATATACGTAACTATATAGTATTAATCAGTAATAAATAATATTTAGAACTAGAAATAAAAATAGGTTTAAGGCTCCTAAAATTCGTACTAGAATTGTCTGCAATACTTAGAAAAATCAGTTGTAAAAAGTGATATTCTCCTGAAAGTTGAAGGTTCAATCCTCAGTGTAGGCGAACGAAAAATACTATTGCGAATTACTTAGGACATCTATCCAGTCATGGCTGATGGAATAAGAGCACGCTACCCCCGTGAAGTAAATAAAGGGTTCCGATCGTATTCCGTCCAAATTCCCGAGTTCGAAAGAAACATTCCCGAGTTCGAAAAGATATACTTGAAGAAGGTCGGAGGTTACATTGACCGAAACGTTGTAAAAATCACAATCAAGATAAGAGCAGTAATTCGATGAATCCAAATACTACGAATAACGAATCTTCACCCCGCCCCACAAAATTAAGAAACATCATATATATATATATATATATATATATATATATATATATATATATATATATATATATATATATATATATATATATATATATATATATATATGATGTATATATATATATATATATATGATGTATATATATATATATATATACATATATATATATGCGTTAGTTGTATGATTTCCTTGTTTGTGGTGTAGGTGGGACTAGTGGATGCATAGTCATGCTTCATACAAGTGACTCGGGGTTCGAATCGTAAGTTCGGATATGTCCTAAGAAATATCTCAAAGACAAACGACATTCGAATCTAGTTCTTTGTGTATGTGAGTTTGAGTGTGTGTGTGGGGGGGATTACGGTGTTATAGCAGGTAGAGTAAAAATAATATGATTCCTCATATTTAATTTTTTATATATACTAGCAAAAGTACCCGTCGTTGACTGGGTTCAAAAACAGCTTGCAGAAAATGGACTCTGATTTATGAAAGTATGATAGGTTATGAAAAGGAAGGGTTGTAAAGAGATAGCTTCGAATTTAGGGGTATCAAAACCAAAGCAAAATATGATGAAAGTAAAAATAAATAGATAAACCCCATAATTTATTATACCATACCTGTTCACACTGAAACACTTATCAAAATATTCTGTAGATCTATATTAAAAAACCTTGTTAAACTTTGTGACATATTTCCATTCTATGGAGGTCAGGCGCGAACGAACACCCATAATTTTATTATACCATATTTCTTCAAATTGAAACATGATTATCGAAGTATACTTACGCAGATAGTTATGAAAAGTCTTTATTAAAGTTTGTGCCTATTTCCATTCTATGGAGGCCAGGCGCGAACGCAGACCCAACATTTTTATTATAGCATCCCTATTTAAGTTAAAACATACTTATCAAAGTATTCTTATGTACATCTATATCAAAAACATTTGTAAACGTTTTTTTTAATTTAAAATTTTTTTATTTCCATACTTTGTGGACCAGGCGCGTACGCAAACCCCACAATTTTAATGAATCATCATTATGCCAGATCAAACATACTTATTCCTGTGTCTCGATAATCTTCTATATGTGATCAGTTTTCTATAATAGTCAACCATATAGGAGCCTATTCGTGATCAGACACACACACACACAGACGTTCAGCTTTATATATATATATATATATATATATATATATATATATATATATATATATATATATAAATTGTACAAAACTGTTTTTCTTAATATCTGCAAATGGCATCCGACATGTGATCAGTCTAATAATGCGACACACAATGCTAATAAACTTATTGCGAAATAAAAAAAAATCTTTTTTTTCAGTTTGAAAAATACATTTGGATAATAAGGTAATTAGGCAGTAAAATTGATATAAACATTGAAAATAAAGAATCAGTTTCATTCTTATTGGAATAACGCGACTGTATTCATTGTATTGAACTATTTAATCCACTTCTATTTAAAACATGTGCACACACATATATAAACGCACAGAAACATATACACACAGATATGTATATGTGTGTATAATATATATATATATATATATATATATATATATATATATATATACATATATATATATGTGTGTGTGTGTGTGGATAATATATATATATATATATATATATATGGAATATATGTATATATATGTATGTATATATATATATGTGTGTATATATGGCAAAAATGATAATTAGTAAAAACATGAAGTGAGTGCTCAATATTATTGCAGAGCAAATATATATATATATATATATGATGATTGCAACGTCTTGTCAGACGAGTGCCACTCCCTCAGACATTTAAAATCCATGAGCCCAAATGCCTGTGGGAGTATCTATACAAAGATGATGTTACAGAGTCTTAGCTTTGTACGACAGCTAAGTCTCTCTCTCGGTTCAAAATGTTGAGATCCAGCAACAAGCAAGAGCAAGATAGCCAGCAACAAATTAAACTGCAGACCAGCTTAATGCGGGTACTGGTCTCCCGCTTTATGTTTTTTTTTAAATCAGACAATTGTTTCTCCTAGAAAGGTTGCCTTCACCACGGATTACGGGAGCCCTCTCCACCCCAATACACATATACACACACACAAATATACACGGTGCTAGTTGGCCGTTGACCCAGAAAAAGAGTTTATTCGCCCTTTGGAAGGTCTTGTTTTTAATCCTCCAGGGAGACTAGCCGCCCTCCTCACCAAACAAGTCTGGTGCGGGAACCAGTTTAGTCGCCGGTGACCCGACCATGAGACAGGTAGTACTGGGTTACATGGTACCAGTAGCATATGACATGACCTGACATATATATATATATATATATATATATATATATATATATATATATATATATATATATATATATGTATGTATATATATATATATATACATATATATATGTGTGTATTTTTATTACGGTTTTATATGCTTAGTTATACATGTTTCGGATAAGCGAATCGTATCAACGATCCATTAACTTCAGACTTATTATGATTAGGAAAAACGATGTTAGAAAAGCAGAAAAAGGGGGAAAAATAATTCCAGTGTTTATTAAATCTTAAACATTAACTGCTGCTAAGGCGGAAT
The DNA here is from genome assembly GCF_053919585.1 of Euprymna scolopes. Classification (NCBI taxonomy): domain Eukaryota; kingdom Metazoa; phylum Mollusca; class Cephalopoda; order Sepiida; family Sepiolidae; genus Euprymna; species Euprymna scolopes. The sequence continues at coordinate 118,110,887 of NC_136496.1, forward strand.
TAAAATTGAATGTCTTTTCCCCCTTTTTTGTGGTTTTGGTAACCGAAACATGCGTAACTAAGCAGACAAAACGGCAATATATATATATGTATATATATATATATATATATATATAGTGGTGAGGTACAGTTCATAACTAAAAAGGGAATCGGTTCACAACACCGTTCACTTTTATATATTAGACTACCTTTGTTCTACAAAAAATGTAAAATATTTTTTACAGCTTTGTTTAACAATATATGATGAATTTAAAATATTAAATTGGTAAAAAAAATGGATTTAATATGTGTAAAAAATATTACCGAATAGATTCAAGTATTTGTTGTTTAAAAAACAACAAAATAAAGCACTATCTAATGTAATAGGAACGTGTGCATTTACCGATCCGGATTTCCGTTTTGCGTGTGCTGATAAAATACAGGAGTAGGCCAAGCTGTGGTAAGGTTAATCAGATACTGGAAAATCGGCAATAAGAATGTAAGCAGACGACTTTTAAAAAATTGGAAGAAGAAAAAAAAAGATTTTAATCACGCCCTCTAGTAATAAAGGGCCGCATTAATTCCATGGTTATTAATAGTGTAAGGGGGAATAACTCCAATTGTCTAAATAATTTTTTGTGTGTAAATTATGCAAATTGATCAATGAAATGGTTTTGGGTGTTGTTGCATTAAAAAATGATTCTCTTATAGTTTTGGGATAAGATTGGAGATTATGTTTCAAAAATAAACAATTATAAAAAGTATTGATGGAAAGAACGTGTGTTTATGCAGTTATTATACAGATTTGGGACGCCAGAAACGTATTATGGTGTTGTATTTTAATGGACGTTTTATGGGCGAAAACGGTTTTTTTGTATTGTAACGGAAAATTAAAAAAATGTTTTCGGATTTAATAATTACACATTAAAGTACAGTTTTTTTTAGTTTATTAATCAAATGCAATAGGGTGGTTGGTACAGTACAAAAACAAACGTAATTTTTAAAGATAATTTAATTGCAAAATTAAATCTCTCAGAATACATATCTGTTTCATTTGTAAAGTTGGTCATTTTACTTTTCATTTTTTCTTTGATTCATTCAAATTGTAAATTATTTCGTGATCCTTTAAAATTTGTAATTTAGAAGTCTTTAAACTGTCGAATAGAAAGTCATTTAAATTAGCCTTTCTACGATCTTCGGCAACTACTCATGTATTGAAGTTTTTCAGGCTATTTACATCCAATAGAATTTGAAAACCAGGTTAAATTAACAAAATTATAGTTTTATAACAATTTGGTCCAGTTAATAATTTAATGATCAGACGATATCGTAATTTAAAGTTTAAAATGTTATTTAAAAAAAAAAATTGAAAATGAAAGTATTCCGTGGCAACGTCGAGTAAGGACAGTGATACTATAAGGCCATACGAATGATTAGTTTTATTATCTTCTCTGGTTTAAATGCTTTGGTTTCCGCAGTAGTTTGTCGCTTTATCGGCATTGAATAGAAATTAAAATCGACTTTAACAGGCCATATTGTGTCTATGACGAAGTGCCTTAAAAAGTAGTTATTGGTAATATATATATATATATATATATATATATATATATATATATATATATATATATATATATATATATATTCGGGGGTATTTACTTATTTTGGTAGTGTAGAAGTAAATCGATGAATGTTTTTAAGAAAAGTGTATTAAAAAATGGAGAATAAATTTTTTCAGTACGCAGGTAAAATTCTGCAAAAGTGCGCATGCGCAACCGGAAGTCGTGTAAACCGAATGTTGGGTTAGAAACAAACTTACAAGGTCATTTGAGCTTTACAATTATATAGATAGATTATCAGGAAATAAAATATATTTATCAGATATATATATATATATATTTCTCAAAACATCGTTAATTTGCTACCTGAACAGCATGTGCCGATTAGCGTAATGGTTCGAAGCCTTAACTGTCGTACGGGCGGGCGAGTTTCGATCCTGGCTTTAGGTAGTTACCAGTCTGACCGCACTGATGAGCTGTGATACAGCAAAACAGTACCGCATGTGGATTGCTACATATATCTATAGAAAGAGGGAAAGGGGGAGAGAGAGGGGGAAAGAAAAGAAAGAGTAACCGCACTTTAAAAATATCGCGGATATCGAAGAAGTGGATTAAGTAGTGGTGCAATTAATACGATTTATAATGGTTTATCAATATCATTTCGAAACATAATATGGAGGAATTTTTTTCTAGAATACCCTTCTGCTATGCGAACTCTCGTTTCAGTAAAGGCGGATGCAGAAATAGTTCCGTGCTTATGTTTAACTAATTTCCTTTTCCGAAAAATTAACCTAATAAATCCTGTATGAAAGTTGGCTTTCTTCGCAGATTGATTCCATAAAAAGTAATGGTGTTGGATTGGCGCCAAATCGTATCATGGCTGCCATTAACATGATTAAATGCAATTGCCTAAATTTGACGCAAAAAATCCGCCTTTTCTTAGAAAATTGTCTGTTTTTCTTTATATTATATTTTTTATACAAAAATCAGAGTCCATTAACTTGAACAATTTGTTCGTTTTCATCAATTTACCGAAACAGGGGACCAAATTGATTTCCTTGTAACAAAATAAATTTTTTCCTGAAATGCGTTTTGCGATAAACTGCAGTGGAAAATTGCGTTTGGCTAAGTTTGTGGCAAAAATAACAGCCCGTTGATTTTTTAAAATTTATTTTCAAAGTCAAATTTATTTTTGGTTGGATTTTTCATTTTCTATTTTCTTTTTTTTTCTGCAGTTAATGTTGTGAATATAGAACGAGTTAATACTCTCCAGCAATTATAAAACCAACCTCAGATTTCGTAATTTATAATTCAGAAGCGGGAACTGACAGAAAGTCAACGTTTGATTTCTTCTGAATAATTATTTTATGTGAACACATGAAATTATATATATATATATATATATATATATATATATATATATATATATATATGATGAAAATAATGGAAATAGTATTCCGACAAAATAGAGAAATAAAAAGGAACAAACCGTATTATGTGTTCATCAACGTTTCGTCTTTATTTCGAGGAAGTCTCGAAATAAAGACGAAACGTTGATGAACACATAATACGGTTTGTTCCTTTTTATTTCTCCTTCTCTCTCTCTCTCTCTCTCTCTCTATATATATATATATATATATATATATATATATATATATATATATATAACTACTTCATTTATTCACATAAATTTAATATACGGAAGTATAGATTTATGCGTAAACTTTAAGTATTTACTTCAAAAGAGGTAGGTAGAGCTAGTTAGTAATTTATAAAATATATATGGCGATTAAGCTACACTGAATATTCTGCGTTTCATCCAACTATAGGATTCGTCAGGCTTATGCGCGAATTCTGTCGTTGCTTCTTGTTTTTATATATGTTGAGGATTTCTAGTTGGCCAATCGGCTTTCTAGTTGGCCAATCGGCTTTCTAGTCTCCACCGCGCCCCTTCCTATCAGCCAATGGGCATGCATTTTATCAAACAAAGGATCTGTTTTAGAACTAGGTTAGTGGTTTTTAGGTGGCCGTTCTCCTTTTTTTTTTTTTATACATTATACTATTCGGTAAGGATCCGACAATCGAAAATCAGATACAAACACAAAATTTGACTTTTAAGATCATAAAATCTAACCGTGATCTCCTTTCAGGTACCGTGGCGCAGTGGATAGACGCGTTGAGTCTCTACGGTTCAAGGTGAGCATTGTCTGAAGATAGCGGTTTCAATCCTATCCAAAGCACATCAGATGATTAGTTGTCCAAAACGTGGCGAGACAATAACAACTATGGAAGGCAGTAATTACTCAGCATTCCTATCCTGTCGGGGTTAACCACCTGAAGAAGGTCGGAAGATGAGTTTGCCGAAACGTGATAAAATAACCACAACTATAAAGATGAGGATAACAATCCGCAAAAATGAATACACATTATTATTTGTAAACCAAACATTTAGTCATCTAATCAGGCTCTGAAGGCAATAAACAATAGGGATTCGTTTCAAAGGTCATAAGGTCATAACGAGGGATATTCCAGTGCACAGAAACGAAGAATGAGTGACGATGACGATTATCCTAAAAAGGAAAACATCTCGTCACATAAAAATGCGAGGATAAGCGTCAATTAGTTTTTCAGTTTGATAATGAACAACTCCTAGTGAAGAAGTGAAAAGACTAGCAGGACTAGTGGAAATTCCACGAAATGAGAAGTATATTGAACCAACAAATATATTTTGATAAAGCTAATATTTTTCTGGATTGCACAATCAATTAGTTTTGGGGACTGAAAACTCAATAACTGCAAATATTTATTACATATATATATATATATATAAACATATATATAAACATATATATAAACATATATATAAACAATGTCCAATGTTTTTTTAAAATAAAAAACTGACTCAAATCAGATAAATTAATAAGTAATTATAAATACACAATATATATATATATATATATATATATATATATATATATATATATATATATATATACGTTTTAGTACAAATATTAAAATTACATAATAACATACAATCTTTACTTTACTGCATAAGTCCAGCATCTCTAAGCAGACAATATTTTTTGCCGTATTTCTTTTGAATGTTCCCTTTTTACGTTTCGCTGACTTTCTTTCTTCGACAAAGAACCATTGCACGTCGAAACTCTTACGAGTTCCTTTCTACACAATTATAAAAATGATATATTATTATAATGATATTTAAAAATAAAGCTACATAAAAGGGAGTCACTGTCATATTCTTGCCAAGGGTCGTCAGATTGGCACTTTAGAGAAAAATTTCGCGAATTTGGCCCCTTTTTAAGCAGTTTCGTATTCAAAAATTGTATCTGGCCTTTTTCAAAGCATAACGTACAGACTAAGTAAGGAAGCAACGAGCAGAATATCATATAGATGAATATAACGGATAGAATTTGATTATCTAAGTGGATACTTCGACAAGAATTTATAAGTATTATTTTGATTATTCCGACCACTGTTCACACCTTGAGTGTTATTCTCATAAAGTTTCGTCCGCTGTAACATCCGACTTTATTCAGGGTCCTGGATATGACCTAAAACTATATCCGATGGTGAGGTCTCACCTTGCGGGCTTTGGGGAGTGTGGAGCCACCCTTTAATTGCCATTGCTCCCAGGTCCACTCTGACCCGGAGTGGTAGTACCTGTTAGTCAATTCTTTGAAGACAAGCTTTGTTCATGGAACATCCGTTTGATTTTAGATGCGCAAAGAAATGGACATTTTTAACAGTGGTTGTAGCTAGAGGAGTTTTTGCTTAAAATATTTTACAGCGGAAACCATTGATTTGAGCTTAGCCGAGCACTTACGATGAAAATAACGATAAAGTAGCCAAAAGCTAGCAAAGTCTCTTGTATAGAAAGGCGTTGTATGAAAGTAAATACGTTATCTACGCTAAATTTCAAAAAGTATACTGTGTTACGTCGGTAACGAGTGCTCCAAGGGGTTCCTCTTCGGTTCTGACAACTGTACTCCATCTTACAACGTATCTGACTCTAGAAGAGGATTGCATTTTTTTCCATTTTACTTCAAAGTTCTAAAAAATCAAGGCCTCCTTCTTATGGCCCATTCCCAAGGGCTAGCACTTGATTTCCATATGAGCTACATAGATATTCGATATTAGTTACAGATATTCCACTAAATCTCATTTACCTCTCAAATGTTCAGTTAGTAAAGAACGTGAATGCTCTTCTTCCTAATTGACCAGTTTAATATGTTATAATATACTTTCTTGATGTCTCTTACTCTTACTGAATTCCAGAACAAGAATATATCTAGTCTGGTGGAGTATCCAGCTTTTTGCTCTCACTTGAATAAAGAGCACCATTCCTTGTAAAGGTCAGTGAGATCTTAATTCGGCCGTGAATACTTTGTGATTTTGTAATATTTAGTTAGGGTTTAATTATAGGGAAAATTATACGCATATCAGGGTTTCCTGAGAAACCCCTGGACAGAGAGACCATGGACACTTGAGGAGAGTGTCTAGCACGCATTCAGTTTCTCTCCAAAAGCCATTCAAGTTCTCTCCGGCAGGAATGAGGTGCTTTCTGGCGATGTAGAATAGTTCTAGTATTTTAACAGCAGACTAAGCAACAAGTTTGATGAAATTCTTTCATTTGAGATCTGGAGGAGCTTATCAATGGAACTATCTTTCTCAAGGAGAGAGCCGTTAATTTCAATAGTGATGAAGGAAGTATCCAATCGTTAGTGGTGAAGGCAGAGAATCCTGGGTTTAGATATCAAAAAATTAAGATATTTAAAAATAACAAGAAAACAAGTACAAGTAAAACGATATTAAAAAGGGAGCTTTCCTCTTTATTACAACATATTCTTTCAGGTCGTAATAGAGAAAAATCAGAGAAGTATTGATCAATAAAGCTCTTCGAAGTGCTGCCATAGACATTTGTTTTGTCTGCATACATATCAAGAAATTAACTTAGAATATGATTTAGAAAATCATTGATGAATATTAGAGAAATGGCTTGGCCCACAATGGATTCTAAAAGTACGTCGGTATTGGTTCTATTTCTTTCGGACTACTTGATCACTACTGGATTACTACTTTATAAACTTATAAAGATGAACAAATTTGAAGATTGAGAGTGCATATTCCATAGCTACCAAGTTCGTGAAACAAATCTTTATGACAAACCCTATCAAAGACCTTTAATATACAAAGAGCTATTTTCATAAAAGCGAAGCTCTCGTTGATGGATTATTGATCCTGTGATATATTACAGTCAGTACGCCAGCTGTTGAGTTTGCTGAATGAGATCTATTTTGAGATGGGCCATTTCGGCGTGGCTGGTTCGGCATTACCGGTTCGGCTTGGCCGATTTGAGGAAGTGGCCGATTTAGCCGAGGGAAAATTTATAACTTTAAAATAATTAAGAAAAAACAATAAGAAAATAAATCATTTTGACGGTTTTGAAGAAAAACAGGTTTTTGCAAAACTCTTTTTCGTAAATTATTTTCTGATTAAGTTTTTAAGTATTAAAAACAAAAAAATATTTTAAGTTTTTTTTAATTAAAAAAAACATGAAAATATAACCTCGTTGTTGACGGCTGAGTGTTGTTAGTTTTTGTATTGTGTTTAAAAATAAACACGATTAATTTGTAAGTTTTTTTTACAATCAATTTTTCTCTTTTAATAAGTTTTATTTCAATTTTATTCAAAGAAAAAATACCTGCTTTTATTGATTTAATAAAAAAAAAAAAATCGGCTATAACGACGAAGCGCAACTTTGACATCGAATCTACCACCCGCCGAATCAGCCACCCGCCGGAACGGCGATGTCAAATCGGCCAAGCCAAAACGTACCAAATCCAGTTATAGTAGAACTCCGGGATACGGTGGCCCGGGATACGGTTTTTCAGGTTAGGATGTGGAATACGATTCTTTTTTTGGTCTCTGTTTACGGTATTTGCCCCACCTTACGGCGTTATTTATAATGCTATTTGATTATATACATGTGTATTATATACTGTACTGTATTTTGTTACTAATTTTTTACATGTACTGTATAAAGTTTTGCTTAGACCCCGCCATACGACGATTTCACCTTCGATTCCAACCCCGGAACGGATTAATTCTGTTTCCCGGGGTTCTACTGTAGGTTTCTTTTGTTGAAGTGGTTAATAACTAAATAAATAGTTTGATAACAACAGTCCTGTTATTTTCAAGACATACGCCATATAATAAACTGGCATTATCAAAAATAAGATTCATTATCGTACATTCATTTGCAATCATGTCTGGTTTGATATTTTTATAAATTTGTTCATTACCAATTCTTTATCTTTTTATCGAGTTGTTAATACGTCGATAGCTATCCATCAACAGTCATAAGCACATTGTATGTGAGCCTGTTGTCGTTTTAGCGTTATTTCCATGGAAAGTGCTCGTCTGAGCTCTAATCTCTGCCCCCTCGTCAATCTTTCATGAAAAACACCCATCTAGCTGAAACAACGGTCAGTAATTTTCCCCACTCTTTGTCTGTGCCTAAATCAAAACGTAGATTCCATGAACAAAGTTTCTTTCTTAGAAGTGCACGCCTGTGGAACTCTCTTCCGTTTGCCTGCTTCCCACCTGACTACAACTACAAGTTCCTGATAAACCACCCCCTTTAGTAAGACACTTTATTAGATCTCCATTACAAACGATTGCTACGATATCGTCCCATTGATTACTGTACATGCAATAACCCTTATCCCCGAGTGGCCCCCGGGCCTTGATAATCTGTGACTTCCATGTAAAAAAAAAATGTGTTGCTAACGTGTAATTTTTCTAGAAAAATTGTTATTCGCATTATTTGGATTCTTCGAACAACTTTTCTCATATTGGGTGTTATTTTTCACAACGTTTCGCCCAACGTAACCTCCGACCTTCTTCAGGTGTGATTATCGAACTCGGGAATCTTTCTGACGAACTCGAAAATCTGCACAAAATTTCTAACAGAATCCTTTATGTAATCTCTGGCTATGCTCTCGACCCATCAGCCATGACTGAGTAGAAGTTCTGAGTTATTCGCAGTTGTATTTTAAGTGTCGCTCACACTAAGGATTGAAACGTCAACCCCAAAAGTGTGTAATTTTACAACTAACTTTTATTTTTATTAATAAAGTATGTAACTGTACCACCGATCGCAGGATCTGAACACCGGACTAAAGTAACTGTTTGACTCTTATCTGACACTCTTACCCACACGTCCGTCAGTACAACAATATAACAGAAAAGAGAAAACATTCCTATTATTTAGTCATTTAACAGAGTAAAACAATAATTATTTCGTTAGAAACTTTTCTCATTTACCCTACTGAAAGTTCTTTCTTTTAAAGGAAAATTAAATCATTTTTTAAATACATATTTTAATATTAACATGAATATATGTTTCACCTTCACCAAGACTCATCAGTGTGGTTAAATATAATTGTACCAATGATCTCTTTAAATGAAGCGTAATTAATTGCATATCATCCGACTAAAAAATGGCCGGAAGTTAGTATTAAACATCACTTTCTATAAATAATTGTTCATTTTCTATATAGACAAGACGCGTGCCACTTCAGGTTTATCGTATTTGTGATCTTTTTCTTGACTGAACAGGTCCTTATTTACTGGACATATTTACAACGACAATGTTAGACACAAAGTCAGTTTTAATGTAAGAAAATCCAGTTCAGCAATTCTAAATTATCTCTACCTTTATCTCTACTAATTTATGAAGGTCACTTTGTGTGTGTGTGTATGTGTGTGTGTGTTCCTCATTGGCTCCGAAAATGCTGAGCCTATGGTTTGCAAATTTCACACAAAGGTAATTTATATTTTTGGCAGATATGTTTTGTACAGAAATTTGTTGGGCATCCCATTTTGTAGAGGATTCACTGTGTGGCGGGTTAGTTACAGGTTATCAGAAAGCTGCCGAATATTGGCTTCGTGTTAAATTACTGGAAGATTGAAGGTCGTCGTTTGTAATTCGGACAGTGTAATAAAACAATCAGCAATAAATAGCAGGTGTTACAAGTACAGTTAAGAAGACATTAAAATGAAGGGCGCTAAAGCAGAGTTACATATATACATAAAAGATGTTTTATTTAGCCATAAAAGGTGAGCGTTTTGTGTACATTTGTGTATGTGTATGAAATTACTCGTGCACAAAAAAACATAAGATGGACCATTTAACTTGTTTAAAATCCACAGTCGACTTATACACAGATTTTTTAGTCTTAAAATGCACATCGACTTATACACAAGATCGACTTTACACAACTATATACGGTAGTTTATCAAAACGTGGTGAGAAAACAACATCTATAGAAGGCTGGAACTACTAAAGATACCGTTAAGGAGCTCAGAATACCTATTCCGTTGTGATTAACCAGCTGAAGAAGGCCAGAGGATAAATTGGCCGAAAAAAAAGAACATCTATAAAGATAAGGATAACAGTCCGCAAAAAAAATACTCAAATTCGCAAATTTGATTTTCAACCAAAACAATAATCGTAAAGTTAATCTGTTTTGTTGGGCATGAAACCCGAATCGTCTTTTTGTGTGGAAGTCAATGGTAATTAAATCTTGCCAGAAATTGTTTGGGTTTAACTCATGGTTAGAAATTCCCACCAAAATACCACGTTGACTCCATGTGTGGTTTAATCTTATTTAGACGGTCCCCGATTTGTTTTAAACGACAGAACTTTTATACTACATGCGTTGAAGGGCTACTCCACATACAAAGTGAAAAACAAAAACAAAAAAGAAAAAAAAAGAAAAAACAAAAACAAACAAAAACAAAACAAACAAACTAAAACGCATGTTGCGAACATCATCGTTGGAATCGTAGTCCCAACTAATGTCATATCCGCCGTCTCCAACATTCCTTTGCCAAAAGGTTTTGTGAACACACAGACAAAACGTTTGCAAAGGCGAAAAGCTATATTCATTGTCTTTCTCTTTGTCATATGATGCTTTTGTCTCACTCACTCGAGCGTGTTGTTTCCGAATTTTATGGAATGTATATTTGTTCACAATGGCGCGGCGTAATATTATTATTATGGAAATTCAAATATATGTAGGGAATATTTCGGGCACCACCAGAAATCAATACACAGAATCGAAAAATGAATAAAACGGAGGGAAATAAAACAATTGCTTACCTGGCTTTGCTCTGGATGCGGTAAAGTCATTTTAGATTTTAAACTAGCAGGAAGACCCGACGTTGCCCGAGATTGTTTCACCCTTTCATATTTTATTGCCATTGAAATCGGTCAGTCGCTTATTTTTCAATTGATTTTTATCATGGTTCAGTTGTGCCCTAAATAGAGACATTAATTTCGAATGCGCTCCTGTTTTATAAAAGAACCTACTGTTGATTTTTATAAAAAATACTAGCTGAAGTACATGTGGTTGACTAGGTTAAAAAAAGTGTCTTCAAAAATGGACAGTTGACAGTTACATTTCGTGAAATTATTCGTTCATAAAATGTTTCTCTGGGTAACGTGCTGTGTGACACGTGGCTCTGTCCCGCTGAAACCAACTCTACCTCATTTACACCATTGACCATTTTTACAATATTACCTTACATTCATTTACCCTATTCCTCGAGTGGCCTTCTGTCTTTATAAGTGGTGACTTCCAAGTAAAACAAAAACATACGATGAATTGCCTAACCAAGATGAACACAAAATAACTGATAGTTGCCAAATAAGCAATTAATAAAAGTAAAGTTGGCAATTCAAAGTTTAATTTAAAGTTCATCGCCCCTGAAAAAAACACTGTATGAGGAAAATATCTCTTTCATAAATAAGTAAAATGCTTAGCAAAGAAGATAGCAAAAGGTCAGTTAGTGCTACAGTAGCAGTTACTTGTCAAATATATAGTAATATAAGGGAAATAGATCTTTTATGTACGAATAAAGCGTTGTTTCTCAAGGCCAATAGGCAACACGAGAATAAATAGTTGATGAGTCTGTAAAAAAGACAGTGAAAGATCAACGTGAGGATTGGCGACAATGGTTGAGATTGGCCAGAAGGAGATTATTTAATAAGATGAATAAACAAAAATTTGTTTCGTTGGACTTGAAGACAATCACGGTATAGACAGCGGAGAAGCAGCCCCGTATTAGTGCGTCACACAGACGGATATTTCATAAAAAATAAATTTTGACCATGGAAATTCTGTTTAGGGTCAAAGAAAAATCATTTAGAATGGTTGCAGCTAGACATGTTTTAGTTGTAAATGTTTTACAAGGGGGCATTATTTGGAGCTCAGTCAAGCAGCTTCCATGAAAATAACGATGGATATTTTAAACAAATTTGTATCGTTAGTTATAGGGAATTATAGACAAGATTGTATTTTTGGATCTGTCAGAACCATTATATTAATTTTAAACCCTCGCTTCCCTTATTTTGTACTTTAGTCCTCACATTCCATGAATGATGTTTCTGACAAAGAAAGAAGAATTGCTGTTTTCTATGTCAGAATCTACTGCAACTAAAATATATGATAGGCAAGTTTATTGGAGTAGTATTTTTTAGCTTCTTATATCAAATTGCTTCATGCCTTGTCTCGAGCGATTTCCATAAAAATAATATCCTGGTCATGATCATATCGTGTGGATCATATGATTCTATTGTTGGCACTAGTTTTCCTGATATTTTTCTAGTCAAAATTCTTTCTAGAAAGAAATAGGGTAGTTCGTGAAGTTGCCAGCATTCTAAGTTAAAGTGATTTTGTGAAACGAACTGGATTTGAACTTATAACACCCAAGTGGTTAATCCATGTCGTTAACCACTTAAGCACCGCCAACTCCTTAGTAAAAAGTATAAATCCACTTTCCAACTATAGATTAAATAGTAGCATGGACTAGAATCTCAAACGTTGACTGTGCAACCAGAAGGAAAAAATAACTCATAAATAACACTAGTCATTTTTTATTCATCCAGCATTATCTTCTTTTTATTTGTTTTAAGCAATGCCAGTTCAGCAGAGATACGGTTGATTCTTGCTTCATTATATATTTCTCGCGTAGTCTATCTACACAGAGTGTATCCATTGTATCTAGCAACCGAAAAGATGCCCTTTATAAATTGTAGTAGTATGAGGCGTGTTCCAAAAGTAAAGACGTCTATTTTTATTCCGCCCAAATGGAACAAAGGAGATTGCAGATTGCATTGTTTTGATGACTGAACTGAATCTTTCATTGTTTGTTGCACATATCAACGGGGTAAGACTCTAAGAAAGCAATCCCTGTCATTGATATGCTTCAGAAGCAGAGATGCCTCATTTAACTCCTCCATGCAGAAAAAATGAACCGATAAACATTTATCGGCGCCTGTTGAACGTTTACGAAGCCAATGCAGTTAGTGTAAACCCAATTTGGAGTTGGGTTTGTCGATTTCAGAATGACCACAGAGAAGAAAGTGACGAAGCTCACTTCACACTGTTATGACCATCGGACCAAAATAGGCTAACAAAAATGCATAGACAATGGTCGGGATGATGTAGAAAAATAAATTCTGGAGTACAAAAGGTCGATTGTTTAAATGGTACGCCTCTTGTCTTTGTAACTTTTTAACATTGTAGTTTATTAGGTAAAAAAATTGGAGACATTACTTTCGGAATAATCCTTGTATCAACAGTAATGTTTTCCGTCCTAGTTGAAAAAAAAATAAAGAGGATAGTTAAATGTAAACCCTACAAAAAGATTAACAGCTGATAAAAGTGTGGACGTTTTCTTTACTTTCCTTTGACTATGATAGATACGAAAACGCAATATTACGTTTATATATCTATTTATTTAACAATATATTTAATTTTTTTAATTGGTGTCTGCTAATTATTTACCAACAAGAAATAAGCTTAGTTTTGGATAGTATACAAGAGCCACCCCTTCCCAAAACAAACAAACAAACAAACAAACAAACAAGTTCATGTTGTATATTATTTAATTGGAATTCATTATTGAGATAAGTATTTTTTATTAGTTTTATTTATTGCGGACTATTATCCGCATCCTTTTCTAAGTTGCCTCACGAAGTTTCGACCAATTATTCCTTTGGCCTTCGTCAGGTGGTAACCGCGACGGATAGGAACTCTGAATCTCCTGACTGCATTCACTGCCTTCCGTAGTTGTTGTCGTCTCACCACGTTTTCGCCAAGTAAGCATCTGACCGGCTTTGGGTAGCATTGAAACCGCTATCTTCAGACAATTCTCACCTGGAACTGCAAAGATTCAACGTCTCTATCAATAGCATCACGGGTCCCGAAGGGGCGATCAAGGTTGACATTTTTTGTCTTATAAATTCATGTTTATTTATTATCTAATCTTCCATAGTCGAGTCCGTACCGAAAGGTATATATTATTTAATCGGAATTCATTATTGAGATGAATATCATTTATTAATTTTTATTTATTGCGGACTATTATCCTCATCTTTCTTAGTTGTTAATAACAATTTAAGAAAAGAGTGGCGCAATTGATAGAGATGTTGAATCTCTACTATTCCAGGTGAGAATTGTCTGAGATAGCGGTTTCAATCCTACCCAAAGCCGCCCAGAGGCTTACTTGGCCAAAACGTGGTGAGACGACAACAACTACAGATGGCAATAATTGCAGTGAATGCAGTCAGGAGATTCAGAGTTCCTATCCATCGTGGTTACCACCTAACGTAGGCCAGAGTAATAGTTGGCTGAAACGTCGTGAAATAGTCCTCAATAAATAAAATTAATAAGTTCATGTTGCTTTAAAATAGATTCGTTATATATTGAGAACCCAATAATCAAAAGCGACAAACAAATGGAATGATTGACAGTTGTAAGGTCAAAAGTATGACCTCGAACAATAAGCGGATGATGAAATCTGGGTCAATTTTTTCTAATGATCTGAGTCGTCCCCTATTCCAGTCAAACTTGACAGCTAGTAAATGTATGAAGACGATCTCTCGCCTAAAACCCCAATTTGGCGAGGAAAGGCGAGTTAAGGAACAGATTAGCAATGTTAGTTACTAATTCTACGCTTTCGTTCTTTCTCTCTCTTCCTCTACCTCCCCCTGTCTTTCTCTTGCCAAAGTGTATAACTATATAATGCTTGTATTGCGCTGGTTTCATAAATGTAAATCTAATGAAACCTCGGTGATTGGGGTTGCTTTTTTTTCTGTTGTTCTTGGCCTTCGGCCGGGATCAAAGTGTAGTATCTGTTCTGCAGATGTTGCCCATAAGATAATTGGTCCTTGGTCAATGGAGGGGAAATCCTTCATACTGAGACAATTACTATTTTTTTTGGATACTGCCAGAGTTCCCCCTTTTTACCCTTGCTTTAGGGAAGCTGGTTTAACCCCACATTAAAAACGACCTTGTGTCACATTTGATTTCGTGGGGAAGCAAATAAATACACACACAAAATGGTGCTCAATAGCAAGTAGAGACCTATTATGTTTCTATTATTTGGATTGTTTGGACTATTGTGTTCATCTTGGTTATGTTTTCCAAAACATTTCGATCGATGTAACCTGTAGTCGATTTCTTTTTAAAAATAAATTCGGGACCATTCCGTTTTTTTTATACTGTGTTTGTATATTTTTTAGATGAGGGTTGATAATTATTTTTGTATTATTTGGATTGTTTTGACTTCTGTTCTCATTTTTGTTGTTTTTTCCACAACGTTGCAGAAAAAAACAACCAAGATGAGAACAATAGTTCAGACAATCTTAATAATACCCAAAATAATTTTCAACCCGCATATAAAAAATATACAAACATCACAGATGTATAATTGTGAAATCTTGTTTATTATACAAACTAGTCACTTGATAATGCTGGGTTTCCAAAGGAATTAAAGCTGAAACATCTATGCACATATGTAGCCAATAATCTATATATCTCTCTATACGTATATCTCTACATATAATAGAAACAATTATTCCTCTTTGGAAAAAATGGTATAGCTTTGCAAAGGTGGAGGGCACATACAAACGCAATATTGTCAGACTACTAGGCAATACTGACTGTGTTTAAGTTTTTGCATATTATCGTTCGCTTTCATTTACTGCTGTCACTGCTTCCTTTTATTCTGGCAAGATGTAACATTTAGGGGTTGTAGCACAACTCCTCTTCCCTCAGTGTTCTGTCCTCCTCCTCTCCTATTACTAAATATTTTACAAGGTCCAATTATTATACAAGTCCGTAATTATTATATTTTAGTTTTCCGATTAATTAGCAGTCATCTTACACTCAGCTTATACGCGAATAATGAACGCTCCCAGACTTTTGTCTTCAGGTACTTTGGTTGACTGCTCAGAGATGTGTCACGAATTTTCGGTTTGCGTTTTCAAACACTCAAATAATGGTTTAATTCTACTTGTACAGTTGCCATTGCTCAAAGGTAGCGTGCGTACATCAGACTTACCCGACATAAATCCAGTTCAAAAAGATAGAAATTTATAGAAGTAATTGTAAGAGACAAATAGCGACAGCTAAGAGAGAATATACTGAAACCACCAGAAAACGCATCGAAGTATGATAACTTCTTCCCAGGTGCATGTATCATAAAAACTTTAGACACCTCGAAAGCACGTGGGCCCGATCTCATCACGGCTGTACTATTAAGAAAATGCTCCACCGGAGTTGCTCCAGTTCTGTCCAAACTTTACAACAAATGCCTTAACAAATCTTGCTTTCCTGTCTGCTGGAAAACTGCTTCTGTTGCATCAGTTTTCAAGATTTATGGCGAAAGAACTGACCCATTAAATTATCATCCCATTAATTTCCTCCTGCTTTTCACTAAAATATTTGAGTCCATAATTAATCAAGCACGAGTCCACCACCTTACAGCTGCTAAACTTCTGACCGACCAACAATATGAATTTACGTAAGCCCGCTCCACAGCAAATACCTAACTGTAATTTCTGAACGTATATACCATTCACTAGACAAAGTGGGGGAGGGTAGGGAGGTAGCTCTAGATATATCTATTGCTTTTGATATGGTCTTCTCAGGAAAATCAGATCATATGGTATCTGGAAGAATACATAACGTAATTAAATCCTTCTTAATAGAAAAATCCAGATTGTTCTTGACGGTTGTACCTGTAAACAATATGATATGAATGCAGGAGTACCTATCTTTATTATTCCTCATATTCATAAATGACCTCCCTGATAAAATTGTTTCTGAGTTGGGTATATTTGCTGACGACACCACGCTCTATAGCAGGCACAAGGGGAAAACAAATGAACACATATCTAAGGAAATGGCAGAAACACTAGAGGAAGATTTCCAATGTGTAGTGGAATGGGGACAATAATGGATGGTCACATTCAATGCTGCCAAGACTAACCTTGTTTCTTTCAATAATTGTAGGAAACCATCTCTACCACTAATAGCAATGGCCAAAAACACATTACCTGAAAATACGTTCTTTTAAACTCCTTGGCCTAACATTTGCAGAGAATATGAGTTGAAAACAGATACATTTAAAGCATTGCCAATACTGCTGCGAAGAAGGTGAGACTGTCTCTACCCTGATAGAAAGCTACTTACACCCTGAAAGTATCCTGTCCCTCTAAAAGGCCATCATTCGCTCATGTATGGAGTACTGTTGTCGCATTTGGGCTGGTGCATCTGCTACAAGTATACCACTCCTGGACAAGGTCCAAAAGAGAGTCTCCAACCTGATAGGTCATGAACTGTCATCTAAGCTTTAGCCTCTGCCCCACTGATGAAATGTTGCATCCCTCTGTCTGTTCTACAAGCATTTTAATTGTGAATGCTTTGACGAACTACAAACCTTTGTACCCCTCTCGACAACCCGACAAGCAGCCAAATCCCAACCTTACACAGTAGAGATCCCTAGGTGTAAGAAGGCGTTCTACTACAATAGTATCTGCCCAAGAACTGCTAGACTTTGGAACTCCCTTCTGGGAATCTGCTTCCAAACTCTACTGACATGCAGAAGTTCAAGCATAATGTGAACAGAAATCTTGCCTGTCATCTCCCTTCACAATATCCCTGCAACTTCTGTCCCCTACTTCAAAGTTGCACTGTGCCTTGTTTGGGGTGAAAATTGATTTAAAAACAAATTACAGAAATTACTTCTAAAACCTAATATGGATTCCATGGTAACTCCGATGGATAAAAAAAAAAACATAGAATCAATTAAATTATCACGCACGGAAAGCGACACAGACTTTCAGAATGGTTACCGTCAGCAATGCACACATATAAAGTAGTTTTTTAAATGATGCACTAAGAAAATGTTCATTTTCGATGAATGCACTGTCTTTTTCAATGTTTATTTCATCATTCTGCCGATAAGTAAATAGGGTTTGCCTTAAAGCTGGCTTGCAGCCAGTTGCGTCTTCCTATTTTTACGCCTTTTCCTCCTCCTCCTCCTTCCTTCTTCACATTCTTCTTCTTCTTCTTCTTCATCTTCTTCTTCTTCTACTTCAAGACGTGATGTTTTAAAGACTCAAATAGATTAAATTCAGGGATTAAATCTATGACTTTCTATTCGACCGTTTAAATGATTAAAACTCATTTCAATCATTCTTACAAACGTTACAAATGGTCCCAACAGATTACCGACAAGTATTTTTCATAACTACCGAAAACGTACTATGGGCAAAGTTTTCAAACTGATTCATGACATCAATATATTGCGCAGCTTGCCACATTCAGTACAAAAATGTACTAAACACAGATACTTTCTTACAGAACATACAGTTTGTCATAATGTGCATACATAACGCATTAATAGAAAAACGCATAAATTACTTTATCATGTTATTTGCAACAAAACACAAGATCTCTAGGAATTTTGTGTAATATTCACATTCATGTAAGTAAATAAACGTCAATATTTCTTTTTTACAGTAATATTTAAACGAAACAAGTTGGAACTACTACTACTACTACTACTACTACTACTACTACTACTACTATTTCTGCTTCCGGTTGAAATTATTGCAGATTAGAATCAGTTAAAACACCTGATTGTCTTCATGCTTTTATCAGTTAACAAATGGGTCCGTCTGTATAATACGGACAGTGCTAAAATATCAACGTCATTACTTATAAAGCCAGTATTAACATTGGAGGAACCTAATAGTTTAATAAACAACAACTACTATATGCAATTTATTTTTTACTTAAACGTCACATGTAAAGTATAGCACTGTTCCTATTCTGCGTAGGTACAAAGACATGCTGCAGTATAATATTTACACCAAAACAGCAAATTAATATTAAGTAGAATGAAGAATAGAGTACTTTCTGCTTTACACACGATTGAAATGTAACATTGCATTAGTTAAGAACCGTCATTTACCGACATGTAAAGACAGTGACAGAGAGTTAAGTCAGTCAGAGCACAAAAGTAACTGCCTTAATACAGCAATGCCCCAAAGTTCCCCAAAGTGCTCCAACGTGCCATACAGTGTCCCAAAGTGTCTACCAGTGCCCACCAGCTCTCGTAAGTACTATCAAGTGATAGTAACCACCTAGAAAAGAGCACTATTAATCATAACCGCTATTGGATGACAATATCCGCCACTGGATGACAGTGCCGACAATTGAAGACAGGCAATTTCATTTCGGAGCAGTCCAATGGACGCCAACAATAACTGTGACCGATAATGATCGATTGTTACAGTGGCAGCTTTTGCCCTCCAAACCCCTCAAAATACCACTTCACGACAATGACGAGTGCTCGTCACTGGCATCCAGTGACAACAAATTTCATTTTAGAGCGGTCACATTTAAGCCGATATTGATAAATGGCAGACAATAGATCTCGCTAACTGCCGATGCGATATAATGAACGACAGTGGAAACCCCATGATTTCATTTTGGCCACTGTTGCCAGTGCTAGCAAATTTCCAGAGCCGACAGAGATTACGTGATTTGCAGACGATAATGCACTAGATAATCTTAGCTTGATAATCTTTTCAGATATTGGGTAAAATATCCATCGGCCAACGCCGGTACACATGTCTATATATATATATATATATATATATATATATATATATATATATATATATATATATAATTTCTGTAAATGGTGTCTCCATTTTAAAAGAAAACCTGTGTACTGTAATTTGATCGAGGATAACATCAATGACGTCACGAGTAGGTCTGAGAAATATAAGCATAAAACGTTATTATTTATACCCCAGAAAATATCACTACGTATCAAATTAAAGATTTCATGTGATTTAACATGGAATACGATAGAAACAAATTGAGCAAAAAACAAAACAAAAAAAAAAACGAATAAGCAAAAAAAGAAAGAAAAAACACAAAAGAAAACAACCCCCCCCAAAAAAAAAATAAAAAAAATAAAATAAAAATAAAATACAACCAGGAAAGGAATTAATTTTAATTAATCTGTTTTTTAGTTGTTGAAACCGACGAAAACAAACACCAGGAAAAACGGACTATTATTTTGAAAATAGACAAATAATTATGAAATGTTTCGAGAAACAAAGGGCACTAATGAACCGATTCGATAAAGAAATAACACAACCTAGAAGATTTGTGGAGATATAAAACAAAATGGCGACTGCCAATGATAATGATGACGATGACAGTGGCGACCAGAAGAAAAGATTTATGATAATCCTCATGCAAAATAAGCAAAGCGAACGTCGGAATAAAACAGTCGTGATCAGAAATATAAAATAAAAAAGAAAGGAAGTGAAAGCAGAAAAAGAGATAATTCAATAGATTTATTCAAAAATCGAAGACAAAAGACTGGGGGAAAATGAGGATTTCGGAATGCGTGTATTTGTTTGTGAACGGATGTTGGTTTGTGAACGACTCCGGGTGCGCATGACAAAAAAAGGAGAGAATGAGTGAGAATGTGAGGGATAGAAAGAGAAGAAGATTGAGGAGGGTAGTATGTGCGTAAATCTGGTCGCAGATTAGATTGGAGAGGACGGTGATGTCTGTAACTAAATAAGCTATATAATAGCATTAGTTACATATCGACAAAAAACAAACAAAAAAAACAAGAAACTATTATTACTACATATATATATATATATATATATATATATATATATATATATATATATGTCCGTGGATAACTATTTTTCTGGCTTAATTTATCTCTCTCCCCCTTTTACTCTCTCTTTCATTTCTTCTCTTTCTCACACGCATACACATATATAAAGTTATATATAAAATAGTTTTCCAGTGACATATGTATTTGGGTGCGTATATCTATCTATCTATCTATCTATCTATCTATCTATCCACCTATATATATATATATATATATATATATATGAATATATATACATAGATACATACCTGCATATATATTATTTATACATACATGTGGATGATTTATAACTTCTATATTCGCATTAAGTGTTGAGATATAAAAATACACATCGAATACAATGACACACACATATAATATTTAAAAATAGGGGGCAATAGAATATATGTAAGGGCGTTAATGCTCTCATGCACTAAGGAAGTGCATTACCATTAGCTTTCATAAAGCTATATCGGTAACAATAACATTAAAATTTGTGAATATATATATATATATATATATATATATATATATATATATATATAACTACTTAATTTACTCACATTAAATTGATATACGAAAGTATGGATTTATGCGTAAACTTTAAGTATTAACTTCAAAAGTGCTCAATACATAGGTAGAGCTAGTTAGTAAGTTATAAAATGTAGGTGGCGATTAAGCTACACTGAATATTCCGCGTTACATCCACTCTATGACTCTTCATGCTTATGCGCGAATTCTGTGGTTGTTTGTCGTTATTATATGCGCATCTTCTATTGAGATTTTAGTTAGCCAATATATATATATATATATATATATATATATAGTAATAAAATATATATGGCGATTAAGCTACACTGAATATTCTGCGTTTCATCCACTATAGGATTCGTCAGGCTTATGCATAAGCCTGACGAATCCTATAGTGGATGAAACGCAGAATATTCAGTGTAGCTTAATCGCCATATATATTTTATAAATTACTTACTAGCTCTACCTACATATTGAGCACTTTTGAAGTAAATACTTAAAGTTAACGCATAAATCTATACTTCCGTATATTAAATTTATGTGAGTAAATGAAGTATATATATATATATATATATATATATATATATATATATATATATATATATATATATACCTGTAATCGCTCTCTTCGAGTCTCATCATGGAAACAAAGCAGACATGTCTTCTTCGTCTGAGTGTAAAACTAAAAACATGTTACGTTTTAATTGATTTATCTTTTTGTAAACCGTTTATATGACTTCCGGTATAAACTTTATTTGCAACCATCAAAGTATATTTTTTCTTTTATTCATAATTAATTATCAAAGGTGATTAATGAGCTAATTAATAAATTTACATTTGCGTCTCTCTGCTATTAATTATTTTCTGTAATAAATTCCCATCGATTCCATCTATATATTGCTATAATTTCTTCTAGTTTGTTAGTGCAACGGGCATAGTGCTTGATTGCTGGTCGCATTAAGTCTTGAAGACATCTATGTCTTACTATCTTGACGACATATAGCAGTTGTAATATGTTGTAGTCCTCGCCGTCGCCGTGATGTTGACTTTTTTCATGTTTTCTTTCTTTTTATTGCATCTTTCAGCTTCATTTTTATGATTACTATTATCTGATTTTATTATAAACGGAAGCAAATAAAACAACAACAACAACAACAACAGCAACAACATCAACAACTCCAGGCTGCCTATGATGCTCTTGTTGATTCTTTTTACAGCATCTAGTCATCTAGATGGTTGTATAATGGTATTCACCTTTCGTCCATTTTATGTCGAGATTGTGGAAGAGTCCGAAAAATGCGCCTGTTCCATTAGAATTTAAAACTGTGGTAGAATCTTGAAAATTACATATATTATTGCTATACATCTTATGAAATGACTGAACAATTTTTATCATTTCAGGTTCAAATTAACTGCTCCAACAGGAAATGAGATACACCCAACTAAAGCTTAATTGTCACAACTATGATTTTGTTGAAACGGTACTACAAGTGCATTGCTGCCGGAGGATATTACTTCAAACGGGGCTAGAGGTTCATGCGTGTACTATCAATAAAAGTATCCATACGAAAAAAGTCTCGAAACTTCTTGAAGGCACCAATATAACTTAATTGCTCACGCCATCTTTTTTTTTTACTTAATCTAGCACTAAGCGTTAAAAAACTAGATTCAACATTATTTTAGCACGCCGTTACAAACTAGCTCTTTAAAACAAACACGTTTTTTAAAACTTGTATCACTTATATCTTTATAAAATTACATTTGTTTTAGAGTTGTAATTATAGAGGTTTCGAAATGGATGGAAAACGCGATAAATCCGATTCGTTTACATTAAAAATACGTAACAATAGAAAAACTAATTTATTAAATTTTGACTTCGAAAAATAGCTTGTTTTAATTGAAAGCGAGAAGATATTATGCTGCCATCATATAACGTAGAAACATAATGATGGGTTACGCTCAAGTGTGAAGCATCTGTTGCCCTGATAGCTTCATAATTTTTAAAATGGCATTTAGCATGTTTTCAAAATACAAACAATATTAGATGCTTAAAGAGTAGACTTTAAAACTTTATCCAATCCTTAACGAGAAACTCTCTTTCTTTCCTTTTGACATTTTATACAATACTAGTAGGCGTACCCGGCGTTGCCCGGGTATGTCGAGTAAGGACCCCCCCAAAAAAAACATTGGCTGTGGTAGTAGGCAGGCATGCTCGAACTCGCAACACGAAGGAGGAAAAGAAGGTTACCGCCTCCCCTCCAAAAAACGTGACGTCTTTATCGATGCGTCCATGGAAAAAACCGAAATTCGAAATTAAGCGTAGTCGATCGGAAGAAACGATTGCATGCAAAAATGTGTGCGGAAAAAGCGACCCTTCCTTGTAATAAACTGGCGAGTTGAGGGTGAAAGAATGAATGTTTTGCCCAATCTTTCGATATTTGTCGTCCGAAAGATTGAGATTTACAACAATACCGGTTTTGTCACGTTTCGACGCGTCTGACGACTGTTTTTGCGAGACATACAAACACACACACACTATTTGCCTTATATATAGATAGAAGATTATACAAAAATATATATAGTATAGTATTCATATAAATTACGGTATTCGTTTGATTAACGAATGCTCCGGGAACCTGCCAGGTGCATAATTATGCGCTTCAACTTTTCATAGCTCAACGGAATGGGCATTTGGAGAGTATCTCGTCCATTAAAATCTACGAAAAGATATAATGTTCATATTAGTGGAGAAAACCCGACCAATCAATCAATTATTGCTTGCATCCTATAATATTCTTGCGTGGTAACTGAGAACGATTGATGGCGGAAGCAAATTTATGTCATATCTGTTCAATTATGCGATAGATGGACTTTTTATTTTTGTATTTTGGTATCTGTTGCCCTCTCTATGTGTTGGTTTCAGCGTGCTCTTTGGTAGTGGTGTTTGATAGAGGATCGATTGTGAATTATTTGGGTTCCAACGGACTCGATTATCTTCTGATGACGGCGACGACGACAACGATGAAACGAACTTGCAGCTCGTCATCTTTCATTATAATTTTTTATTCAGTTTATTGTCTCCTCAGAAAAAAGTAAAATAAAACAATCTCAGTAATTCGTGGTTATATTAAGTACTAAAGCAAGGGGAGTTGCGCTTACTTATCACAAACGGCCTAGACGCCAGCTACTAACCGACACATGCCCAATATCAACGAAATCCGGGAATAAAATAAATGTGCTTACCGAAACTTATCTAACTTTTGACGACAGTCTCTTCTTAGGCAGCAAAATGTAGGCAAGACAATACCTCTCCTAAACTTTATCCAATATTGATTGTACTATGGCATCTGTCTAGCTTCCACGGCAGGAAGATGTGACACAAGGTCTGGAAAAGGAAGATTCGAAAAGTCAGCGCAATAAAACAAGGAAACTATAGCCCACAAAATTCCCTAAACAGCCCCGAAGACATTCCTCGGCAAAGACGTATCATGCTATTAACAATAAACTAACCTTAAGCGTGAGAAGACAAAGTTTGGGAGATTGGACCGCTTAGAATTACACGGGATCATAACCATTTGAACGATAGCCTGGTTTTAGGGGCCGAGAAAAACACCCGGCATCCACGCATAAATAACACTTTAATTTAAATTAAATTACTCGTGTGACTATCATATAATGTGATACGAGAAAAGTAGTCACTCCCGCGTCCTTCGACACGTTGCCTATCTAAAAAGATGCGTGTCGTGGCGGTTGCAAAACACACTCATCTAGCTTAGAAGCGGTTTTGATATAGTAAAATGGTATATTATTACTATGGTTCACACAGTGTAATCCGATGGTTGGGCAGCAATAAAGAATTAAACCATAAAAATGTATGTGTTTTACTAATCAATCTGAATGTCACGCAAATAGGAGACTAAAAAAAAAATGGCAGTTAGTAATGGAGGTTAGACGTTAAAATGTTACAGAGGTCCAAGATTGACACCTTCAGAATTCTTAGCGCAGAGGAATACATACCTGAATCAACTGCATTTATCTTGACAGAGTGATAGTCGTGCAAGCAGAAAATCGATATCGATACGCCAGACATAATGATTTTTCGTTGATTTTTGACTTCAGTTGTAAAAGCCGTAAAATAAAAGAAATATAGACGAGATGTGCGGTTCGTTGGAAATGGCGCCTACATGACCCAAATCCATTCTCTACAGACTTTTCTTTTTTTCCTTTTATTTTCGTTTTCGTTTATCGATACTTGCTCGCATCTCGACGAGAGCTTTTGTCGGTCTGTTACATTTTAGTTTTAATAGCATTTCCACCATTAAACGCGTTAACCTCAAACAAGCTTATAAGTAGTCTTATACACCTATATGTCTGTCATGTTTCGCGTTAAAATATGGTCTTTCATTTACTTGTAACCTTTAAGTTTGAAATAGCATTTTCAGTGGTCTGTCAAATCAAAGTTTAAAATAATTGCCATTAATCTATCGCGCTGAAGTTTGAAATATAACTTTCATTGGTTGTCACTTTAAAATGCGAAATCTTATTTTCATTGATCTGAAACTTTAAAATGTAGAATATCATTTTCATTGGTCTGTCACTTTAAAAATGTGAAATATAATTTTCATTGGTCTGTCATGTCAAAGTTAAAAGTAGCATTTTTATTGGTTCCTCACGCTAAGCTATTAGATGTAATTTTTATTGTTTTGTCATGTTAAATTTTAATATAACTTTTGCACTGTTCTGTTATGTAAAAGTTTGAAAAATAATTTTCATTGCTCTGTTATAATAAAGGTTAGAAAATTTTAATTTGTCTGTTACCCTAAAATTTTAAATCGTACTTTTCATTGATCTGTTACATTAACGCCTTAAAAATAATTTTTATTGGTCTGTTACATTAACGTTTTAAAAATCATTTTTATTGGTCTATCACGCTAAAGTTTTTAAATAGTATTTTCATTTGCTCGTCATGACTTGAAGCATTAAACATGATTTTTATCGGTCTGACACGAGAAACTTCAAAATAGCATTTTCATTGATTTGTCAAATTTCAAATATCACTTTTAATATCACTTTTAATATCACTTTAAAGTGTACATCGACCATTTGCAGTAGCATTTACGCCAGTATGTCACGTCAAAGTTTGAAATAGTCTTTTACTCGTTAAAAGCGTAGATTGGATGGACGTATTTTAAGAATGGATTTCTTCTTTTTTGTGATCATGCCGGGAAGACGATAAATTTGCGCATGGGGGAGTGTTCATCGATATTTCTCTTGATCTCTCGTCTTTCATTTGATCAGCTCGAACGACAATGTTTGGATGATTCTCTCAGTCGACTGAATGTTGCTGTCTTGCAATCTGATCGCCGGTTGGTTAACCTCACTAATTAAATCAATGGACTAACGACGACAACGAAGAAAAATAATTGTCTTTTATTAACCTCTATAGAGTCTATATAAAGTTTGATTGCAAAACACGATAAATCTGTTTTTTTTAAATAAGTCATTCAGAATTACAAAGACGAATTTTTCAATTCTAATATTCGACCGTAAAGGCCTATCTCTACTCTTGTATTAAATGAACTTTGTGTGTGTGAATTCGTTCCCTACGAACTCGAAAACGGCAGTACCGATTTTATGAAATTTCACACAAAGATACTTTATGTGCCTGGCAGTGTTTCTAGATAGGTTTTGTATCGGAATGTCTTCGATAAGTATCGGTAATCGATAATCGAAATACTCCGATGAAAGAAGTAACAGGCGTTTTTGATCAAAGTTTACACCTTACACAGTCAAACATCACAAGTGCTTTTGAGAAGTTTTATTACCGCACAAGCCGAAAGGCTTGGCATATAAAATCAACAGTAAACGCTTTGACATGACAGGAGAACATTCGAAACGATTCTTTTGTTTAAAGTACAATTGCATCATGATACTTGATTTTTTTTTATTTCAAACATAAATTCTAGTCATTATCACCCCAAAAGAAGTAAGGCGAGACATATAAAATCAACAATAGGTTCTTTAACAGATCAGGGGCGCGTTCGAAATGAATGTTTCTGTTTAGAGCACAATTGAAGCATTATAGTTTACTTTCGCATTTTAAGCTCTAATTCAAGCCATTATATATAATAATAATTTTCTAAAATCAACAATAGGTTCGCTACAATCCGATGTAGACTAAAATGTATTGTATACTAATTACTGCAGGGAGGGAGGAAGTTCCTCTCGGTGTACCGTGATGTGTACCCAACTAGAACAATCAATCAATCGATTTCATAGAAAAATGGTCGATTTAACCGATTTCGATGACAATAAAAATATCGGTTCTCCCTGCTACGTTTAATTAAAAATAAACATTTTAGGCAAATATCATAATTGTTTAACAAAATAACTTGAAGATGAGTTAGAAGGCTGAAATAAAACAGTTTTCGTAGCGGTGACAAACTTTTCATATAATTCGTTATTCTCTCTCTCTCTTTTTTTCGCTCTCTATCTTACTCTATCTATTTTGCGCTTTCCTTATTGCTCCTTAATATTTTTCCTCTCTCAAATGTTCTCATCTGATTTGTAATTTTCTTTGTACTTCTATTCCACGTTTTGGAGATGAGCAGTTGTGTGATACTATCACCTTACCTTTGCCGCAGCCAATATATCAGAGAATGTTTAATTTAGAAATTACTCACAAAATAAAACAGATGACAATACAATAGATTCAAATCTATTAAAATCTGTGACAGTTTTCATATTATTTGGATTATTCGGACTACGGTTCCTATCTTGAGTGTTATGTTGGACAGGATGCATTCGAAGAAGATCGGATTTATATCGGCTGAAACGTTGTGAAAATAGCACTCTAGATGAGAATAGTAGTCCGAATAATCCAAATAATATGAATTATCAATCTCAAATAAATCCCTGAGAATTTGTTTATGTCAGGCCAACCTAGAGTGGCTGAAAGAACATAGTCGATTCCCCCAATCAGGGATAATAGAGAGAAGGATCCGACATCAAAGATTTCTGGAAGAAATAAAATATTTTTAGGAGACGAAGCAGATGAGAGTCGGTTCTTGTTCGGCTTAGATTAGTTCAAAGTAGACGATCAGGTCGGATCGGGCAGACGATGAGAACACCGCGAGCGAACGATAATAGTGTTCTTGACGATTATCTGTAATATCTTGATTGATATACTGGAGATTAATTAGAACGTGGACGCTGGATACGGGGGCCCAACGGCACGCATACATACACCGTTTACCAAAAAGTCAAATACACAATGCCCTTGCGTTTTTGTATATGAGTTTTTTTACTTACTTGCTGTAAATAACACTTGTAAACCAATGTACTCGTATTATTATTATTATTATTATTATTATTATTATTATTATTATTATTATTATTATTATTTTTTTTTTTTGAATCCTTCATGGTTCTTGTGTTATATTTTCTTATTAAAAGAGGTTCTTAGAGTCTTAGAGAGTTTGATTAAGAGAGAGTCTTATTAAGAGGGATGTTGTGTTCTGTGTTCGTGTTATGATGAGATTCATATATATATATATAAAATGTTCATACTTAGAAGTTTGGTAGAAGCTCTTAGAGTGAGGAAACAGTGTTCAGACAGTCTTAGTGTTCACATTGTAGATATGAGATGTGTATGTAAAGACATTTTAAAACACATGATATAGAAGACATATAATGACAATTTCCACTTTACCTTTTGGTAGAATTACAACACAAAGACGACATTTATAAAAACACATGATGGGTTTATTTCCATGGACCGGCCGGTGGCTTTGCTTTCAGGAATTCAAAGTTTCACATTCTATGTTTCAAAGGTGACCGTCTCGCTTCTAGACGTTCGACTCCCAACTCCAGACTATCGTCTGTCGTCCTCAGACTCTCTCCGTCTCTCCCAGACTTTCTCTCTCTCAGACTCTCTTGCTTAACTCTAAAGTTTTCTAACTATATCGAGAATTTCCCATTTTCCATGACGTCATACACATGTTAAAACATGTCTTCTTTCACGTGTTCTCGAAATGCGTGTCCAAAACATTTTCCTTTGTTTACAAAAGGAATTTTAACCTATATTCCCAGTAACCTATATTTCCAATATGTTAAAAACATGTTTATTAAATTATCTTATAGTTGCATTCCTCAATTGTTTTTCATAACAGAATTGACAATGCACATTCTTTTCTTAAAACTATTTTATCTCAAAGCTAAACAATGGTTTGTTTTTTACATTCTATTTGCTAATTCTATCTCGTAATCTATTTCTAAACCTAAATTACAAGGTTCGAAGTCTTACAATAAAGATGAAATGTTGATTGGCATATAACTTGGTTTGTTTCTTTTTTATATATCTCGGCAAGAATTGCTAGAAAGACCTTATCCTGCCTTGACAGAGTTCAAAATAGACTTTGCATCCTAGTAGGGGATGCCCTTTTCTCTTCCCTGCAACCTCTTTCTCACAGAAGAGACTTTGTGAGCCTGTCTCTGTTCTATCGTTATTTTCATGGCAAGTGCTCGTCTGAATTCCAATCTATGCCCTCCCCCTCGCCAAACATTCACGAGAAACACTTGTCTAGCCGAAAGCACTATCAATAATTTCTCCCACTCTTTATCTGTGCATAAACCTAAAGGTAGATTCCATGAACAAAGCTTTTTTTCTTAGAACTGCACACCTGAGGAACTGTCTTCTGTTTGCCTGTTTTCCAACTGACTACAATAATTTACGAGGTTCGAATTTCGTCTATTCTATTTCATTTTCATTTTAACTAAATCTCTCTATTTTTACACTTACATGAAAACGGGACAGCCCTTATGATGTAACACTTGTTGCTTCACAACGTTTCGGCCAACTATTTCTCTGGCCTTCTTCAGGTGGATAACCGCGACGGGATAGAAATGTTGAGCCTTGTAACTGTATCCTGAGTAATTAAACACCTTAAAAAGGCCTGAGGACAAGTTGATCGAAACGTGGTGGAAAAACAACTATGAAAATAAGAGTAATATTCTGCAAATAAATAAATAAATAAATAAATACAATATACAATGTACTCGTATTCGCCAGGACAAGAAAATAAAGACGAATAGAAAATGGCAGCAAGAGTTGTAAGAGAACGATCGACGGTCGTTCTGCAATTGTATAGTGTTTGCTAACATCTACCACATGATCGACGTGTCGTATTCGTATTAAACTCTCATCTGGGATGATGATAATGTTCAGGTGATTCCTTCAAAAGCCAATTCTAATCGGCTAATTACATCTGTATAATAATTTTAATCGTATTACAAAAATATAAATACACAACCAGGAGGACACCTGCGGTTGTTTTCATTTTTCAATACTATCCACCACCAACCTGCTTATGTTTATTCATTTGTATTAGAAGATATTTTTGGTCGTTTCCTATAATTAATATTTTAAATATACCACGTTGTTCCAATTTTCATCGCCGGGAAGATTCAAGTTACGAAAAAGAAGATGAAAACTTGGCGGTAAAAATAGAAAATCGAGACCCACCACTGTACGTATAGAGTGGAACGAAAATATTGTATCCATAGAAAAGACGCTATGATTCCATTTCCATTTAATGAAAACCGGTTTTCTTTTCTTTCTTCAAAGCATCTACAATTTGGCCAGCTGTATACAAATTACAAGAGCAATAGAAACCTTCTCTCATGTGACACAGTGCTCAAAGAGCGAGATCAGAGATGCGTCGCTGTACAACTCATGCTTCCCACTGATCCAAGTTATGACAGCAAGACGATTGCCAGCAACCTCAAAATGCAGCACTGGATTGCCACGAATAACAGGGACGTTCCCAGAGTGATAAAAAAAACAAAGTTTCCGAACTTAGTTATTGTCTTTGCTGTGTTTTCAAGTGAGGGCCACATCATGCCACCTCACGCCTTCGAAGTCGACTAGAAAGCGTACCCGGATGTGCTGAAGAGTGTGGTGATTCCCTGGTGAAATCAGGAGGCGGCTGGGAGATCCTGGGTGTGGCAGCACGACTCTGCGCCGGTCCAGAACTATAAAGAGACCCAGACTTCGGTTCAAAAGGAGTGCTACGACTTTGTACCCTTCTTCCCCGACCTGTACCGGCTGGATTACTTCGTTTGGTCATACGTCGAGAACATCACTAAAATAACCTACCACAACACCAAAGCCAGCCTGATCGCCGCCATCCGCCGAGTATTCACCGAGTCCGGCCAATGCCTGTGGAAAAGGCATGCCCCCAGTTCCTTAACCCGTATCAAAGCAGTGATTGAGACTGAAGGCGGCTACATTGAATAGATGTCAGCTCTACTACATAATCAAGTTACCTGAATTAATGTTTTCAATAAAACTTTTAAAATAAAGCTGTAGTATTGTTTTATTTAGGGCGACACTTTTATCGTTCCAGTTTGTATATACAAGGCAGTTCTATTCTCGATTAAGCCATACGTACCCTTCGAATGAAACAGACGTTGTTACCTGCGCAATATCTATTACTCTAAAGAACCAAATTATATAATCAATAGAAAGTCTTGTTTCGATGTAATCCGATTGTTAGCCATTATTTATTTTCTCGGATTAGAGTCCTGAGTGCAACCCGATACGCTGTTCGAAAAAAATCAATCCATTAACAAAGAGTGTAATATATTAAATTAGCAGAATATGTTTTAATGAACGTGGATGGCCAGCGAATTGATTGATCTAATTAACTGATAAAAGAAAGGTAAAAATAAAGATATTATATATAAGTTTTTCTTTGTGGAAAAGTGGATACGCTTAGAAGCGTCTAGTAAAAGTAAGGACAGAAACAGGCAAAACCAAGATATTTCGGTCAATTCAAAAGACCATAATCACTTGATGTTTATGGTCATATGAATCAATTATAATGCGAGAGGCTTTCCTAAATTAATGCCTCCTATTTTTATTCCACCCAAATCGATCAGAGTAGATTGAAAATTGCATTGTTATGATAACTAGACCAGAGAGAAAGCAAAATAAGAAAATGTAGAAACTAACATTAAAGATAACAATCAGAGACCCCCCAAATCTGGCCTCAATCGACGAACCCATCTCCTAACTGCTGACATCAACTGTATCGGCTTCGTAAACGTTCCATAGGCGCCTATGAAAGCTAATCGGTTCAATTTTTTCTACATTGACAGAATTCAACGACGCATCTCAGTTTCTGACGCACATCACACGCACGACAAAGGTTGCTTTCTTAGAGTCTTACACCGTCAATATCTGCAGCAGAGTATCTCTCTGCTTTCAGGTCATGGATGCATAAGAATACAAGTTGCAATCACTTCTGAGTTATTCGAGAGGAACAAAAATAGGAAATGTTACTTTTAAAACTATAAACATAAAGTAATTTATCAATTTTACTGTAGTTGCAGTACAAAGTATATGGGCCGAACGACGTTAAGATTGGTTAGTAGAGTCCAATAACACATACTAGCAAAATCAGGAAGGATATTCTGAGTAAAACATCCCGGCCTTCAATAGCTTACCATTTGCTTAAAAATCCGCCATGTGCTACAAACTTCATTTGTACAGCCTCTTACTTTGTTAACAGGAAGAATGTATTTTATGTTTGTACGTACTTTCGCTATTGATCTTTCTCGTCTGTTCTTAAACCGACAGGAGTCGTTAATATCAGACATAACAGAATCCACCACAATATGCAGTTCCTTATTAGATCTATTATTTAATTAGACTGAGATTTCACCACCTCCTTCATGGTCAAAATTGGACCATCTACTATAATCTAACGAGACTAATTCACTTATCAATATAAATACAAAGAAAAACATGGAAAATTCACTTACAAAGTTAGGAATCTGATCGCAGTCAATTTAACCACGATCCAAAATATTTTTAAAGACAAAACTAAGTTGTTGGCATATTTTTATCGAAAGATGATTAATTTAATGTGAAGTTTAATTGAGTGAAAGCTTCCTGTTGTTGTTTAATATAAAGTAAATAGCTCTCGGCAAGGAAGTGCGACTATTTTTGCATTTAGTCTCGGACATAATGGAGTAAAATGGCCAATACGACTTGGCAATGAACTAGATTTCTGTAAACACCATCGTCCACATGAACATCATGGCAAGCAATGCGTGTCTGATGCTTATTTCGGGAAAATGTAATTCTTTTTCCCTTTTCAATCTCTTATATATATATATATATATATATATATATATATATATATATATATATATATATATATATATATATATATATATACTAGCAAAAGTACCCGCCGTTGACTGGGTTTAAAAACAGCCTACAGAAAATGGTCTCTGATTTATGAAAGTATGATAGGTAATGAAAAGGAAGGGTTGTAAATTTGGGTTGAATTTCGGGATATAAAAACCAAGGCAAAATATGATGAAAGTAAATATAAAATAGATAAACCCATAATTTATTATACCATTCCTGTTCACACTGAAACACTTATCACAATATTCTGTGGATCTACATTAAAAAACCTGGTTAAACTTTGTGACATATTTCCATTCTATAGAAGTCAGGTGCGAACGAACACCCCATAATTTTATTATACCATATTTCTTCAAACTGAAACATAATTATCAAAGTATACTTACGCAGATAGATATGAAAAGTCTTTATTAAAGTTTGTGCCTATTTCCATTCTATGGAGGCCAGGCGCGAACGCAGACCCCACAATTTTATTATACCCTCCCTATTTAAGTTAAAACATACTTATCAAAGTATTCTTATGTACATCTATATCAAAAACACTTGTAAACGTTTTTTTTTAATTCTTAAATTTTTTATTTCCATACTTTGTGGACCAGGCGCGAACGCAGACCCCACAATTTTAATGAACCACCCTTCTTGCAGAGCAAACATACCCAGTCCTCTGTCTCGATAAATCTTATATTATTATATGTAATCTGTTTTTTAAAATAGACAACCATATAGGAGCCTATTCATGACCAGACACACACACACATTCAGCTTTATATTATATATATATATATATATATATATATATATATATATATATATATATATGTTTATAATAACTTGATGTGTGTGTCTCTGTGTGTGTCTTTGTGTGTGTGTATCTGTGAGTGTCTGCGTGTGTGTCTGTGTGTTTGTGTTTAAGTTCCTTCCTCATAAGTTCTGAAACGACTGGGTTTCTCTTTTGCAAATTTCACACAAAGCTTATTTATATGTCTCGCAGTGTTCTTACATATGTTTTGTACAGAAATCAATCTGCTAAGTATCGAAATAAAAAAAATACGACCCTAAAAATAGTTGTCTTTTATAATATGTTGGTGCAAAAATAATGTCGCTTTTTGACGTGGTTGATATAATAGTTTACGTTGCACCGGTAAAGGGAGATCTAATTCGCAGCAAATCAAGAAGAAGGAAAAAAAGGACATCACGTGGCGAGAAAAAGAAGATTGACGTATAAGAAATTGCTGTCTACGACTGACGTGTAGTCAAATATTATTATTAAATCTCGGGCAACGTCGAATGTCCCTGCTAGTATATATATATATATATATATATATATATATATATATATATATACTTTTTCCCCCTGTATCAACGTGCAAACATTTAAATGTAATGTGAACAAACATCTGGCTGCACAACTCACTACTTAGGATGCTCCCTATAAATCCAAGCTCGAATCAAAGTAGCTATTACATATCAATGACAATATGCCTTGTTTGACGTAAATACAAGTGAAAATGGCTGTGCAATCCAGCTAAAGTTTGAAATATACTGTAGGCTAGTATGTCAGATTTATGTTTTAATATAAAATTGTCGTTAGTCTGTCATACAGATATTAAAGCTTATTGATAACGAAGAATTTATTGGCATATAAATGTCCGTCCTTAGATACGAGGTATTTTTAATAAGTTTACAGACATTTTTCGAATGAGCACTTTTATTGATAGTAGACACATGAAACTCTAGGAGACACATGTCCTCTTCGAAGTAATCTCCTCCGCTTGCAATGCAATTGTTGTACTGTTCCAACAACGTCTAGAAAACCCCATAGAAGTCCTCTTGTGCGAGCTTGTAAATGACCCTCGTCACAGTGTCTTTCATCTTCTCAATTTTCAATACGGATGATGGATGCCTGGACGGATGTATCTCCTTTAACTGATGAGAATAATACTTCCGTATGGCACAGCAAGTATGAGTAATGCCTCAGTGGAAAATCCTGTTGGACTGATTGTCAAGGACGTGTTCTCAAATGGCACAGAGTGTAAAAACTAATAATGGCATAAGTTGGAAAATCGTTTTCGTTGGTCTGTCACACTTAAGTTTTACAAAGGATTTGCATCGCATCATGCGCAAACTGAATGGACGCATATCTTGTACCATGTTGTTTTTGTAGAAAACTATCGAACAACATAATGCGCATAATTCGTGTCAGCCATGTTTGTTTTTAGATCCATTAGTCATCCGTAAATCTCCATTTAGCATCTGTTTTCGTTACTTGATTTTAAAACTTTGTTTTTGTCACTAACTTTCTTTGGTTCTATGCGGTTTGATCCGCCAAATGTCAACAAGTAGAGATTAGTACGATGGACGCGACGACAACGACAAGGACATGACAACGAAATGAACAACAACAATTTCATTTGTGATGGACGCTGAAAAGGAGATTTGAATTTTAAATGCAACTCAACAACTCGTGTCACTCGGAAAACAATGCAGGAAAGACAACAACGAAAGAAACCTTAAAAATGGAGGATTTAATTTTAATTTAAAAATTCAAATATCAGAGCCTTTAATAGATCAACAGCTCAACCACACACGTATACACGTATACACACATTAAATGTATACATATATATAATTTTTTTCATTTTATTACTATCATAAAGTGTTGTTTCATCTAATGTCATAACCAGCACATTCTTAGATCAGATATACTAGTAATTTGATAATGTCTTTCTTTCCTCTAAAGGGAAGATAGAGATTTTTTGAAACTCCACAGAATAAATATTTCTTAATAATTTCTTTTTGGAATATTCTGTTGAACAATAAATATAAATTTCGTTGTAAAAGTTTAATTTACAATCTAGAATTCTCTCCATAAATATATATATATATATATATATATATATATATATATATATATATATATAGTAATTTATAAAATATATATGGCGATTAAGCTACACTGAATATTCTGCGTTTCCTCCACTATAGGATTCGTCAGGCTTATGCGCATAAGCCTGACGAATCCTATAGTGGATGAAACGCAGAATATTCAGTGTAGCTTAATCGCCATATATATTTTATAAATTACTAACTAGCTCTACCTACGTATTGAGCACTTTTGAAATAAATACTTAAAGTTTACGCATAAATCTATACTTTCGTATATTAAATTTATGTGAGTAAATGAAGTAGTTATATATATATATATATGTATATATATATATACTTAATTTACTCACATAGAATTTATATACGAAAGTATAAATTTATGCGTAAACTTTAAGTATTTACTTCAAAAGTGCTCAATACGTAGGTAGATCTAGTTAGTCAGTTATAAAATATATATGGTGATTAGGCTACACTGAATATTCCGCGTTTCATCCACTCTAGGATTCTTCAGGCTTAGCGCATAAGCCTGAAGAGTCCTAAAGTGGATGAAACGCGGAATATTCAGTGTAGCTTAATCGCCATATATATTTTATAACTTACTATATAGATATTTATTTATTTATTAATATATATATATATGTATGTATGTGTGTGTTGATTAAATAATTAGCGTATATACAAAAAAACGGAATGTTTACTCGTACACAGATAACAAATACATTCCAAAGATATAGTAATTTTAATACAGATCAATTTAAATTGATAAAAATATACAATAAGGAATAAATGAAGAAAATAAATTTTAGGTGGTAAATTAAATAAGTTGAATAAAAAAAAATTATGAATACGAAAGTACGGCGGTTTTAGTATTAAGAGACGAACACATTCTAATGATATTGTAGTTTAAAAAGACAGAATTGTTTCAATTGAAAATAGTATACAATAATTAATAAATGAGGAAAATACATTCAAGGAGGCACATTATATTAAATAAAATATAATTATAAATACAAAAGTTTTGATGGAGGGAAAAATAAATAAATTAAATTTAGAGATCTAACAAACAAAAAGAATTACACCCTCGACATCAGGTACTATTTTGCCTGTTTGTGACATGTAAAGACTGTGTTTCAATATGCTTTTTCCAACATAAAATTGTCTGACGAGTTTGCTATGTCAAAAAATGCAGTGATAAGATATTTTTACTTTTTGTTGATGTTTGCTAACGAAACGTATCTGTAATATATACTCTTATAAGAAAATGTGAATTGAACTGTAATTTATATATATATATATATATATATATATATATATATATGTATGTATATATATATACTGGAAGTGAAAGCGGAAGCCTCTTCTCAGTCTCGAAGTACAATGGATACTCTCTGTAACTATGAGAAAATTGGTTGTACAATCCCCAACCACACCTCTCCTGAATCGGCACTGAGTCCAGTGGCAACGCGAAGTCCATACCGATTGCAAATACTGTCGAGATAAGTGGAGAGCACATACAGCACCTGGAATTCACAAATGATCATCAATTTTAGTACTGACCAGGCTAAACATTTCTTAAATTAACGGGGGCCGGTGTGTCATCGTGATCATGCCGTATATTGACTTCTCGCTGCTCAACTTTTAACAATCACTTGTTAGACATGATCCAAAATAGTAGCCCATTACGTTCAAAATAAGAATACACACACACACACACACACACACACACACACACACACACACACACACACACACACACACACACACATATATATATCATGGACTCTACTGTAAATTTCGACGTATGAGGTCTTGACAACTTGGACATGTTTAATTTGATGAAGCATGCTTGCATCTACTCAATCGTAAGGTATTTTCTTGTTTGGTTAGCGGTTGGCATATTCCGACGGTTTACTTTAGCTGCCGGGCTATGCTGAAACAACATTCACGCTGATGAGGATTAGTATCTGCAGAAAATATTCTGAATGCTGCACATATATATAAGAGT
The DNA here is from genome assembly GCF_053919585.1 of Euprymna scolopes. Lineage (NCBI taxonomy): Eukaryota > Metazoa > Mollusca > Cephalopoda > Sepiida > Sepiolidae > Euprymna > Euprymna scolopes. The sequence continues at coordinate 118,149,137 of NC_136496.1, forward strand.
GAAAATATCTGTGTGTGTGTCTGCATACATTTCTCTACCAAATAACTGTCAATTTTAGGTCTAGAGATTTGACATAATGACTTTAGATTTGACAAAAGCGATATTGAGATTTGGAAAAATCATGTAATCGGTTTTCGGACAGAAATTTGGCTGTCAAATTAAAGTTTTAATTAAAGGATTAAAGTTCAACGATTTTACCTTTGAAAACTTTACTAAAATACTCCGCCAATTTTGGGTCTAAACACTTGACATTTTAACTGTAGGTTACTTGGACATGAATCAAACATTTCAATTTGATTTGAGCCCCAAAATATAAATGTTAATGTGTCGAAATAGGGGTCAAATTAAAAAAAATGACTTCTGCGGTCTCTACATAATTACTCAGCCAATTTTTGGTCTAAACATTTGAAATTTTACATAAACAGTATTCAGAGTTAGGGCAAGCTTTTGAGTCGAAAATCAGTTTGAGTCGAAAATTTGAGCTGCCAGGGGGTCAAAGTAAAAAAGATTTGACCTTTGCAGTCTCTAGCAAACTACTATTTCAATTTTTGGTCTAAACATTTGAAATGTATACATCACGGGTATTCAGAAATGCGACCACCATTTTAATTTGTTTTGAGGCGGAAATTTGACTGACAAAAGGTCAAAGTTGAAAGAGTTGACCTTTGCTGATTCTACCAAATTTCTCCGGTAAATTTTAGTCTAAAGACTTGAAATTTTAGATGTAGGTAACTTGGACGGAGGTCAACCATTTTATTTTGATTTAAGACCAAAATAATAAATGTTAAGGGGGCAAAATAGGGGTCAAATTTTAAAAAATTGAAGTCTGCGATCTCTACGAAATTACTCAGAAAAATTTTAGTCTTAACATTTGAAAGCTTACATGAAGAGTATTCACGCGTAGAGCAAGTTCTGAACAGTACATAGGACCCGAGCAATGCCGCGCTGAACTGCTAGTATATATATATATATATATATATATATATATATATATATATATATATATATATATATATAGTCTTTGAAGTTTTTAACATTTGAAACCATACAAAAAATTATTTTTTATCATTCGTTAAAAAAAACATCTAGTCAGTAAGTCATTTAATCACCTGCAATCACTGCATCAACTCTCTCAAATTTACTATAATACCAATTTTTTTATTTTTCAAGGGATCATCAATTGTTTACCATGAAACACTGTTTCGGGGATTTAAAAACAAAACAGTGTATTACATCATGGCTCCCCAGCAGTGTTGATCAAACACCACCACCATATATATATAATGAAAATTACAATTGAATTTACCAAAATGATCCAAGATGGTAAAATTAAAGTAAATTATAAATATTAAAGAATTAATATTTATAAAATTATCTCAGCCAGATATAAAAGCTCGATAATACCAAATAGGAAATAGAGCTTATAATATGAGCAAACAGTTAATGAAATATGTTAAAAAACACTTTGAAATGAGTTAAAAACATATTTAATCTGAAAAGGAAACACCAGATAAATGGATAGTCCTTAATCCGCGGAGTTTCGAAGAAATACTCTCCTTCTTATCAGAGGGTAGGAATTAGCAAAATGCAGGATCGGATTTTGCACGCAGAAGTATTTGATGAAACAACAAATAAGTCAAAGATCTTACTTAATAACAAAAAAGTGAAACAGAGGGAATATGGTGAAGAAAAAGGTGATTACACATGAACGGATAGTCTGGTGGAAGATAAAAAAATCCAGTGACGGTAAAATCCAAATGTAAAACTTCAAGAAAGTTAAAAGAATTTCCATTTGTACAAGTAAAATCCAAAGAAATCCCGTAATTGGAAGAAGATGGTCCATAATAATCCAAAGGCAGAAATCCATGGAATAATGTCTCGGAAGTAGAGTGAAAAGCACATCTTATTTTTCTTTTATTAATATTATTTTTGCCTTGTACACACTTTTTTGTGAATTATTCGCTTTGCATTCACACTCCTTCTTTTTATTTATTTGCTTCTCCACTGAGCTAATTAGGCACAAGGCCGTTTTTTAGTGTGGGGAGGAAAAACGAGCTCCCCCAAGGGGGCACTCTGGCAGGGTCCAAAATTAGTAATTGTCTGATATGAAAGGTTTTCCCCCACATTGACCAAACTAATTGACTTAAAAAGTAATTGTCCGATATGAAGGGTTGCCCCCATTGACCAGAAATGATTACTTCCTTTTTCGCAGCAAAGAGCAGAGGTGCGATCACAAAAACTCATTAGACATGCTCAGTGGTGGCTTTGTTTCCTAACTAGGACAATTAACGCCGTCTCGCAAACCTGCCTCATTCTCTTCCCCTTTACTGAGCATCTTGGAGGTGCTTGTATTAGCATGTATTAGCATGCATGCTAACATGATTAGACTAGGCCACTTTTGTCTGACAAGTTTGAAGTTACCGGTTTGACATTTTGTCTGGCTGCTGTATTTCGACTGACAATAAAGCAGCCATAACTTTTTGGTAGCGCTTAGAGCAGCTGTTCTATAATCAGTTGTATTAACATATTTCATTAACTGTTTGCTCATATATATATATATATATATATATATATATATATATATATATATATATATATATATATATATATATGACATTATGTCATTTTCATCTAAATATAATTAACAACTCATACTATTAATGATTTTTAGGACTTGTCCGATTTGTACTAGACTCTATACGTTTTTATTTATTCGCAGACATAACAGGACAGGCTTGTACAGTTTCGTATGTTGGATTTCTGAAATTCATTATATGTTAGTAGACCAAGATGAGGGTAAGCGACCAAACAAATCTATATGATAAGAATAACGAATGTCTGAGATATCGAAAAGCCTTATTAGAGCTTTTAACCTCGCAGTTGTGGTCGGGCCAGACATTTATCTTCTTGTCGAGAACCACTTAAATGATGCCATTAACCCCAGAAAAACTGATATTAGCTCATTGTCTCGCTTTTTGGGGGTTAGAAAATTATACAAGAAATGAAAACGACTTGAATACCAGATTAAATTAAAGACAACCATGTACATCCACATACGCACGCACACACACACACACACACACACACACGCACATATATATATAGATATAAAGATAATTAGATATAATAGCTATGTCAAATTTATTAAGCATAATGAAATAATAAAGATAATAACAAATATCACTTACTGTTGAATAGTATTATTTTGCATGGTATTCATGTGTTGTTTCATAATGGACTCTCCCGTCGTGTCCGAACACGACGGAAGAGTCCATTATACAACAACACATGAATACCATGCAAAATAACACTTTTGAGGGCCAAAAATTCGCTCTGTTTCACTCTGCCTTCAATACTTGTGCCGCATGTGTGACATGAGGCCAGCTCTGCTCCCACAAATCAAGTCGCAGGATACAGGCTGGGAAGGTGCTGTTTCTACTCTTGCTCTACGAAGATTTGTTTGATTCGATAGCCGTGTGTCAATGTATGTGTTAATGCCCGCAAAACATTTTTCCCTCCACAATTTTCTATCCACAGTATCTTCTTCAAAGGTTTTTGGGTTCAGGCCTGCGTGCTTAAGATTGTCTTTCAGCTCATCCCTGTACCTCAGAAATGGACGACCCACATTTCGATTACCCTCTTTCAGTTGACTGTATGCTAGTTGCTTAGGAAGACGGTTTTCATCCATGCGAACAAGGTGACCAGCCCACCGAAGCTGAGACTTCATCAGGAAGGCCTCAATACTTAAAATGTCGCACCTAGCAAACAATCCCGAGTTAGGGGCGTTGTCTTTCCATGTTAATCCACATATACTATGAATGCAACGCTTATGGAATATATCCAGTTGCGTAATCTGCCTACGGTATGGGGTCCAGGCTTCCGATCCATACAAGAGTATCGAAACAATCACTGCACGATAAACTGAGATTTTGGTCTTTAGAGTCAAACCTCTTTCATTCCATACTCTTGACCGAAATTTGCCGAAGCATCAGTCGCCTTTGAAATTCTGCTCAATATCTCATCATCAAGTGATGCTGACGAATTCACCTTACTTCCGAGATATGCAAAGGATTTAACATACTTTAGAGGCTGTCTATTCACTAAGATTTCTGAGGCGGTTCCACATATTCTGGTCTCGGAATATTCACACCACCTTGCTGCAACTGGGTGGGCTTTAGTTGGTAGATAACTTCTGTCTTTTTAATACTAATCGTCAAACCAAATGCTTTTGCGGCATTGGAAAACTTGTCAATTAATTCTTGTGCTTCTTCAAATAAAGTGGCCACGAGTGCAGCATTGTCTGCAAAAAGAAAATCACGAACCATTTTGCTTGTTGGTAGTGTTTTAGCTTTTAATCTTTGATGATTAAAAAGACCCCCGGTAGTTCTAAACTCAAAATGGATACCTTGCGTGTAATCTTTAAAACCATGATCGAGCATGATTGAAAAGATGGCAAAGAGCATAACACAACCCTGTTTCGTACTGGTTTTTACCTTGAATGACTCAGAGAACTTTCGGGCTGCTCTTACACGTGCCTCCATATTCTCGTGAAAGGATATTATTACATTTAACATTTTTTCAGGGATTCCAGCTTTATTCAAAACCTTCCAAAGTGCGACTCTGTTGACAGAGTCAAACGCCTTGGTTAAGTCGATAAAAACGACAAACAGAATGGTTAATTGTAGGCATAGACAGATTCATACCATCTAAAAATTCCAACAAAAACCTACCAGCCAGCCATGGTTCTCCCCAGAATGTGCTGCTGCCATCGCACACAGAAATCACTTTTCTATAGCTACCAACGTAATAGATGCACTGAGACTAAAGCTGCTTTCAGGAACGCCAGCAACCACTGTAAAAGAGTAATAAAAAATGCAAGAGAGCTATATGCTCAGTCTGTTAAATTCAAAGTAGCTGATCAGCGGCTTGGTTCCCACCAGTTTTGGCAAACAACAAATAGGATCCTGAACAGAAGTGTGCGTTCTATCCCAACCATTATCAATGGACCAGAGGTCATCTCGTCAGCATCAGACAAGGCCAAACTATTTGCCAAGAACATTGCAGCTAATTCTACCCTATGCGACGAAGGCCATCAACTCCCCGTATTTCCTCCTATAACACAGAACACGCTAGGTAACATACAAATATCTGTGAATGAGGTCGCCAAGCTAATCGAGAACCTTGATTCCAGTAAAGCTACTGGCCCTGACGGCATCCCAATTATAGTGTTAAAAAAGCTTCAACCAGAACTTGCTCCCATACTTACGAAACTGTTTAAACGTCGCCTTAAGGAGAAGTGCTTTCCAACACCATGAAAAACCTCATCAGTATGCCCTGTATTTAAGAACTCAGGTGATGTCATCTCCCTCTCAGTACAGACCAATAAGTCTCCTGCGTGTTATGAGTAAGTTGCTGGAATCCATATTAAATAGAGAAATAAACTTCTTAGTGACACGCAATATGGTTTCCGTTCTGCAAGATCTACCGCAGATGGGCTAACGGTTATATCTCATAGGATTAGTGAATCTGTTGACAAAGGCTTCCTTTCCAGGGCAATTGCTCTTGACATATCAAAGGCCTTCGACAAGGTATGGCATAAAGGCCTACTTCATAAGATCTCCAGCTACGATATAACCGGAAATATTCTCTATCATTAGATTATTTCTCTCTGATAGGCTCATAAGAGTAGTGGTTGAAGGACAAAAATCAGAGGTCTGCAGTATTAATGCTGGAGTCCCTCAAGGGTCGATCCTGGGCCCAACTCTCTTCCTGATCTACATCAATGATCTCCATAAACACATACTTAAATCATTCGTTGACATCTATGCTGATAACACGACCACCTACGGCAACACATCAAAGGCTGTAAATGATAAAGCTCTCCATGATTCTCTCTCCTTTGATCTCGAACGAGTGGTTCAGTGGGGGAAGACGTGGCTGGTTACCTTTAATGCATCTAAAACCAAACTGGCCTCCATAGAATGGAAATAGGCACAAACTTTAATAAAGACTTTTCATATCTATCTGCGTAAGTATACTTTGAAAATTGTTTCAGTTTGAAGAAATATGGTATAATAAAATTATGGGATGTTCGTTCGCGCCTGACCTCCATAGAATGGAAATATGTCACTAAGTTTAAGAAGGTTTTTTAATATAGATCCACAGAATATTGTGATAGGTGTTTCAGTGCGAACAGCTATGGTATAATAAATTATGGGGTTTATCTATTTTATTTTTACTTTCATTATATTTTGATTGGGTTTTGATACCCCCAAATTCGAAGCTATCTCTTTACAGCCCTTCCTTTTCATAACCTATCATACTTTCATAAATCAGAGTCCATTTTCTGTAGGCTGTTTTTGCCCCGGTCAATGACGGGTACTTTTGCTAGTATATATGTATATATTGAGGAGTATAAGAAGGATATAGCAATGCAGATTACCGAGTGTTGAAGTGATGTGACGTATGACCTAGTATTGACAAACAAAGGCTTTATACGTGTTTTTCAAAAATTTTATTTTTTAGTATTTTCGTATTTCTATGTATTTTCCAAGAACAATCACAAATACGAATCAGTAAACATTACTTAATGTTTGAGGTAACCAGGGTGGTGGAAGTTTTTAATATTTCGACAATATCTTCTCCTTTTCAAAAAAATGGATCAAAGAATGTCGTTAAAATGTTAAATAGCGTAAACACAGAATTGAATATTGGATTAGTTGAGCTGACAAGCAGAAATAGGACAGGTATTCTAATCATTATGTAACGGCTTTTAAAAGGTATAAAAAGAGAAACAGTAGACTCACGCATTATCCGAACGTAATTGATTAACTGCCACGCATCGTTTTCTTTGTATTCTTTTTTTCTTTCTTTCCTTTTATTTAAATACTAGCATGAGTGCCCGGCGTTGCCCGGGTGTTTGGAGGTGTGTGTTGAGCAAAAAGAAAAGAAAAAAAAAGTGTTAGTAAGAAGGCAGGCTCGAACCCGTATCGCGAAGAAGGAAAAGAACGGGAAAAGACCTGACGTCTTCACTGTTACGATCACCGCCAAACCGAAAGTGACGTAGGTTTAAATTAACGCTAGACAATCGAAAAAACGACCCCTCCCTATTGAAAAGTGCCCAGTTGAGGGCGAAGAAATTAATATTTTTAGCCAATTTTTCGGTATTTGTCGTCTGAAGGTCTAGCTTCAAAGCAATACTGATCTTGTGAAAATCCGTCACCTCTATGGAGAGTTTTAGGCAGACATGCAAACATACATACGTACATTTATATATGGGTAGCAAAAATTTTCGACCCAAACCTATTAAAAAGCTTGCCCTATCTCTGAATACCCTTTATATAAAATTTCAAATTTTTAGACCAGAAATTGCCTGATTAATTTGGTAGAGACCGCTGCGTTCAATTTTTTTTTTTAACTTTGACCCCTTAACATTTATTGTTTTGGGCTCAAATCACATTATTAAGTTAGATCCATGTCCAAGGAACCTATATCTAAAGTTTCAATTATTTATATAAAAAATTGGCGGAGGAGTTTTGTAGAGTTCTCAAATGTCAAATCGTTGAACTTTGATAATTTACCAGCCAGCTTTCTGGCAGAAAACCGATCACAATGATTTTTCAAAATCTCAGTACCCTCTCTATCAAATTTCTGTTCTGTAGACTGAAACTTGACAGAGTTATTGCGTAGGGAAATGTACACACACAGACAGACACACAGATACACAGACAGACAGATACACAGACACGTTCGCTTTTCTAGGTATATAGATAGATTTATTCTTAAGTATTTATTTGTCCATGATGTCATGCTTATGCTACGCCTCCAAATGCTAACGTTATTATGTTACATCTTTACATTGACAAAAATGTCAAATAACATTTGCAATATAAGGTCAAGTAAAAAAAACCCGGAATATTTAGGTCAGTAACACTTGTAAATTATACTTTTTGGCACATCTGTAAAATGTCAAGTGGCTTCATTTTTTTATTATTTGAAATCTTAAAAGTACGAATAAAAATATCTATTTAAAAGTTTAAACACTATTTTTTTAATAGACTTCACTAAATAAAAGAGTTATTTTGCGGCAGACACCACCTGGTAATTTTCCACGAAGTACATGTATAAATATATATAAATATTTGAGAAAATGACGAAGTTTCTCCTTTTTGTTATTGATGTTGCATCAATGCAAATCTAACTCCTCGAACGAGTCCAGCAACAAAGAACGTTTTTGTATTTTTAAAATTCAGGAAAATATTAGGACTTCTCATTGTTGTATTATCAAAATTGACAAGTTAGGATGACATGAGATAATGTCTTTAGGTCCCGGCAAAAAAAAAAAAAAAAAAATTTAAATATTTTAAAATTCACGAGAATGCCAATTAAGCTTGTCACAGAAGTATGTACATAGAACGTAAAAAACAAAGCAAATATTTTAGTGAATTAGTAAAAATACACACACACACACACACACACACACACACACACTTATATATATATATATGGATGCGATAAATTCTTGCATATATATATACATACTATGTAGAACCTAACAGAATAAAACAATATGCATACGTAAAAAAGCAAAGTCACCTTAACTAACCAGAATAGATACACTGGCCAAAATAACTATACAAACTATACAAATCACACACACAAATAAAATAGACAAAAAGAAAACTTAAAAACACACAGTCATACACAAAAATATATAAACTGCATGCATCATAAATACATATATCCCAAGTACCACACACAGACTCACATAATAGAAACCCCCATATGTATGTGTTTTAACATTTATTTTATTAAAGTCGAAGTTCTCAGAAATCAAGCGGCCCCTTCCTGTAGCTGACACTTCATCTCTTTATGAGATATATAGATATTCGAGTGTTTCATTATATTGTCGTTTATCTATTTAGCACTGAATATTTTAATTGCATTTTCACTCCAAACAAGACTCAGTGCCACTTTGATGTAGGAGGTGACATAATTTGTAAGGGTACTATGTAGGGAGTTGAGCAGAAAATGTCTGTTTACATTACACTTGAACTTCTGCATGTCAGTACAGTCAGAGAATTCCAAAGTCTAGCAGTCCTAGGAAAGCAACTATTAGGGTAAGGGTTTTCTTACATCTAAGGATTTCTATTGTGTAGGGGTGGGATTTTGCTGATTGTCGGGTTTGTTGAGTGTATTCCCGTCGAGGGGAAACAAGGGCTTGTAGTTTGTCGGAGCATCCACCATTAAAAGTATTGTAAAACAGGCAGAGGGACGCAACATTTTGTTGATGGGACAGAGGTTGAAGCCTAGATAATAGTGAAGGACTTATCAGGTTGGAAATTCTCTTTTGAATTGTGACTAAGAGGTAGAGACTAGTAGCAGATGTACCGGCCAAAATGTGGCAACAATACTCCATACATGGGCGAATAGTTGTCTTGTAGAGTAACAGGATACTCTCAGGCGTAAGTAACTTTCTAGCACGGTAAAGAGAACCGGCTTTCTTTGCAGCAACCTTAGCAATGCCCTCAATGTATCTGTACCAACTCATGTTCCTCGTGAATGTTAAGCCGATGAGTTTGTATCATTAGCCATGGCTATTAGTTATTGAACAGGTTTCTTGTAGTTATTAAATAAAATAAGCTTAGTCTTAGCAGTATTGAATGTGACCATATTTTTTTATCCCCATTCAAATACGGTCCTGGATATGACCTTAAACTATATCCAGTGGTGAGGCCCCAGCTTGCGGGCTTTGGGGGTGTGTGGAGCCACCCTTTAATTGCCATTGCTCCCAGGTCCACTCTGACCCGGAGTGGTAGTACCTGTTAGGGTCCCAACTATGGGTTAAATAGAAACCGACTTGAAAACAAATATATTCTATTAAAAATTTCTCCTTAAATCTTTGGATTTGGCATTAAATAACCTGAAAAGGATTGATATGCCGTAAAACAAAAAAAAAAAACAACCAACAAACCAACCATTCAACTACAGATTGGAGGACTTCCTTTAGTATTTATGCCATTGCCTTGAATACATGTTCATTCGTTTTCGCCTCACGTCTGTTATAGAGCGTATTGTCATCAGCAAATATACCCATAACAAAAACAATTTTATCAGGAATGTCATTTATGAATATCAGGAATAATAAAGGTTCAACGTTTGACCACTGGGCTACATCCGCATTCATATCATATTGTTTTTTACATACGACTATCAATAGCAACCTTGATTGTTCTCTTATTTAAGGATTTAATTATGTTTACAGTAATACAGTTGTATTTTATTTTCAAGAGAAGACCATCATGCCATACCCTGTCACAGGCCTTAGATATATCTACGACTAGTGTCCTAGCCTCCCTGCTTTATTCAGTGCATGGTATATACGTTCAAAAATTACAGTTAGGATAGCTGCAGTAGCTCGGGCTTGTCTAAATCCATGCTGATCGGTCGGCTAGAACTTTAGCAGCTGTAAGGTTGTGGACTAAAGCGATTTAAATATTTTGGCGAAAAGATAGTGGGGGCTAATGGGGGATAATTTAATGGTTCAGTTCTTTCGCAAGAATACATGTAAACTGGTACCACAGAAACAATTTTCTAGTAGTTAGGAAAGCAAGATTCGTAAAGGCATTTGTTGAAAAGTTTGGACAGAACTGGAGCAACCTCAGCGGAGCATTTATTTTTAAACGGTACAGCAGGGATGGGATTAGGTCCACATGCTTTTGAGGTGTCTAGGTTTTTATGATATCATGTACTTAAGAGCGTGTAATTTTTAGATCATCTAGTGTGGTTTCTGTCCGCAGAGGAAAATCTGGGAGGAAGTGGTTTACTTGGCCTTAAAGTAGAATTGGAAGCAACTCGACGGGCAAGCAGATTATACTTCTTGTTTGCCGTGCAAACAACATCAAGATTATTGGATAGTGGAGGAATTGTTGATTGCTCATTATTCACTAGACTGTCCCCGAAGTAAGGAGTTCATAATTCATGCGTTTTTTGTGGTTTCGGTATATACTCTCTTGGCTGTCGCTATTTCTTTCTTACTATTACTTCAAGCTTCCATATACTGTATATATTATGTCTGTACTGGATTTATGCCGGATAAATCTGCTGTATGCATGCTGCCTTTGAGCAATGGCAGCTGCACAAGTAAAAGTAAACCTCAGTAGTCAATCCTTGGACCTTTACTATTCTGGATATTCATTAATGACCTCCCTGTTTCTGTTATGGGCATATTTACTTTTTAAAAGTAAAAGTAAAAGATTAGGGAGAGTGGCGTTTGCTATAGAACTTACATGTGGGAACATGAGATTCAATTGCCGCTTTGAAACCTTTAGTGGCCTCATTTTCGCACCGTTCAGCAAGAAGAAAAAAAGATATTTCCCCATGAAGCATCTCTGATGTGATCCCTTTGCACACCAGTAAGCTTTACTCTTTGTATATTTTGTACATTATTAATACCATGTCGTTTTGAGCAGTGGCTCTTCAAATTGGGGTCGAGAATTTAAGGTGATGTCTATCATTTTAACAGCGTGATTAGCATTCCCAAGAGGGAAATGAGCATTTGTTACACAGAAATTTTGGTCAAAAATAGGTCCAGAAGTGAGGCTTGCTGATTCTGACGATCTGGGAGACGAGTCGGGACGTTACTGTTTGTGTCAAAGAATGGGATATGGAAATTGTGATGCTACTAGCTGTATCAGGTTAGAGAAGCCAAGCCAATTACTGTGGTGGACATTAAAGTCGCTAAATACATGTTATGGCGCGAGCGTCTAGGGAGATGTCTACATCTATACTGTCATAGACGTGATTGATTAGAGTATAGTTTTGGATCGAGGGGGACGAATAAAGAAAGTAAAGTAGCTAACGCCATCTTGTAAAATTAGTTTAAAGTCCATGGAGGCCTGATCGTCAGATTCTAGTTTAGATTCTTTAGTCATGGGGAGGATGTTACAAATATAGACTCTAAGTCCGTCCATGTGTCTGTCAGAGTCGTTACGACAAAGTAGAAGGTAACCAGACATGTTAAAGTGGCTAGAGAGGATACTAAATATCCGGAGAGTTAGCTAGGAGCAATGACTCCACATCATCTAAGTTAGGTCTAAGTCCACTGATATTTGTAAATGTAAGCATAGGAGAAGCATTGTTCGTGCGTGCGTTTGGCTTAAATTGTTATTTCGATAGGGCTGTCATTTTTATAATTTAAAGGGTAATATACATTGCCAACACCATGTCACACATGAAGACCATCAGCCAACTTCCTGTCCTTAGGAATGTGGCCTCGGGAATGCCGATCAGAGATGAGTGCAGGGTCTATTTCCATGTGTGACGTAGCACTAAAATCATCCCGATATTATACAACTGATTATAGAGCAGCTGCTCTAAGCGGTACCAAAAAGTTATGGCTGCTTTATTGTCAGAAGAAATGCAGCAGCCAGACAAAACGTCAAACCGATAATTTCAAACTTGTCAGACAAAAGTGGCCCAGTCCAATCATGTTAGCATGCATGCTAATACATGCTAATACAAGCACCTCCAAGATGCTCAGTAAAGGGGAAGAGAATGAGGCAGATTTGCGAGACGGCATTCATTGCCCTAACCAGGAAACAAAGCCACCACTGAGCATGTCTAATGAGTCCTTGTGATCGCACCTCTGCTCTTTGCTGCGGAAAAGGAAGTAACCATTTCTGGTCAATGGGGACAACCCTTCATATCGGGCAATTACTTTTTAAGTCAATTAGTTTGGTCAATGTGGGGGAAAACCCTTCATATCAGACAATTGCTAATTTTGGACCCTGCCAGAGTTGGGGGAGCTCGTTTTTCCTCCCCACATTAAAAAACGGCCTTGTGCCTAATTAGCTCAGTGGAGAAGCAAATAAATAAAAAGAAGGAGTGTGAATGCAAAGCGATAGACAGAGCCTACCTACTCCTTAAGCAATTGCTAACTGATGATTTTATCGTCACCAGCTCTAGGGAGGTTGTGAAACAGAACTGACGAGGCCTTCCTTCCCAGTTTTGCGCGAAGACGTATAAGGAGAGTAGCAAAGGTTTGACATCGGAGTTTTCCTTCTCCTAGATAGATGACCTGATGAGATCTACAGTCAATCAGCACTAAGAGGGTTTACTCGCATCTGGTTTAAAAGCCAGGAATTTCTACGCCCCGCATTGGTTATTAAAGTTAATCGCATTAGTATCAAAGATAGTTTGTATCTGTTATGATGTTGCACGTCTCAAAATAAGATTTAGGCTGGAAGATGGTTATTTACACGTTATGAGTTGAAAGGCGTGTGAGTATGTTTTAATAACGGGTGTAGATTTAAGGTTTGAAGTAAAGAACATTAATTTTCTTTTCCTAACTGACTAGTCAACTATGGTATAATCTTTCTTGATTTTTCCGGATGCTACGATAAAAATTGATCTAGTCTGGTGGAATAATCGGCTTAGTGTTGTTACTATCGGCTATAACCCTTAGATATGGTGAATCATTACTCGTATAAGCCACTGTTGTAGCCACACTGATAGGATTTTATTTAGGCAGCGAATACTATATTATTTTGAATGTATACTCCAAGTTTACTTTTGGAAATATCCTCATGACATATTTTCCTTACAAACACCTTGGATATTCAAATGTAATCCATAGTAAGTAATTATGTATATGTATATGCACACATCCCATTATGTATGTATATATATATATATATGCACACACGCCATTATGTATGTGTATATATATATATGCACACACGCCATTATGTATGTGTATATACATATGCACACACGCCATTATGTATGTGTATATGTATATGCACACACGCCATTATGTATGTGCATATGTATATGCACACACGCTAATATGTATGTGTGTATCTATATGAACACACGCCATTATGTATATGTATATGCACACACGCCATTATGTATGTGTATATATATGCACACGTGTCATCATGTATATGTATATGCATATGCACACACGCTAGTAAAGCATAGGTTTATGCTTCTATAAGAATCATTGGCTCTAATGATTTTATAACTCGCACAAAAAAGACACAAACACAAGTATATAGAATGGTATCGTAAGTCTAAACGAAACTTTTATATACAAAATTTATTTCATTAAATTACCTGTGGAACTCTATATAGTTGGAGATACTTTCAAGCTGACTACATGGTAGTTTTTAAGTCCGATCTCAACAAGTCCTTGTTGAGCCATTCTCTTAAATAATCAAATATTACCTATTTGCCACCATTACCAATCTTCACGGTGTTGTCTTACCGATCACCTTACATTCATTAATCCTCATCTTCGAGTGGCTTTCAGGCCTTGATATGTAGCACCCCTTAAAAAAACACAGAGTTATATACATACATTTTACAAACTAAATGGTCTAATTAAATAAAATGACAAGATTTAACATCAAATAAAAAGACGTTTCAGAAACTCTTTCCTGTACCCTAGATTTGGTTACTTCCGGCCGGGTTGGGGTGTGTGGGGGGGGGGAGGGGGGAATACCTGTTGTGTATTGATACCCTAACAAGTAAGTAGAAATTATACAAGCTAGTAAGAATTTCGGAAAGGGTTACATTAAGTACATGTCAGGATAAATTGGCGGCAATCGGAGCGTAATTGAGGGGAATTTTCGTAGGCGTCACTGACAACCCACGAAAATTCATAGTAAATAACTTATTTAGATAAAGTTAGGTCTAAGTTAAGATAGTTAATAAGGAAACTTTCTAAATAAAACATTTAGATCTAAAAAAGTCTCCATTGTTTCTCATATATTAATAGATTCGTCTTGAGTTAAATAAAAGATTACAAACACAAAAGGATCCCGGCCTCTTTCCTGACATTAACACTTGATATCTGTATGCGATACATAGACATTCAGCTGTTCTAAAAAAAAAAAAAAAAAAAAACACTGAGTTAGTAAAGAAGTAAGGATTATTTTTTTGGCGCAATCGTCTAATTAACTAAGTTATATTCTATCTTTTTTGTAGTCTCTTAATCTCAGACAAACATTCATCTAGTCTGGTGAAGTATCCATTTTAGTGCTATCACTAGCAAAACTTATATGGATTAAGCTGGAAAAGCGACGATAAACGGAATGAAAGACAGCGAATGCACACGTATGTAAAAAGACTTCGTTTCTTGATGGTTTCTTAATCGCTTACTGGCAAAACCTCATACATGCACGAATACGCGTTTTTGGAAACGGCGTGTACAGACGGCTCGTCTAATGTTTGTTAAAAGTTAAAATGTTACATAACAACTCGTATCAATTTTAATGTCAGCTGTCACCATATCACGCTTTATACGATGAGCCAATCAAAAATCTAGAAAGTCGAAATCAAATTATCCTTGTCGAGATTCTTTTATTTGTTGTCTTCCTTCGATAATCAATACCAACAAAAATGGCAAACGTCGTCTCCGCGCGTTAATCACATTTAAAACGGAAAGAAATCAAATGAACTATTTATAAATGATGAAGATCAATGTTTTGTTTACTTAGTTTAGAACCTAATAACATTCATTATTCAACATAAAATGTCTGAAAAGAAAACACTAAACTCATCAGGTCATCGATTTATCAGTAAAAATAATTTTATTAATCATTTTAGTGTCAAAGTGAGTTCAAATTATTTGCTTGATTCAGATAGCGTTAAAGAGTATCAGCAATACAGGACTATTTATGGTGACCATAGGTAGAGATAATCAAACTTTTAATAATATACACGATGAGATCCGTCGCCTCCACAAAAATGGCAACCATGGATCTGTCGAAATTCACAATTCTATCTGAAAGCCAATTTCACATACACACAAAAAAACTTCTCATTATTGACTATCTTCCTCTCAGATAACATGAACTCCTCCTTTTCCCTCGTGTTAAGAATGGCTTTTTTTTGTCAGTTTCACTATGTCGAATTATCCAGTGAAATGGATAGCAGAAACCGGAAGTTTGACTTATCTAACAAGTTTACTCTTGAATTTCAACAGAATTTGATATGCAGTAAAATTCCTAATATTCCAGAACCCTCTAACCTCTTACAGAAAGGATGTTGAAATTCATGTTGTGTTTAAAAGAATGACTACACACTAATATCTGAAAATTTAACAATGTATCTTAGTTCTCAATGACGATTATGGATGTTTGATTGTTAGGAAATAGAGGCACGCATAGCAATTCGACAGATGGATTCTTCTCGAGCCCGAATCGTCAATCATCAACGATATCTATATTGTTTTTTATTATATAACATTTGTTACTATATCAAACGCTTATTTAGGATAGTATTTTCACTGTAGCTACATCCCAAGGTTGATTCAACCATTGCCGTTTCACTGAATTGAACTGACTTCGATTACGCCTGTATTACTTTTTTGCGAAAGATGATTTTCAAACATCATACTTTTAATGTCTTTTTTTTCAGACAATCGATCAAATTGATATTTTTTTGTACAACAGGTGTCTGTGTCAGGTTAATAATTTTCATTCAAATGACCATTATAGTATATTTGATAATTATTTTATTGTTTTTTTTCTTGGCATTTCATTAGGCTCACGATTTTGCCAAAATGATATATTGGTGCACATAGCCTAGGTATTAAAAAAGGATGTCAGGTTCATGATTTTTTGTTCAAATGACCTTTTGGTACATTTCATAATTATTTTGTTGTTTCTTACATGTGTCGCCAGACGTATGCTTTTGTTACGATGATTGCTCGATAGAGTCGCCGGTCTTTCAATCACCGTAAACACTCATGACCATTTCGTGTAGAAAGCATCTGAGTGTGTTTAAGGAATGGTTAGATTAATGTCGGATTATAGAATTTTGACAGATTAAGTTCCATTGAATTCCTGTAATTTTCTTTTTGTTCGTTTTATTTCCACTTCATCTTTCATCTAATTTGACAGGGTCACGTGGTTATGTTTAAGCACTAAAGGATTTTTCTTAATATTTCACTTCTTTCTTCAGTGCTTCACGTTATAGAGTATCGATCCTTCCGATGACTCAAATTAATGCCAGTCTATTTTCTAGCCTTTTTGGAACAGTTTGTAGCTCCCTTACAATTATTGGCATTACAATTACTTTTTAATGTTCTATATTCTTTTCAGTCACATGTTTGTTTGGTCTTGTCGTCTTCTTGATTTTTACCATTATTAACTACGATTTGCAGTTTTTTACATCTTATTGGCTATTATTGCTGTCGCCTTTCTTAGGGATAAACATCAAAACGAAAGAGAAAAATTCTATAAGCAAATAGTTTAACAAAGAAGAATATTGCACAACCGCTGAAGTGGTTCGGTCCAAGTGTCACGGCTGTCTGTTGAAATATTGACCTGAGATATAAAGCAGAAAGTATTTCGCTCTCTGACATCTAGAAACCATAAACAATGAATGGCGAGAAATTTTGCTGCGTGTTGGATTAGTCAGCAGTATGTACGCCAGGGGGACACAAGTGCTATGACTCATCGGAGTACATTCAATTAAAGTACTTGTAAAACAAGTACAGAGATGCGACATTGCGGTGATGGGATAGACACAAATGTTTATGCGTGCTATGCAGTTATTAATAGGAATGATATCATTTCCAATTTCCAATTTTGCTTAAAGCAGTGGAATATTTGCAAGATAACAAGCCGTTGTATCAATTCGTTCTGATAATAATTGCATCAACCTCATTTAAATTCCAAGATCGCAAAGAATTTCTTCCAAAAATATGCAATTAGAAGAATGTAGAAATGTCCCAATTAAAGTTGTGACAGAATTAACTTCAAATCATACGTCTGCCGATAATAAAAACATTCACATTTAACTTGTTTTCATACTTATTAATGTAGCGGAATCGTTTTGGTTCTATATTAACGTTAATTAATTCTATCGACCCTTTACTTTCAAATTCCACATAGTCAGAGCTTTTCCGTATTAAAGCAATCGTCAGAATGTGCTATAACCAGACGTTAACGTTAAATTATAAGATCCGCCATTTTCTCAGTTTTAATTAAGATTAAAGAATTTCCAAAGCATCCTTTCATTATTTTTCTTTAGTTATGATTAATTAACTCGCTTTGTGTAGTTACCTTCCGCTACGCTTGTATTTATTTATGTGCGCTTATCTGTACAAAAATAGGTTATGAACATTTTATGTTCGTACGGACGTTAACACAACCCATCCCTGTTTACAATATGTGATCGTTCGTAATTTAAAAATCTCATCTGATTGTTGCACTGTGCCAAACGTGAAACTCGGATAAAATACACTTTCTACTTTTTCGCTGAAAATAAAAACGTAGTATCTGTCTAGAGATAGTCCCTTAATATCATATATATATATATATATATATATATATATATATATATATATATATATATATATATATATATATATATATATATATATTATGGTTGGTTTCAGAGAATATTTGGTGTTGTGCGGATTCACATATCTCTAAATAATCTCACACGTAATAATCCAACAGATTGTGATCTGGAGAGCTTGGAGACCACCGGTTGATCAAAGTTTTTTTCGACTGAAAAATAAACAAAAAAAAAGCAGGATGCTTCAGTCTTGGATCTCACTAAACGATTTTCTTTGATAGTCTCGGACATAAACTGAAATCTCTTCATCAGATAGGACTTATATCGGAGATTTTCAGAGAAAAAGCTTAAAATTATGGCTTCGTCGACACCGAGATCTTTTATAATTGACCTCAGTGACTTTTGGGGGCTTTCGTTAATTCTGAACTTGTTTAATAAACTCGTGTGTTCTAATTCTGTCAGAGCATTTCTGGTGTTTTTACATTTAGCAACAGGAGAAATTTGGCCATTATTATTTTCTAACTTTGTGCAAACTTTAAAGAATTGTGAATTTTGCAAATCGCTGTGTTCTGCCATTATTGCAACTATTACAACATGTATTTTCATTCCATGTGCTAGATTATTATTTCCCATGATGGATTGTCTGTAAAAAAAAGTTTATATAAAATAAATGATGTTCTAAAACACTAGACATAATCTATCTACCTATCTCTCTATCGCTCTATCTCTCTCTCCGCCCATATATATATATATATATATATATATATATATATATATATGTTACATTTTCACCACAAACAAAGCACATTGCCACTTTGATGTAGTGGGCTACTATCAGGAACATAAGCAGAAGGGTACTATGTGGAGAGTTGGGAAGCAATATGTCGGTTCACGTTACACTTGAACTTCTGCATGTCAGTATAGTTGAGGAAGCAGGAACCCCGAAGAGAATTCTAAAGCCTAGCGAATCTGGGGCAGAAACTACTGGAGTAGAAGGCTCTCTTACATCTATGGATCTCTACTGTGTAGGGGTGGGATTTAGCTGCTTGTCGGGTTTGTTGGGGGTATTTACGTCGAGGGGGTACAAGTGCTTGCAATCTTCGGAGCATTCACCGTTAGATGGGACAGAGGCTGAAGCTTAGATGATAGTTCAGAACCTATTAGGTTGGCGACTCTCTTTTGAACCTTGTCAAGGAGCGAGAGACTAGTAGTAGATGCCCCATCCCAAATATGACAACAATACTCCATACATGGGCGAATGGTGGCTTTGTAGAGGTACAAGATACTTTCAGGCGTTAGTAGAATTCTAGCACGATAGAGAGAACCTACCTTTTTCGCATCAGTCCTGGCAATGCTCTCAATGTAATTGTTCCAACTTATGTTTCCTGTGAACGTTAGGCCGAGGGGGTTAAAAGATTTACTTTCAGATAAAGAGTCATTGGCCATTGCAATTGGTGGCAGAGAAGGATTTTTGTAATTATTGAAGGAAACGAGTTTAGTCTTGGCAGCATTGAATGTGACCAGCCATTTTTTTGTCCCCATTCCACTACAGATCGGAGGTCATCCTCTAGTGCTTCTGCCATTTCTTTAGATATGTGTTCATTTGCTTTCCTGTCACATCTGTTATAGAGCATTGTGTCATCAGCATATATACCCATCTCACAGACAATTTTGTCAGGGAGGTAATTTATGAATATTAGGAATAATAAAAGTCCAAGGATAGACCCTTGATGCACTCCCGCATTTATATCATATTGTTTAGATGTACGACTGTCGAGGACAACCTGGATTTTCCTCTTATCTAAGAAGGATTTAATTATGTTAAGTATTCTTCCAGTGATACCGTATGATCTGATTTTCTTGAGAAGACCTTCATGCCATACCCTGGCAAAAGCCTTAGATATATCTAAAGCTATCGCTCTACCCTCCCCTGCTTTGTCAAGTGAACGGAATATACGTTCAGAGATTACAGTTAGGAAGTCTGCTGTGGAACGGGTTTGCTTAAATCCATATTTTTGGTCGGTCAGAAGTTTAGCATCTGTAAGGTAGTGGACTAGAGCTTGGTAGGAGAAGGCTAATGGGGCGATAATTTACTTTTCCAGCAGGCAGGAAAGCAAGATTCATTAAGGCATTTGTAAAGTATGGAGAGAACTGGAGCTACTTCGGCGGATCACTTTTTTAATAGCACAGCCGGGACAAGATAAGGTCCACATGCTTTTGAAGCGTCAAGATTTTTTTATGATAGCATGCACCTGAGAAGGAGTGATTTTCAAATCGTAAGTGTAGCATCTGTTCACAAAGGAAAGACAGGCAGGGGTGGTTGGTAGGATCCAGTGTGGAGTTGGAGGCAAACCGACTGGCTAGCATGTTAGCCTTCTCGGTTGCTGAGAAAACAATCTCATGATTGTTGGATAGTGGGGGAATTGTTGATTACCCATTATTTACTACACTGTTGTAGATTTCTCAGAAGTCACGGGTTCCTAATTTCTGTGTTTCGATGCGTTTTTTGGTGATTTCAGATAATTCTCTCTTAGCTGTCGCTATTTCCTTCTTATAGTTACTTCTGGCTTCTATATACTTCTGTCTGTTTGAATTAGACCTATGTCGGTTAAATCTGCGGTACGCATGCTGCCTTTGCGCAATGGCAGCTGCACAAATAGAAGTAAAGCATTGGGGAGAGTGAGGCTTGCTATGAAATTTCCGCGTGGGGACATGTGCTTCAATTGCCGTTTTGAACCATTCGGTGGTTTCATTTGCGCACTGTTCAGCAGGAAGTGAAAAGATATTTCCCCAGAGAGCGTCTCTGATGAGATCCCTGATTGCTTCCCAGTCAGCCTTTTTATAATATCTCGCTGTTTTGAGTAGTGGATCTTCAGTTTTGGCTCTAAAGTTTAGGGCAATTTACACCATTATCACTGCATGATCGGCGTTCCCAAGTCGGCTGTCGGCATTCGTAACACAATCATCGGGAACTGTGGTCAGAAACAGATCTAGAAGTGATGTGTGTTGTTCTTGTTCGTCAGGGAAACGGGTTGGAAACGTAACCATCTGTGAGAAGAAATGAGATATAGAGAAGCTATGTGTTGTGCTACCAGCTGCGTCTGTGTAAATAGAGAATCCAAGCCAGTTTTTGTGGTGGACATTAGTCACCAAATACATGTACTTGGGCGCTAGTGTCGAAGGAGAGTGCTGTGTCTATGCTGTCAGAGACTTTGTTTATTATGGTGCAGTTCTGGGTCGAGGGAGAGCAGTAGAAAAAATAAAAGTAGTTAATGTTATGTTGCATGTTTAGTCTAAAGCACATAAAGGCTTGATCGTCCGATTCTAGGTTTGTTTCTCTAGTCAAGGGAAGGGTATTACGAATGTAGACTCCAAGTCCATGCATATGTCTGTCAGAGTCCTTAAGACAGAGTGAGCGATATCCAGGCATGTTTAAGTAGTTAGAGGGGATGGAGGAGTGTAGGTTAGTCTCACTTAGTGCTAAGATATCCGGGGTATTTGTTAGGAGAAATGCTTCAATATCAGCTAAATTAGTTCTAAGCCCACGGATGTTCGTGAATGCAAGCCTCAAGGGAGGAAGCAAGTTGGATTTGTTTGACCCTAAGCCTGGTTTAAGCTTATTTTTTAGATTGTGCTGTCATCATATTTTTTTTAAAGAGTTTCAGTTTAGGTAAGGGGGAGCTGAACAAGAGGTTATGCAGAGTATCAGAGATTTTTTTTTTACATGGGTGTCACCACTTATCAAGTCCCAGAGGCCACTCGAGGATAAGGGTTAATAGGTATACATTAGAAAACAACAAGTAGACCATCAGCTGACCTTTCATCAACTAGGATTGTAGGCTTAGGAAAGCCCACCGGGGATGAGTGATGGGTTACTTTCCACGCGATATATATATATATATATATATATATATATATATATATATATATATATATATATATATATATATACAGTGATGATCATATTTATTGGCACGGTAAAATAAAAGTTAAATTTTGTCTAATAAATTCTAAAAAAGGGATTAAATTAAAGAAAATAACAAAGTATATTATGTATTTTAACTGGCCTTTCCGATGCAGCAATCGGATTTTAGAAAAAATAAATAACAAAGGAACAACAAACATAATTGCAAAAAACCCTTGTTCAAAATTATTGGCACGATTTATTTAATAATCAATTGTATAGCCTTTGGCCTTGATTACCTTCCTCAGTCGCTTTTCATAGTTTACAACCAAGTTGTTGCACTCTTCAGTAGTAATTTTAGCCCACTCTTCCTGACAATAATCCTCCAATTGAATAAGATTCTTAGGCTTCCTTTGCATTACCCTCAATTTTAATGTTCTCCATAAATTTTCAATTGGATTAAGGTCTGGGCTTTGTGATGGCCACTCCAAAACATTAATATGATTGTCCTCAAGCCATTTCTTAGTCAGTTTAGCCGAATGCTTTGGGTCATTATCTTGCATGAACCACCAACGACGACCAAGTGAGAGCTCTTTAGCAGAGTCTTTCAGGTTTTCATCCAATATTTTAACATAATCTTCCTTTTTTATGCTACCTGTGACCTTAACAAGTCGCCCTGGTCCAGAGGCAGCAAAGGATCCCCAAAACATCAAACTGCCTCCACCGTGCTTCACTGTGGGTATGGTGTTCTTAGGCAGGAAAGCTTCGCCAGATTTTCTGTAAATATAAGACACTTTATTATGGCCAAATAACTCTATTTTCGTTTCGTCAGTCCATAGAACACGTTTCCAGAATGCAACATCTTTATCAATATGACGTTTTGCAAAGGCTAGCCTTGCTTTCAGGTGCATAGGCTTCAATAAGGGAGTCTTTCTCGGACGACATGCTTTTAAACCAGCTCTCTTCAAAACTCTACCAACTGTATGTCGAGATACATTCACTCCAGAGGTGCTCTGTTCATCAACAATCTCCCCAACAGAGATCCTTGGGTTTTGTTTTACTTGTCGAACAATTTTCCGTTCATCTCTTGGGGAAAGAATCCTTTTTCTCCCTCTACCCTCTAAACTCATAACGTGGCCTTGCGATTTGAACTTGTTTATTATGGCTCTAACAGTGGATTTGGGAAGGTTTAGCTTCTTTGAAATCTTATCATAGCCCTCCCCATTGGTATGGCATGCTACAACAAGCTTCCTGACGTCTTCGCTGTGTTCCTTAGTTTTAACCATGGCGATTGAAAATTATAATTTAGTCACTTATAATAGTTTAAATAAATCGCTATCTAAAAATTATCTGAAAAAAATTATTCACTGAATTAGCGTTAAACAAGCATAATATGGCTATAAAAAAGTTCAGAAAGCACGTAAACCGGAAATTGATTGATATTATACTGATACTAAAAGAAAAACAAAGCCGTGCCAATAATTTTGAACAAGGGTTTTTTGCAATTATGTTTGTTGTTCCTTTGTTATTTATTTTTTCTAAAATCCGATTGCTGCATCGGAAAGGCCAGTTAAAAATACATGATATACTTTGTTATTTTCTTTAATTTAATCCCTTTTTTAGAATTTATTAGACAAAATTTAACTTTTATTTTACCGTGCCAATAAATATGATCATCACTGTATATATATATATATATATATATATATATATATATATATATATATATATATATATATATATATATATATATATATAAGGAACTTTGTGTGTATGTCTCAGTGCTTGTGTGTCCCTGTGTGTGTCTGAGTGTGTCTCTATGTGTGTCAATTCATTCTCTATGGATTCGAAAACGGCCAGGTCGATTTTAATGAAATTTCACACGAAGGTATTTCAGGTAACTGGCAGTGTTCCTAGATAGGTTTTATACCGGGATGTCTTTGATAAGTATAATCGATAATCGAAATAAGGCAAAGGCGATTTTTAGCAAAGTTAACAACTTACATAGCCTAATATCACAATGGCATTTGATCAGGTTTATCATAACACAAGACGAAGGGCCCGACACATAAAATCAACAGTAGTTTATTTAATATGGCCGGAGCGCATTTGTAATGAATATTTCTATTTAAGGCACAATTGGACAATGATACTTGGCTTTTTTCCTTTTAAACTCAAATTCAAGCCATTACCACCGCACAAGAAGTAAGGCTAGGCATGTAAATGCACAGTAGGTTATTTAATATGACCTGGGAGCGTTCAAAATAAATGTTTCTGTCTAAAGCACAATTGGACAATGATACTAGAGTTTTTCCTTCTAAACTCGAATTCAAGCCAATATATATATATATATATATATATATATATATATATATATATATATATATATATATATATATATGACTTTATAAAATCAGCAATGTATTCTATACTAAGTCACTACGGAGAGGTATGTGAAGTCTCCTTCTAATGCATCGCGATTGGCCTCGAACTAAAGCAGTCAATGAATTGATTTGATTGAAAAATTGGGCGATTTCACTGATTTCGATGACAATAAGACATTCACTCCCGGGCAATGTCAACTTCCCCTGCTAGTATATATATATATATTAATGATAATAACAGTCATTGTCAGCTAGAATTTTGGCAAGTTATTTGAATTCGTAAAAAATAAAAAGTTGAGCCAAAATATTCACTTCCAATGTCTGCGATTTTTGGAGAGTGCACAGTTAGCCTGGGGTTGATTCTATCGTTATCTTTTGCTGTCGCGATATGGAAAAACGAACGCATCATTTCCAAGTTTTTTTTCCTATTGTGTCATTTTTGTACTTGTCTGTACTTCTTAATTATCATATCCGCTTTTTTTGATTTGTTCTATTTTATTTCCATTATTTTGTCTGCATTCAATATTATTAAAATACTGACGCTAAGAATTTCGTCTCATTTATCGGTAGATACGCACATTTATAT
This sequence comes from Euprymna scolopes, assembly GCF_053919585.1. Taxonomy (NCBI): domain Eukaryota; kingdom Metazoa; phylum Mollusca; class Cephalopoda; order Sepiida; family Sepiolidae; genus Euprymna; species Euprymna scolopes. Next base: position 118,174,329 of record NC_136496.1, read on the forward strand.
ATATAATGTAGGTTATCTAGACACACATATATTTATATATGTAATGTACGTTAAGATAAATAAAATTAGCATATTATTTATATCAGTTCCAACAATTCTAACACAGCAAGTACTTTGCGTACAATCGTTTCTAAAAGGGTTGGAATATTATATTTCGTACTGGCAAGCCGCCTTGCATTACCCGATATTAATTGCAATATTAAATTTCTTTTAAAAAACGAAGTAAAAGAAAGGAAATTATTATGTTTTTTTCTAAACATTTCATTTCATGTAAAAAAAAAAAATACTCGAGCTGCGATCGAAACCAAAACCCCAGACAGTCAAGTACGACAACTATTAGATACGCTTGCCACGACCTTTAAAAGATGTTTTCAAACATTGTCAAACAGTTGACGGACAGATAAATATCCGATTACCCCCCCCGTACTAAATTTTCGAATTAGCAGCCCTTTTTTCCCCCCGGATGAAGACCGATTAAAAGTTTCCACGTGTCTGAATACCCTATATACCAAATTTTAACTCGATTAAAATTCGTTGAGTATATAGGTTAAGAAGTGCTCTCACACAGATTCTCACTTTTATATAAATAAGTTTGATCTTTTCCTTTAGTCGTTTGTCGGCTTAACTGCAGAACTCCCGTTTTCTATATTTATATTCGAACAAGCAGATCCAGTGTTCCCCGGGAATGCATAAGAAGTCACGTTCACTCCTGGCTTTTGTGTTAGTGCTTTTATTTATTTTTAATTTTTACTAGGCGGCTCGGCGTTGCCCAGTCGTAAAATAAGCATAATATATTTTAATTCGTACAGATTTCATACTTATTATTATAGAGCCAGTTCTCTATCGATTATTAAATTGTATCTAATAGATAGCAGTATTTTCTAAACTAAAGAAAAGGATTTCTGTACAACCAATTTGAATAGAAACAAAACAGCATTATACGTATACAAAAACTGTAAAAAAAATAACGTTATTTAACTATGAAACACGGGAATAGTCGATTTATGTTTCTTGTTTATTCAATTTTTACGTCTTAGCATCTATTTTACTAGTTTCAAATCAAATCGAAAGTGTGCTACAGGTCTAAATACCCTATATATCAATTTCAACTCTATAGACGAAATATGCAGACAGGAATTTGGCAGGTACCTTTCGCACACACATTGATAAGATCACGTATCTATCTATCTATCTATCTATCTATCTATCTATATATATATATATATATATATATATATATATATATACATATATACACATACGTACATATATTTATATGAAATTGTAAAGAAGGTTAGAAAAACATTGGTACCGTCGGTTTCAAGCCTAACATAATGGGGACCAGTTAATTGTAAATAGTAAATAATGTTAGGCTCTCGTTAGCCATGTTTTTTCGAAAAAAGCGTAAAATATAAAAAACATGGCTGAGGAGAGCCTAACATTATTTACTATTTACCATCAACTGATCCCCCGTGTGTTAGGCTTAAAACCAACGGTACCAATGTTTTTCTGACCTTCTGTACAATTTTAAATAAATAAATAAATATTAAGCTCTTATATTGAAAAGTTTTTTCTTTGTAATCGAGGACTTTGTTGGAATTCTTTCCCCCAAAACAGTAAACATATATGTTTATATGGTCAAGACACTAGGTCTTTACGCTCCCCGCTAAAATATAGCACACACAAAGGCACAGGTCAACCGGAGGTCAACCGGAGGTCAACTGGGCCCTTGTTCTGTAAGTTCCTGCTCATTGGCTGATTAGGAGAGGTTCGGTTGAAATTAGAAAGCTGATTGGCTAACTAAAAACTCAATACAAGGTGCGAGACAACCACAAAATTCTCGCATAAGCCTGGGGAATCCTAGCGTGGATGAAACGTGGACTATTCTGTGTAGCTTAATCGCAATGTATAGTTTATAACTTACTACCTAGCTCTACCTACGTATTGAGCACTGTTGAAGTAAATACTTAAAGTTTAAGCATAAATTCATACTTTAGTATATTAATTTATGTGATTAAATGAAGTCGATATATATATACATACATACACACACACACACACACACACACACACACACACACACACACATATATATATATATATATATATATATATATATATATATTTCTCACGTTTTCATCTTAAATTCGGCGCAATTATGAAGAATATAGAAACCATGCATAGAATTCAGCGAATGAAATGAAGCCAAGCATCTAATAAGAAACCATGAAAATGAATGCGTAATTAATGCTCATTCTTTGAAGAAATAAGCAAATTAGTGAACCTTCACGTATTCGCTCGCATATCCATGACTAAGTACATAAAGAAGTTCGTTTTGGCATTTTTAAATAGTAAAAGTTGTTTCTGATATCAACGTTAGAGCGAGCAAAAACTCTTTATAGGTAGATTGTTCCTATTTACAATGCCTCCCTACGGGACAGAGTTAGACACTAGGGTCGTTTTTTAATGTGGAAAAAAGGAACAAAAAATAAATTTTGTCTCAGTCGTGAAGGAGAACAAGAAATTGAAGTGTAGCATCTGAAGAACAGATGGTATTTATTTGCTCCCCCACTGAGCAAATTAGGCACAAGGCCGTTTTTAATGTGAGGTAAAAACCAGCTCCCCTAAAAGTAGGCAAAAAGGGGGCACTCTGGTTACCAAAAATAATAATTGTCCCAGTATAGAGGGTTTCCCCTCCATTGACTGGTACAAATTATCTTAAGTGCAGCATCTGCCGGAACAGATGGTATTTATTTGCTCCCCCACCCGAGCAAATTAGGCACAAGGCCAATTTTTAATGTGAGGAGTGAAGGGAGGGGAAAGGGAAAAAGGGGACCAGCTCCCGAGAGGTGGGAAATGGGAGCTGGTTAAAGGTCAGGCATGTGGGGTTGCCCCCACATCTGGTCTTTGCTAGTCATAGCTAGTCATAGCTAGTCATAGCTTGCAGTATCTGCCGGAACAGATGGTATTTATTTGCTCCCCCACCGAGCAAATTAGGCACAAGGCCAATTTTTAATGTGAGGAGTGAAGGAAGGGGGAAGGGAAAAAGGGGACCAGCTCCCGAGAGGTGGGAAATGGGAGCTGGTTAAAGGTCAGGCATGTGGGGTTGCCCCCACATCTGGTCTTTGCTAGTCATAGCTAGTCATAGTTTGCAGTATCTGCCGGAACAGATACTACACTTTGATCTCGGCCCGAAGGTCAAGAAGCCATGTTTATATCTTTATATATGTATTTATTTGCTTCCCCACGAAAGCAAATTAGACACACGGTCGTTTTTAATGTGGGGTTAAACCAGCTCCCCTAAAACAAGGGTAAAAAGGGGGGAACTCTAGCAGTATCCAAAAAAATAATAATTGTCTCAGTATGAAGGGTTTCCCCTACATTGACCAAGGACCAATTAACTCATGTGAAGCACCTCTTTACTATGCCTCCCCACGGGACAGAGTTAGACACCAGGGTCGTTTTTTAACGTGGAGAAAAGGGGCAAAAATAAAAATTGTCTCAGTCGTGAAGGATTTCTCCTCCACCGAAAGAGAACAAGAAATGGAAGTGCAGCATCTGAAGAACAGATACTACACTTTGATCCCAGTCCGGGGAGGAGGGGAGCTGGATAGTGATAATTGGTATGAAGGGTTGCCCCTACATTGACCAAGGTCTTATCTGTGGGGTCGCCCTCACATAGGGTCCTTGCTTGCAGTATCTACCGGAACAGATGGTATTTATTTGCTCCCCCACCGAGCAAATTAGGCACAAGGCCAATTTTTAATGTGAGGAGTGAAGGGAGGGGGAAGGGAAAAAGGGGACCAGCTCCCGAGAGGTGGGAAATGGGAGCTGGTTAAAGGTCAGGCATGTGGGGTTGCCCCACATCTGGTCTTTGCTAGTCATAGCTTGCAGCATCTACCGGAATAGATGGTATTTATTTGCTCCCCCACCGAGCAAATTAGGCACAAGGCCGATTTTTAATGTGAGGAGTGAAGGGAGGGGGAAGGGAAAAAGGGGACCAGCTCCCGAGAGGTGGGAAATGGGAGCTGGTTAATGGTCAGGCATGTGGGGTTGCCCCCACATCTGGTCTTTGCTAGTCATAGCTAGTCATAGCCTGCAGCATCTGCCGGAACAGATGGTGTTTATTTGCTCCCCCACCGAGCAAATTAGGCACAAGGCCAATTTTTAATGTGAGGAGTGAAGGGAGGGGGAAGGGGAAAAGGGGACCAGCTCCCGAGAGGTGGGAGATGAGAGCTGGTTAAAGGTCACCCATGTGGGGTTGCCCCCACATCTGGTCTTTGCTAGTCATAGCTTGTAGTATCTGCCGGAACAGATGGTATTTATTTGCTCCCCCACTGAGCAAATTAGGCACAAGGCCGTTTTTAATGTGAGGTAAAAACCAGCTCCCCTAAAAGGGGGCACTCTGGTTACCAAAAATAATAATTGTCCCAGTATAGAGGGTTTCCCCTCCATTGACTGGTACAAATTATCTTAAGTGCAGCATCTGCCGGAACAGATACTACACTTTGATCTTGTCCCGAAGGCCAAGAAGCCATGTTTATATCTTTATAGGTAGATTGTTACGTAATATTCAATGTATAAATATGTTTATATAATGTATTCTTGTAAATTCATCCCTAATATCAATTCAATACGATTAGATCCCTCATGTGAAATTTGGATCTGAAATTTTATGAAAAAGTAAAAATAAAAAAAAAGATCAAACACCTTCTTTTCGGATTTTGCTCGCGTTAACCGATGGGATACACCTGCGAATACTCGCGCGTGTCTTTCTTCACGAAGAAATCTACTTAAGACTTCGCGAATTCTTTGCGTTAAATCTTTCTCTTTTTACTGTACCAGGTGCAGCACAAGTAGACTAACGAAAAAAAAATTGTTGAAAATGCTTAAGATTTTTGTCCTAGGATTTCAGCGAAGGTAAAACTTAAAAAAAAAAAAACGAAAAAGAAGAATGATTGGTGGGGAAAGGAAAGAAAGACAAAACAAATAAAAAAAAAGTCATAAACAAATAAAACATTTACAAAGAAAGTTACCGTAATATAAAAGAGTGAACAATAATTGGAAATGTCTGTTCTTTTCTTTGATTTTTTTAAAAAATTAATAACGGAACAAACGCATTTGAAAATGATTTAAATTTTATTACAGAAAAGCTTAATTTTGATATGAATACTAGCTACGAGGTGCCTTCAATAAGTTTCAAGATTTTGTCATATGGACACTTTTATTGATAGTGCACGCATGAAACTCGAGCCATCTTCGAAATAATCTCCCCCGGCTGCAATGTACTTGTACCGTTCCAACAATTTCTGGAAGGCCCCATGGAAATCCTCTTGTGTGAGCCTGTTAGTGACCCTTGTCACAGCCTCTGTCATCTTCTCAATTGTTTCATAATGCAAGTCTCTAAGGTTTTCTTTGAGATTTGGAAATAAGCAAAAATCAAAAGGGAGCAAGATCTGATCTATAGAAAAGGTGAGGAACTCTTGATGCCCATGACGAAGCCTTTTGTTCTGATCTTATCTAAACACCTTTGGGACAAAGTTCGTGCTAATCTCCCGTATTTTCAGTTCCTCGCCAAGAATTGCGCGTACAGTTCCAACACTGACATCAAACTGTGCACTTATAGTCTCTATAGACACACGACGATTCTTATTCATGCAATTCTTTATTTGGCCAATCAACTCTGGTGTTCTGACTTCCTTACTCCTCCCACATCTCTCATCATCCATCACAGACTCCCGACCTTTCTTTAATTTCCTATGCGCCATTCATACAAGATGGTTCAAAATCAGTCTGAACAATGCAATACATTTATGTGGCGATTTTTCCAAGTTTGAAACAGAATATTATTGCATATTCTTCTTTTAAAGTATCCTCGCGCCCAGATTACAATTTTCAAAATCACTAGCTGTGACAATCAGGCTTTAATAGGGTGTATTCCAATTCCTGCTGTAGCTGTTTAGTTGAACATGAAATTATAAAAGTTGGCCAGCCATTTCATAAGATGTAGTGCAATACCATACTGCATTTTCAAGAGTCTACAACAATTTAAAATGCCGATACGAAAAAATCTGAAAAATTATTGAAGGCACCTCGTAACATAGTTTTGTTAGAAATTACCTTTGGGTATCTTTGTTTAATTTGTACAAGCGTTTATCAGTCTATCCTAAGATAAATGTACTTCATATATGAAGTAAACCCTGAACAATTATAAAAAATAAAAGCTCTGCTATCTTACCTCGTATATTTTAATAAGCAATAAGAAGCCATTAATTAAGAGGAAATGATGAAAAACTAAAACAAGACACATTACGTTTTTCAATTTTTGAGATGAGGATTGATCATTCCCATTATTTTGATTTTTCGAACTACTGCTCTCATCTTGAGTGTTATTTTCATAACGTTTTTGTCGATGTAACCTCCGACTTTCTTCAGGTGTGTCTTATCAAACTCAGGAATGTTTCTGTGAAACTCGCAAACATTGATTGGCCTAGTGGATAGAATACTTGGAAAATTTCAGTTGTAAAAGTTACTTTTATATTAGAGGTTAAAGGTTCAATACTCAGCGCGGGCGACGCTCAAAATACAATTGTATTATCTTACTGCTTGAATACAATCATGGCTGACGGAACAAGAGCATGCTACTATCTATGGATTATATAAAAAATTCTGTTTTAAATTCTGTGCAGACCCCCGAGTATGACAGATTCCCAATAATTATAAGTTATAACTAAGGCTATGACAACAGCATGTTCTTATTAGAGTTTTGTTTCTCAAGTATATATCCGACACAGTTAGACACAGGTGATCAACCGAGAATCACATCACTCTATATAAAAGCATATAAGATATCAACGGATACACACTAGAGAGTCTAAACAATGGTAAAAATATGCTGTTGTCCTAGCCCTAGTAATAGCATATAATTATTTAGTCTATTCTTTTTTATAGATATGCATTCTATTTGATATTTATTTTTTAAGTGTAACTTTCACATTAAGCTCATATAAAACATTCAATATTCACAGCAAAACTTGTCTTACTACCACAATTGGAAGAAATAATGTTCTCTATTTTTCTTATGCGCCTTGCGTAAGATGGAACTTCCATTGAGAATCTTTTCACTTTTAATTGTTAATTATCTATTTGTTTCTTTACATCTTAGTTAAATATTAAAAATATGAAAAATGTACGGTTAGAAAGGACGATACCGTGCGGAGTTGTGTTTTTAAAGAAACAGATGTTTATTTATTTAAAATTTAATATTTTCGGCTTCAAAAGCCTTCATCAGGATATTTTTAAAAAACAATATATATATATATATATATATATATATATATATATATATATATATATATATATATATATATATATATATATAGCACATAAGACACCATGGCACATAAGAAAAGAAAACATATATATTGTATTGTTTTTAAAAAATATCTTGATGAAGGCTTTGTAAGCCGAAAATTGACATTTTCAATAAATAAATATATGTTTATTTAAAAACACAACTCCGGACAGTACCGTCCTTTCTAACCCTACATTTTAAATTCCTTTGTTCGGTGCTTCTTAAAAGTGGACCTGATTAATACTACAAATTCACGTTTGGACAACGCGCGCCACTGGATTTACAATATTCAACGAACCAGCCAGACGACACCATGGCACATAAGAAAAGAAAAAGAAAAAATATATATTGTATTGTTTTTAAAAAATATCCTGATTAAGGCTTTGTAAGCCGAAAATATGAAATTTTAAATTAATAAATATCTGTTTATTTAAAAAAACAACTCCGCACAGTATCGTCGTTTCTAACCCTACATTTTAAATTCCTTTGTTCCGTGCTTCTTAAAAGTGGACCTTATTTATACTATTAAAAATATGAAATTTTACTTTATATTTTGCTTGTATTATTCGAATTACTGTTTTCGTCTTGGATGTTATTTAACCTATCATTCAAGCAAACATATCACAAAACATAAATATTTACATGAATAATTAACAACGCTGACGAATGATTATTATCAAATATTTAAATATCTAACAATTAAAAAAAAAGATTTATTATATACCAGCTGAAGTACTCGGCGTTACCATGTTGTATTTGGTATATTTGAATATTCCGTTCTCATACATAATTATCTTTTGATTAAACAAAACATTAATTAATAATTTTCCAAATACCCAGTAGGTAGGAACAGTATGTTTTATTTCATAGACATCTCGCCAGTAGCTCTAATCCTCTTTTCTAGTTTAATCTTTTATCGTTTAGTTTTGTTTCTTTCAAAATATAATGTAAGGATTGTTATTATTATTTTATATCATATTTTGTATCTGAAAATTGTTAAATCTCCTGTTGTTTTAATTAATAATGTACAATATATATAACGATGATATTAGTAATCTATTTTGTTAATGAAAGGGTTAAAATTTAGTTTGAAGCAGTGCTTATCTGAACACTGGTAGGTGTGTCAGAAATTTCGTGAAAAATATTGAATAATTCCACACCTGTCTTTCCAAGCTAATAACTCATCGGAAAATGTAATTCAAACCCTAATTTTTGTTTTTCAATTAAAGGAGCAATGACCAAGGTTTCATTAAAAAAAAACAAAAAAACAAAAAACAAACAAACAAACAACGTGGTTTTAAAAATAAAACGGTTTTAAACTTCGGACTTTACAGGTAAATTTCTAAAAAACACTACTTTTTCGTTTTAAATTTGAATATATTATTTGTTGATCTTTTATCTTCAATTTGTGATATATAAAACTTTGGTGAGTAAATTAATTATTTACTTTTTAATAGACATTTGGGGGGCGTGAATTAAAAAAAAAACGTTTGTCTAAAATATTATATTATTATTATTTATCGGAAAGAGCATAAAATTTCACATTGATCCTAAAAATATCGTAAAAATAGAATCAATAAAAAAATTTTGACAGAATTTTAAAGTTTAATAATTGAAAAATACTGAGTTCGTAAAATTCAATTAATTTCATTACTGTTTTTTAAAAAATAAAAAAATAATATTTCTATTACTTTTTACATTTTAGACAACTTTAATAGTTTATTCTGGAAGTATAATCTATAAAGAAAATAAACAACCCTCTTTTAAAAGAGAGATTACGAGTTTTTTATATTTTATTCGCAGTTTCGTGTTAGGGGTTTCAAAAATTCCTACAAAATTTCTGATACACCTAGAACACTGGTAAATGTACCCGAAGTATTAATTTTAAAGAACCTCTACATAAACAACATTTTGGGTGTGACCTCTAACAAGTGTGTAAATGTAGAGTTTTTTCAGGACTTCCGATGGGTGAGCAGCCAACATATAATTGGCCATGAGAAAAGCAAGATGTCTGAAGATTAAGTCCTTTGAAGTTTTGTTCTTGAATTTTATTTTTAACTAATTTTTATTGGGAATTGTAAGCGATTGAACTGAAATGGCATGCCAGAAGGAATAAGGGGAATCCGAGGAATTAACACAGTTTCATCTTTAAAATTTCCAATTATTATAATGACTTTCAGAACATTAGTTTTCAAAGATTTTATTGCTAACCGTATGCCATTACACAGATCAGGTGGATCAAGATTTCTCAATAATATAACTATATAATTTAGTTTTCACAACCAAGTAATTAGTAATGCACATAGTGTAACTGAAGCAGACGATAAAGCAAATATTTTTTTATAAACCTCAATGGAAAAAAAATTGTGTTTATACTGAAAGCTGGTTAGGAAGGTTAGAGGTGTTTCTTCTGAAAGCCGTCCTGAACATAGGGAGATTGGAGGTGTTTATTCCAAAAACCGTTCTGAACATGGGTATGTTGGGTGGTGGTGTTTATTCTGAAAATCGTTCTTAATCTGGAGAGGCTGGGGTGTTTGTTCCGAAAGTCATTCTTTACATAAGGAAGTTAAGGTATATATTCCGAAATACGTTACGCACGCGCATTACTAATACCTCGGTTGTGAAATAAAAATGGCTGCCAGGGATTACATTAGCTTTTACGTTGGAAAACGAATGTTTTCACATCTGGTAGACTACTAATCCGTCCCAAATTTCAACTATAATATTCTTTGTTAGCATAGCAGAAACCTTGAAAAAGTCGGCATTTCGAATATGAACGGTGAGTTGTAGTTAATGTAAACTATATCTAAACATTTACCGTAAAATACGCATAAAATCATATTTTAATTAACGCAGATTTTTTTATTTAGCATTACAGAACCAATTCTCTATCCATAATTATCAAATATAAAGTAATGATTTGAAAAATTATAAAAATATGTATTGAAGACTATTAACTAGAATCAAAACAAGCAAAAAAAACAAAAAAAAAACAAAAAAAAACGCTTAGCAATTCAATCGTAAATTATCTTTCCAGCGTCGTTATTGTCTGAGCTGTCGCCAGACGGATTACGAAAGGTTAAAAATTAAGCGGCCTTGAGCTATAAATGCTTACTTTTGCGCTTGCGCAAAGGTAACAGTAAGAGCAATGTTTTATTTTTACTTATTCTGCAATAATCAATTTTTTTACTCGATTTTGACCCCTTAGAAACAATTTTTCCGCCGTAAAACTAAATCGAATGTGTGCTATAGGTCCAAATACCAAAGAATCAAATTTCAACTCTGTAGACTAAATATTCAGAGAGGAGTTCGGTAGAAACTTCTCGCACACACACACCTACAATGTCAGAGCAAGAAAACCTCAACTTTATAGGTATGTAGATTTTATTTATTCTTCTTATTAATATTAAGCATCACTATCACATAAGTATGAGTTAGTATGCTTACAGCCTTCCTAAGATCCACCATTGCTGATCATCACGGTGTTGTCTCACAATCTACTCGACACTCATTAAGCTTCAACCTCGAGTGACACTTAGGTTTTGATAAGCGATGCTCTCCTAATAAAAGATCTAATTATTACGATATGTAAGCTATTTTTCACCTGTATCCTCTTCGTAGCACACCAGTACGCATTTTAAGGCACACTGATATTACACAGTACTGTGGTTGGGAATCACTGCTCTAGTGGCTTTTAGTCTTGATAGGTTAAGACCAATCGTAACTTCTGGAGAGGTAATGTATTTTCTTGGTATTCTTAAGTAAGCTTTAAAACACGGTGCGGCGCTAGGTATGAGGGGAGGATTTCGGCAAGCTACCAGGTTAGACTTATTTAACACAACCACCTTTCATTATTCCCTGTGCCAAAATATTCCTTTCGAGCTGCACGTGGTCGGACAATAATAACAAAAAAAAAAAAAATAAAATAAATAAGCAAACAGAAAAGAAAGGCGTGGCTCATTCAAAGGTGTTGTTTGTAATTTAAGGTGAACTATCCGCATGTGTGTATATTCCCTGCAGTTAACATAAAATAATAAGAAACGTAGTTAAGTCGTAATTTACTTAAATATTTAGACACATACGTACTGATAGCAGCAGTAACACGTAAGCCAAATAGTGTATGTACATCCTCCGTCAAAAACGATAAAATAACTATATATCGCCATGTAACAGCGCGGACGCTCGTATGCAAATGTGTGCGAAATGACGTCACTGGCAAAGAAAAAAAAAGACTACAAAAAAGAGAAAGAGAACGATTACGTGAGAGACGTGATGAACGTTCGAAACCACCGTAGACACGTGGATACGTTTGAGAAGACGACTACTTAGGTGACGTCATAGCCGTTACAATCAGGAATTAAATATCGTCGTTGCAAAGAAACGGCGAGTTGAAGTTCCTTTTTTATTCTTTGTCTCCTTTGCAACTGAGGCTATAATGTGCCTGTAAAAGTGTACAACATTTACAGCGAATCGTTGCACTCGTTGTTTATCTAGTGAATTTCTAATTTTCTATTGGATTAGTGCAAAAATAATGTCGTTTTCTGACGTACATATATCTGATAAAAAAACGATATTATTTTTGCACCAACCTAAATTAAGCGGCATTCTCTATTACTAAGTCTAATAATTTCTTATTGTTTGTGCCAACAATAGTAGCCAGGTGCATTAAAAAATTGGCAGGTTTTAGTTGTTTTTAATATTTTTTTCATTATTAATACGTTTGTAGATATATTTTAAAGGTGCTCTCTTTGCATTTATCATTCTTGAGGGGGGATCTATAGCTATAAAAAGCATACTTCATAGCATTAAGGTGAACAGAAAGTGGGTTGCTGGGGTTACTTTCATCAGCCTCATAACTCTTGATTCCCTTATTTTGTCCTTTAGTCCTCACATTCATTGAGCGATGTTTCTGACAAAGGGAAATATATTTATAGGTTAAAATATATCCGGCAAACATTTAGCGTTGGTTACTTTTGATCCTTAAGTAGTATTTTTTACTTTTGGCTTGATGCCTTGTCTAAAATGCTTTCCGTTAAGAAGATATATCCATCTAAAAAATGAATAAGTAATTAATTAACGCCCGCTTTTCAAAGAAGTATGGAAATTAGTTAACCATCAGGTTGTCGCCTGCATTTCCATGAATATAATAAGTTCGTTTTAAAATTTTTTTAGTAGGCTTTTAATATCAATGTCAAAGAGAAAAAAAGCAACTTTATGGTTATATATATATATTAATAAAAAAATAAATAGTGAAAATGCCAAATAAAAAAAGTTTGAAATTGTTTATAGGACCAACAATTAAAATCTCAAATCAAATATAATAAGGTGTATAAACGCAGGTATATTTAACAACTATCTTAACAAGTTCGCCGTTCGATCTACTTAGAAGTGATGAGCGCCACACACCAATAATTGATGACATTATAAATAAAGTCAAAGTTATAAATAGGAAGAAGTAACTGATGCTGATTTACTATAAAAGACATTTGACCATGTAAACCCATGTATTTAACAAGATGAATCATTCCAAGAATGAAACATGGATAGAACTCTCTCGCTCCTGGACAAGGTCAAAAGAGAGTCTCCAACCTGAACTGTCATCTAAACTTCAGCCTCCGTCCGACCGACAAAATGTTGCATCCTTTTGCCTGTTCTACAAGTATTTTAATGGTGAATGTTCTGACGAACTGCAAGCACTTGTGTCCCCACGACGTAAATACCCCCGAGAAACCAGGCAAGCAGCTAAATCCAACCCCTACACAGTAGAGATCCCAAGATGTAAGAGAGCTTTCTTCCCCAGAACCGTTAGACTTTGGAATTCCATTCCGGGTCCCTGCTTCCCCAACTGTACTGACATGCAGAAGTTACAATGTAAAGTGAACCGATATCTTGCTGCCCAACTCCCTACATAGTACCCCAGTAGCTTATGTCCCTCATAGTAGCCCCCTACACCAAAGTGGCAATGTGCCTTGTTTGGGGCGAAAATGTAATTAAAAAAAGCTTACTTGCATATATTTGATATACTTGTATATTTGATATATAAATATCTACAAAATATATCATGCGTTAATATATGCGTGTATATGTCTGAAAATATATGAAACTCTGATTATGTACGCACACACATCTCTCTCTCTCTCTCTCTCTCTCTCTCTCTACACACACACACACACACACATATATGTACAATAAATGTATATGGCAATTTTTTTATAACTTACTACCTAGCTGTACCTATGTATTTAGCATTGTCGAAGTAAATACTTAAAGTTTACGCATAAAATAATACTTTCGTATATTAATTTATGTGATTAAATGAAGTAGTCATATATATATATATATATATATATATATATATATATATATATATATATATATATATATATATATATATATATATATACATAATGTTGACTTTTAATGTTTTAATCATATTTTTTTCATAAGATATTTTATTATTTACATCGTAATTTTCGTTTGGCATTTTCCTCCGGTGTTTTGAGATCGCTGCGTCCTGACAAGTTACAAGAAAAATGGTGAAAAACCCAAAAGTAATGATGGAGTGCTTTAGTTGGGGTTAAGGTTTAGTTTAGTGCTACATGTAAAACGAAGGAAACAGGTGAAATATGAAATGTTCAGAAAGGTTTTACGCAATATAAATAACAGATGTAGAGGGAAAGGTAGAAGAATGTGACATTTATGTATATATATATATATATATATATATATATATATATATATATATATATATATATATATATATATAGCTTAGTGCATTAGAGGAAAAGAGCGAGCTCAATTCTATAAGAGGAGTATCATTGGAGCTTATATAGGAGAACAATAGGAATGGAAATTTACGCCTGACAGTATGGAGTACTGTTGTCACATCTGGGCCGGTGCATCTGCTGCTTGTCTCTCGCTCCTGGACAGGGTTCAAAAGAGAGTCGCCAACCTGAAAGGTCCTGAACTGTCATCTAGGCTTCAGCGTCTGTCCCATCGACGAGATGTTGCATCCCTCTGCCTGTTCTACAAATACTTTAATGGTGAATGCTCTGACGAACTGCAAACACTTGTACCTCCCCGACGTAACTACCCCCGACAAATCCGACAAGCTACTAAGTCTCATCCCTTACATACAGTAGAGATCCCTAGGTGCAAAAAAGCCGTTTACTCCAATAGTTTCTTCCCGAGAACTGCAGATCTTTGGAACTCCCTTCCGGGATTCTGCTTTCCCAACTGTACTGATATGCAGAAGTTGTGAACAAACATCTTTCTACTCATCTCCATTCATAATGCCCCTGCTAATCAAGTCCCTGATAGTAGCCACCTGCTTCAAAGTGGCACTGTGCCTTGTTTGGGGTGACAATTGAATATATACATAAAAAAAGTCACAAAAACTATATATTGGTGAATATAGATTCATTTATTCAATAAGGGAATAGTGCTGCTGTCGTCTCGGTCGCATCTGTCAATAAAATGCATCTGCATAAATAATAGACATCTTACACACCGATAAAATAGAATTACCACCCATCCACACTATACCTCCCCTTAAGCCTTAAAACATATACTCCATACATTTAAGACTATGATAAAGACCCTATGCACATTTCTACATTACACTCTATATAATACGCTCCTCTTTTATTTAGAATTCCATAACCCTAACCCCCCAACATTATCTATAATTTTAATTGATCTATTTCGTTCCTAATGAATTCCAGGCGAGACGCCGCATCCCGACTATGTTATCTAGCATCTTCTCTACTCTTCTGATGAACTATCCTCCAACTAATTGTCTGTATTCCCTTATTGAATAAATGAACCAATCTATATCCACCAATATATAGTTTTTGTGATTTCATTTCCCATTCCTATTGTTCTCATATATATATATATATATATATATATATATATATATATATATATATATATATATATATGTGTGTGTGTGTGTGTGTGTGTGAGTGTGTGTGTATGTCTATATATATACACATACACACACACATATATATCTGTGTCTATATAAGCATATATATGTGTATTTGTCTATGTATATATATATATATATATATCTGCGTGTGCGTCTATATATATATATATATATATATATATATATATATATATTAACATATTAACAAATGATGATGTATTATATATGAAAATATATAGATATATATACATATACATGTTTGTGTTTCTCTATATATACATATATACAAGTATACCATTATATCAATGAATATATGTCTATACATATGTACATATTAACAAATTATAATGAATAATATATCCAAAAATAATATATATTTGTGTGTCTATATATACATATAAACAATTATGTAATCAAAGAATATTTCGTTAACAAAGCAAAAACTTATCAAACAAATACATTAAATAGAAATATTATCAGAACTTACGTATAATTCTGGCCCTTCTTCTCTAATGATAAGAGGCATGGCCTAAAACGTTTTTTTTTTTAACTTAATTTTCTCCTTTTACTTTTTCGTATTGTCCTGATAATATAATAAAATTATATATAAATATAAACTTTGTTTATCTTCTATCATTTAATATGCATATATATATATATATATATATAATTATTTTTTTGCTATAATAATTAAATTATATATATATATATATATATATATATATATATATATATATATATATATATAGCAAAACTGGTAATTAGTAAAAATCTGAAGTAGATGCTCAATACTATTGTAGAGCAAATATATATATATTTTTATTTTATTATCTGTTTAGTTCCGCATGTTTCTGTTACGGAATCCTATCAACCATCCAGCATTTCGTCAAACTTGAACAGAAGTGGTTATTATGATTTGGAAAGACGATATTAGAAAAAGACGATGGAAAAAAAACTAAACTTTTAAACTCAACTTCAACCGTGTTCGATGTGTTTCTTTTACTCAATTATTAAATCTTAAGAACTTAAATATTGTCAGATCAATATTGAGATCCCCCCTTTTCCACTTCTGTTCTATATAAAATAATATATATATATGCATATATATATATACATATATATATTCATATATATATACATATATATTCATATATATATTCATATATATACATACATATATATCCATACAAATATATACATGCATATATATATATATATATATATATATATATATATATATATATATATATATATATATATATATATATATATATATATGCTTGTATGCATATAATGGTTGTATCGATTGGTTTCCTAGCAGAGATAGATACATCTTAAAAACTTAAATGTTGTCAGATCAAAATTGAGATCCCCCTTTTTCCACTTCTGTTCTATATAAAATAATATATATATATATATATATACATATATATATATATACATATATATATTCATATATATATACATATATACATATATATATTCATATATATATATTCATATATATATACATACATATATATATACATATATATACATGCATATATATACATGCATATATATATATATATATATATATATATATATATATATATATATATATATGCTTGTATGCATATAATGGTTGTATCGATTGTTTTCCTAGCAGAGATTGAAATACATTTATAGAAGTGATTTTATACTTACAGCTTCAGACAGGCATATAGTAAATATAGAGGAATAGAATAATACATGATTAGAAGTAATCCCATAATTTCGATTCTAAACAGACATATACCAAGTATCCATTAGGGATACATTATAAAATCACTTAATTATTCTCTGCATTGGAATCTGTACAACGCAGAATAGTTTCCAGTTAGTGACGATGGTGTTTCACAACTTAGTGCTTTGATTTTTTTCCAATTGTGAAATTTTGTATTAAACATATGACATTTCTGCAGTTTTCAGATGAGGGTTGGTTATTCATTTTATTTGGACTATTTCGACTACTATTTTTACTTTGTGAATCTGGACGGAATTTCGAACGGATTCCTTAATTTACTTCACGATGGTAGCATGCTCTCGTTCCGTCAGCCATGAGTAATTCGCGATTGTATAAGCGACTAAAAATACAATTGCAGAATCACACCAGATCTCTATCCAGTCATAGCTGACAGAACGAGAGCATGTTACCACCGTGAAGTAAATAAAGGGTTTCGTTCGAAATTCTGTCGATCCCCGAGTTCGACAAAAACATTTCCAAGTTCGCAAAATACACCTGAAGAAGGTTGGTAGTTATATCGATCGAAACGTTGTGAAAATGACACTCAAAATCAGAACAATAGTCCGAAAAATACTTCCTCACGTGATTTTTCTCTCAAACATCATCCACGCTTCTCACGTGATCTCGAACGTTATTCACGCCCCTCTCTCACGTGATCGTCCTCTTTCTACTTTTTATATAATCTTTTTCTTTTGCCGGTTTCAGCATTTCACATGCATTTGCATATAACCGTCTGCACTAGTTAACACTTGGGGCTCGACCGATGTAACCTCTGACCTTCTCACGATGCAATTTGTCTAACTCTGGTATCTTTTTGTCAAACTCGAAATTCCGTACGGGATTTCGCACTGAAGCTTTTATTAAATACAAGGCGTAACAGATATAAATTATGATCAAGGCGTAACAGATATAAATTATGATCAAGGCGTAACAGATATAAACTATGATCAAGGCGTAACAGATATAAATTATGATCAAGGCGTAACAGATATAAATTATGATCAGTTATAAACGACAGTCTTCTTTAGGTTTAGGTTCAATCTACAGTGCAGGCGATACTAAGAATATAGTATGGAAATACTTAAGAATTTTACCTGATTATTGAACGAGAATAAGTTGCCGCTGTGGATTAAATAAATAGGTTCCGTAACAATTCCCAAATTAGAAACAACGCACCTGAAGAAGGTCGGAGGTTACATTGTGAGAAAAATGCCCAAGATGAAATCAGTAATTCAAATAATCCAAATCATCAATCATAACCTAAGAATTCTGAAACATTACAAAACTTTATTAAAAAAATTAAAATTTAAAAAAATAATATTTCAAAGCATGATAGTAGTTTCAAGTTGGCTTTAAGAAAGATACACTAAAACAGATAACGACTGTTTTTTTTCTTTCTTTTTCTTTTCTTGCCAGACGTTCTTTCCATATTTGTTATTTTATTTTATAACTCGTCTGTTCCAGGAGTTCAGAATGTGCCAACGTTCCAAATTCTTTGCCAGTGGGTGACCTGGATAGTTGCTCGCCTGCCAAGTTTGTAACATTTAAATATGTGCTTCTTGTAGCGCTGAGAGAAGCTGCCAATAATTGCACCTACATCTAAACTTCTCTTAAATGTTATTTTAAATAAACAACAAAAAGCATGAGAAAATAAGACGGGATACGAAAAGGTTGTATATAAAGAGAGGATATAAAAACAACAAACAAAAATGAATCAATAAAATCCCCCAAAATATGGTTAATCGTTCTTCTAATTCTCTTTATACTTTGTCTGAATTTGAACATTGGTGCAGCTTTTGAATCTAAAAAAAAATAGTTCCAGCGTTTATCAATAACGTTAGTAAAAAGCGTAGGTAAAAATTAATTTTTGTTAATGATTTCAACTAATTATTAACAAAAATTAATTTTTGTTAATGATTTCAACTAATTATACGGTGCAACAAATTTCAAATTAAAAAAAAACGTACATGCTACATAAAAGCTTCTTCCGCGTAAGAAATTATCCTGGCACTAAAATAAGATCTTTATTTCTCCTATAAATCCTACCCCCTTACTCTAAAGGTCTCCAGATGCTGAAAAGCTTTTGCTCTGATAACTTCTTTCCTCAAACTGCTTTCCTTTGGAATTGGCTTTTGTTCTTTGTTTAGCATATTGTACTAGCATACAGAAATTTAAATATGAGGTAAACAAACAGCTTGCTTCACAATTCCCCAGTTAGTGTGTCTCTAGTAATTTGATCCTACTTGAAAGTAGCACATTACGTCCCAGTAGCACTGTGCCTTTCATAGGGTGAATAGAATTACTTTGTGATAAAGGATATAAATTTCGTCCTGCAAAATCAACAGCTAATATATATATATATATATATATATATATATATATATATATATATATATATATATATATATATATATATATATATTAACATATTTTCATGTACTATTAATCATGTTATTATTATTGGTAATGAATTAAACAAAATTGTCAGTTTAAACAAAATTTGTCCGTATGTGTGAAGTGTCATCCACCATTTTTATATTCCGGCAGTAATTTGACTGTTATTTCTCTAGATCAGTGGTCGGCAACCTTTTGGAGAGTGAGGGTCAAACAGCTATTGGTTGCAGTGTCAAGGGAGAGAAGCATGTTATTAAATATGTAAATAAATTTTCTGGGTGTTTAAATAAAGTAAAGATTCAATAAAATTGTAATACAAAAAGAAATGAAATACAAACACATTTAGGAGAAATCCTTATTTCACTGCATGAATAAAACAATACTCTCACAACAACAAAAAAATATCAAATTTCTTGCTACAAACAAAATACACTTAGAAACAGTAAATGCTTTAATGAGAAACTTGTTTCTGCTTATTGTGTGATAACTTCTATACATTAGGTCAAATATTTGTCATTGAGAGGAGCGAAACATCATCCAGGTGGTCGTCACGCCATCTTGTTCTTAAATGACTTTTAATATATTTCGTTTTGAAAAAAACGTTGTTCACAAGCATATGTACTTCGAAATAATGACATCATATGTTTTGCATCAGCCACGTTGTTTTTATAATTTTCGCTTGGCAATATACATATTTCTTGTAGAACTCAGCAGTTGAGTCAAAATGAAATTTCGATTTCAAAGATTCACCTCGCTGTAAGTAAAAAAAACTGCAACTAATATTCTTCTGCCACTTTTGCACCACATCTGATTTGCAAGAAGTACCAAATGACACAAACAGAATTCTTGATTTCCGGAAGTCAGTGAAACAAGGTGAAAACTCACAGATCAGAACTCACAAAAATGTCTGGTATTTTTTTTTTTTTACATTTTAACTCCAAACGACGCACAGTACCACTTTGATGTAGGGGGCTACTATCAGGGACATCAATTGCAAGACTACTATGTAGGGAGTTGAGTAGCAAAATGCCTGTTCACATTACACATGTCGGTACAGTTGGGAAGCAGGAACCTGGAAGGGAATTCCAAAGTCTATCGGTATTGAGGTAGAAAGTATTGGAATAGAGGCTTTCCCATATCTAGAGATCTCTACTGTATAGGGGTGGGACTATGCTGCTTTTCAAGTTTGTCGGGTGGATTTACGTAGAGAGGACGTACAAGGGCTAGTAATCCGTCAAAGCATCCACCATTAAAATACTTGTAAAACAACCAGAGGGATACAACATCTCGTCGATGAAACAGAGGTTGAAGCTTAGATGACAGTTCAAGACCTATCAGCTTGGCGACTCTCTTTTGAACCCTGTCCAGTAGTGAGAGACAAGTAGCAGATGCACCAACCCAAATTTTGCAACAATACCTGATGAGCGAATGGTGGCCTTGTAATGGTACAGGATTCTTTAAAGCGAAAATAATTTTCTTGCACGGGAGAGAGAGCTCACTTTTTTCGCAGAAACCTTGGCAATGCTCCCGATGTATCTGTTCTAACTCATGTTCCATGTGAACGTTAAGCCAAGAAGTTTGAAAGAAGTAATTTCATGTTATGTTACTTTAACCATAACTATTGAGGATTTCTTGTAATTATTGAAGGAAACAAGCTTAGTCTTGGCAGTATTGAATGTGACCATCCATTTTTGTCCCCATTCCACTACAGATTGAAAGTCATCCTCTAGTGTGTCTGCCATTTCCTTAGATATGTGCCCATTCGTTTTCCCCTCATGTCTGTTAAAAGGCGTACTGTCATCAGCAAATATGCCACTCTCAGAGACAATTTTATCAGGGAGGTCATTTATGAATATTAGGAATAATAAAGATCCAAGGATAGAACTCTGAGGTACACCCGCATTTATATCCTATTGTTCAGACGTACGACCAAGGAGGGCAACCTAGATTTTTCTCTTATTTAAGAAGGATTTAAAGTATTCGTCACGCCTTAGATATATCTAGGGCCACTGTCCACACTCCTCTGCTTTGCATGGTATATACGGTCGGCGATTACAGTTAGGATATCTGCTGTAGAACGGTTTTGCCTAAATCTATATTGTTAATCGTACAGAAGTTTTGTAACTGTAAGGTGATGGACTAGAGCTTGATTAATTATGAACTCAAATATTTTGGAAAAAGTGGAAGGAGGTTAATGCGGAGATAACATCATGGGTCAGTTCTTTCGCCAGAATTCTTGGATTATATATCTCTTGTAATTTTGGAGAATTGGAAATTAGAGTAGTTTTTTTTTTCTAACGCTGTGATTCACACAGTGGAAGCTTTCTCTCAAAAGCAATCATTTGACCAAACATCTCAAATGCAACCTTCTTCTTTCCTTGACGCTTAAAATTCAGAGTGTTTTTGTGGCTTGTGATGTCAACTAAAAAAAAGTTAACTTGACGACCCATTGTGGATCTTGAAAGTCAGAATTATCTTATTCTTTGCGCTCTGAAAAAAAAAATGAAAATCTTTTATCTCAATGCATATACTTGTTCTAGCATTTTTCCGCGGAGAATCCATCGAACATTTGAAAATATGTAATGTCACCTGCTTTGATTTGTTTCAGAAATTCTTAAAACTGGCGGTGATTTAGTCCTCTCGACAATTTAAAATTCACTGTTTTTACGACAATTGCTATGATGTCCTTTAAATTCCGTGATTTTGCACACACAGCTTCTTGATGAATAATGAAGTTTGATTATTCTTTTATTGATGCCTATATAGTTTAGAGCAATGCAACAAAGCTCTTTTTCTCTTCAACCATTGCTGGTGCTCTATCAGTGATTAGTCAAGAAAGCTTTAATAAATCCAGATTCAGTTCCAGATTTCATTTTATTATGTTTTACAAAATATCTGCTCCAGTGCTAGTGTCTTTCATAGGAATCAATTTCACAAATTCTTCCACAATATCAAATGTTGCTGTTACATCCTTCACAAACACTGCAATTTCTGTGGTTTCATCGATAGCAATGGAATAATACTTCCGATTGTTTAAAATGTCCTCCAAGTCACTTCTGACTTTTAATGCTAGCTCTTCAATACGCCTTGTTACTGTTCTTGCCGACAAGCTGATGGCAGAAAATAATTTCAATTTTTCTGAACAAACAACATCTGTTACCTTTAACAATAATTCTTTGAAGAACTTTCCACCAGTAGAAGGTTTCATTTTTTCTGCAATTAGTTTTAACACCTCGTAGCAAAGGATGATTACTTTGTTAAATTATTTCTCAACCGTGCAACTTCTTGTTTTCGTGCTTTTCCAGTAAAACTATTGTATTGATGATGACGAGTTTCATAATGCTGTTTAACATTTGAAACTTTCTTCACGACAATGTTTTCTTGAAAAATTAATTTTTGCGAAATGCCCAATAAAAAATAGTTATTTGTCAATAGCATCTTTAAAAGTTTGGCACTCCGACTCCACATTTGTTCTCTTACTTCCATGGGCTACTTTTTGTTTAGACAAAAAAGATTTCTGGAAGAGAAAAAGAATAGAAAGTATGAAAATATTCAGGTACAGAGACGAATTTAAAAACTAAATTCGATGCGATATATCCAGGCCCTCAATCGTCACTTTGGTTTGGTTTGCATATATTTAGATCGTGTCTAGGGTACGATGGCAAGCCGGACAAAATTCACTCGTGGGCCAGATGTGATCTGCGGGCTGGGGGGGGGCGTTTTTATGTAATATTAATTATACTTTATCATTATTGATTATGAACGAAAAAACACAGGATTGTCAGTTTAAACAACATTTGTCCGCTTACAACTCTTGTGTTGAATGTCATCCTCTCTTTTTATATTCCAGTAGTAGGTTTCAATTTTCCTTCCAAACTTTCTCCGCCACTGGAATATTTTGATGGATTCACTCACTAAAATCCTTGCAAAATTCTTGAAAAGCAATTTTGAACAAAACTGTACCTAATTCGACAAAAAGTGGGCCAGAAATGAGTTTTCAATGCCATTGTGCATATAAAAATGGCTACTGATGTTCAATATTTTTGTAGTGTTGCACAGTGTTATTCGGCCGTGATTTAAAAATAATCAATAATTTTGCGAAAAAAAACAAAAAAACAAAGCAAAAAAAAGCAACTAATTTTTATGTATTTTTTAAAGAGGTTGACATGTGGTGTTTGTAATAAAATAATCAGATATTTGCCTAACGCAAATAATGGTTCACAATTTAAAAGGTAACTAGGTGTTCTAGTCCTACTTTTCATGTAGAAATTATGTCATACAGTTTTTACCGTTGTGGCATTTTAATAACACAAAGTTGGTAGCTTCTTCTTAGACCGTCGTGAGACAGGTTAGTTTTATCCTACCGATCGACACGTGTGCAACGTCGGCGTGGCCACGGTTATCCCGTTCAGTACGAGAGGAACCGCGGGATCGGAGCAACGGTTCGCGTGCTCGCTCGAACGAGCGGCGGTGCCATGCTGCCTCCGCGCGATAACGGCTGAAAGCCTCTAAGTCGGAACCGCAACTGGTGCCGTCACGGTATTACGAAAGGCGTCTCTTTCCGTTCCGCTGGAGCATGCCATAGCGATCGTTGTCGCTTGTTGTGGTGATAACGGCGGTGGTTATTTCGTCGGCGGTCTTCGGGCCGTCGTCGGGTCGCTGTCGTCGTTGCCGCTTACGCGGCGGCGTGCGCGAACGGGCCAACCGACTCGACATGCGTGACCAGCGGAATATTGCCGTCGCCCTCCTGTTTCGACCCCCCTTGTGGAGCGTGAGACGAGGGATCGCTCGTAGACCACTTGACTTCAGGCTCGGGGTGTCGTACTTAGTAGAGCAGCCACCATACTGCGATCTATTGAGACTAAGCCCTCACGTATATTTAAGGAGATCACAACTGAGTTAAAGCTGCAAGTTGGAATGCAAACATCCCGCGGTTTACGTGTCAAGTCACCGGTTGTTGCTTTCCTACACGGACTTCTATTATTGTACCTGCTGAAATAAGTTTATATTTTCTGTATGTTGTTTTTTTTCGGCAATACAACAGAAACACTTACAAAATAGAAATGTTTCCGAATATCTAAATGCACTAATAAAGAACCTATGTGGGTATGATCCCATTAAAACGTCAAATACAAATTCTTTTAATGAGAATATATATGATATGTTTATGATATCATATGTATAAAATCTTCTAAGGAAGACAGTGGAAGTGTCCAGAATATTTAAGTGTCCTTCTTACCTACTTGAGCTATAGAGGCCAAAGTAGTCAGCATTTGAGGCATTGTAATTATGTACTTACGTCTTGCCGACATAATCGAAGGAACTTCAGGAACTGAATAAGAAATGCTCAACAGCACACGGAATGGGGATTAGCATAGAAAACGTGACACAATTTCCTCCTAACAATTCGACACCTGCTACTAGCGTGTTTTGTTTAGAGAGCCGACCCTTGACTCCAATCATCTCACTCGCTGGGTGCACTGGGTCTATTTCCGTTCGCTGCCAGGTCGTCCTGACACTCTCAAAATTCATACCACAAAATAATCTTTACCTACCGGCGTAAGGTCCTAATTTATAATCAATGTGAAACAGAGAATCCGACAGAATTCGAACACGACATGATAATCATCGGTTTAAAACTGTATCCACTCTACGAAACTACTGGCAAATTTATCTCCTAAAACATGTACAGGGTGACACCCCCCCCCAAAAAAAACGGGCCCACTATACACTTTATTAATTAGAGTTGGGGCTCTTTTGTGGGTCACCTTGTATTTTCACCCCGTACATTATATCAAAGACCGGAAGGAATGCCTAAGCTTATAACGACCGACGTTTAAGAACTAAGTGAAACAGCGGGTAACTGTTTTGAAAGAATTGCACGTTTAATTATGAAAATTCGATCGTCCAAGAAAATCGAAAAATCTGAATTATTGTGTTTAAATAAATCAGCTTTTCTTTTACTTCTCTTTTGTTTTCAATAATGGCTACGTTTCACCCTAGTCTTGTTCTTGGCGACATTTCGTTGACGCTGTTCTCTTGCGGTGACTAAACATAATAGCTGGTAATTAAGGGGAGCAATTCAGTCGCTCACGATGGTTGAAAAGCACCATTGTTTAGAACGACCTTAGACTCTTGTTAAGAATTGAAACGCATCTCTTTTAATCAATAAATTATGTGATATTGTCGTGAGTTCTAATTTATGTTTATTGCTGTAGAGATTTAGCGAATTTGTACCGTTTTACTCAAATAATTCTTTTGATAATAAATACACAGTTTTATTATAATCCATTGAACGGTCAATCTATACAACTAGTAATGTGTTACCCGTACCTTGATCCATGATACATCAAGTGTAAGTGGAGATGTTACAATTTAATACGGCCAACTTCTTCATAATTTTAGAGACGATTGTACAAATTCAGTGAGATATAACTAAAATTATAATTTCGATCCTGGAGTTTTCTATTTCAATATCTAACATATAAATTCATTTTGTCGGATTCTTGGCATTTCTCATTGGTCAACAATATTCGTATTTAATTCTGACTAGCCAACAATTGCTATTTTTATCTTGGATCATGCCCCTTTGCAATAAAATGTATATTGTGCTTTAGTTATTTTTCAAAATACTTAATTCGGCATACAAGTTATATTTGTTATAAATACATATTTATTTATAAATATCTTATAGTTATTAGCATAACTTATTAGGTGGTACACCATCTATCTACACTGTATTCTTCATGAAATGTTGCAAGCGGCCTTCGGGATTTAGTCTAGTAGTACGTTTAGTTCATTATCCATTGCATGTGTAATCACCCGTACAAGGTTTATATTCGCCAGAAAATGTGAGAATTATGTATGGCAAATAAAAATGGCATTATGGTATTTATAGATCTCGATAAATAAACTTGAATTTGACTTTAGGGTCAATCAAAAATAGAGGAGACTTTTTTTTTAACTCCACAGAAAAAGTACAGTTTCTTTTCGTTTTTATTTATAAGTAGTTTGATTTTTTTTATATTTACGTTTCGATTTATTACTAAAATAAAATGCATAAAGTGACACATATAAATTCTGCTGCCGATAACATAAACTTTCGAATTTTCAAAACCCTTTTTTTTTTTACAAGGTGGTTACCATTTATCAAGGCCCGGAAGCCACTCGGGGATAAGGGTTATTGCGAGTAAAGTACATTAGTGTTGAGATTTGATAAAGTGTCTTACTTAAGGGGGCGGTTCATAAGGAATTTGTTTATGTTGGACTTCAATACATCCAGGTTGAAGTCAGGTGGGAAACAGGCAGACGGAACAGAGTTCCACAGGCGTGCACTTCTGAGAAAGAAGCTTTGTTCATGGAATCTACGCTTTGGTTTTGGAACAGATAAAGAGTGGAGAAAATCTTTGACAGTAGTTTCAGCTAGACGGGTGCTCCTCGTGAAAGATTGGCGACGGATACCAGAGATTGGAGCTCAGACGAGTACTTGCCATGGAAGTAACGATAAAACAAAGAAAGGCTCGCAACGCCTCTCCTGTGGGAGAGAGGTTGCAGGGAAGAGAAAAGTGAATCCCCCACTAAGCCACGAAGCCTATGTTGTACTCTGTCAAGGCAGGATAGGCTGTTTTTAGCAGGTCCTGCCCAGATGTGACAACAGTCCTCCATCCTTGGAGTACTTGGTTTTTATATAGATAGAGGATTGCATCAACAGTGAGATATCGTCTGGAACGTAGGAGGATCCTATCATTATTCCAGCGACCTTGGCAACAGACTTGATGTACGTGTTCCATTTCACGTCAGGAGTAAAGATCAAGCCCAGAAGCTTATCAAAACATGGAGCTTCCCCTAGTCGAGAGCCATCCATTTCAATTGATGCCAGATGGAGATCAGAGCGTTGATAATGTAAAAATAGGAGCTTGGGTTTAGATGCATTAAAAGTAACCAGCCACCTCTTCCCCCATTGTACCATGCGCTTGAGACCAGAGGAGAGAGAGAATCAGAGAGAACTTTGTCATTTACGGCCTTTGGTGTGTTGCCATAGATGGTCGTGTCATCAGCATAGATGTCAACGAATGATTTAAGTATGTGTTTTGAGAGATCATTGATGCAGATCAGGAAGAGAGTTGGGTCCAGGATGGACCCTTGAGGGACTCCAGCATTAATACTGTGGGCCTCTGATTTCTGCCCATCAACCACTACTCTTATGAGCCTATCAGAGAGAAATAATTTAATGACAGAAAACATTTCCAGTTACACCGTAGCTGGAAATCTTGTGAAGTAGGCCCTTATGCCATACTTTATCAAAGGCTTTTGATATGTCAAGAGTAATTATCCTAGAGAGGAAGCCTTTGTCAAGAGATTCACTAATCCTATGAAATATAACCGTTAGCACATCTGCTGTAGATATGGCAGAACGGAAACCATATTGCGTGTCACTAAGAAGGTTATTTCTGCTGAGGTGGTTGACAACTTCTCTATTTAATATGGATTCCAGCAACTTACTCACGACACACATGAGACGGAGAGGAAAACGACTTATCACCCGAATTCTTAAATACAGGGCATACTGATGAGGTTTTCCAGAGTGTTGGGAAGCACTTCTCTCCATAATCATATATATATATATATATATATATATATATATATATATATATATATATATGGAAGGAAGGACATATATATATACATATATATATATATATATGCACATATATATACTTTTTTTTTACACAGTAGTCACCACTTATCAAGGCCCGGAGGCCACTCAGGGATAAGGGTTATTGCAAGTACATTACGTTAGTGTTGAGATTTGATGAAGTGTTTACTTAAGGGAGCGGTTCATCAAGAACTTGTTAACGTTGGACTTGAAGACATCCAAGTTGTAGTCAGGTGGGAAGCAGGCAGACGGAACAGAGTTCTACAGGCGTGCAGTTCTAAGAAATAAGCTTTGTTCATGGAATCCACGTTTTGATTTAGGCACAGATAAAGAGTGGGGGAAATTTTTCACAGTGGATTCAGCTAGACAGGTGTTGTTCGTGAAAGATTGGCGAGGGGGGACCAGAGATTGGAGTTCAGACGAGCACCTGCCATGGAAATAACGATACAACAAGGATAGGCTCGCAACGTCTCTTCTGTGGGAGAGAGGTTGCAGGGTAGAGAAAAGGGCATCCCCCACTAAGCCACGAAGTCTATTTTGTACTCTGTCAAGGCAGGATAGGCTGTTTTTAGCAGCTCCTTCCCAGATATGGCAGCAGTATTCCATCCTTGGACGTACTTGGCTTTTATATATATATATATATATATATATATATATATATATATATATATATATATATATATATACTTTGCTTTTATATATATATATATATATGCTTATATATATATATATGTATACTAGCAAAAGTACCCGTCGTTGACTGGGTTCAAAAACAGCCTACAGAAAATGGACTCTGATTGATTAAAGTATGATAGGTTATGAAAAGGAAGGGTTGTAAAGAGATAGCTTCGAATTTGGGGCTATCAAAGCCAAAGCTAAATATGATGAAAGTAAAAATAAAATAGATAAACTCCATAATTTATTATACCATACCTGTTCACACTGAAACAGTTATCAAAATATTCTGTGGATCGATATTAAAAAAACCTTGTAAAACTTTGTGACATATTTCCATTCTATTGAGGTCAGGCACGAACGAACACCCAATAAGTTTATTATACCATATTTCTTTAAACTGAAACATAATTATCAAAGTATACTTACGCAGATAGATATGAAAAGTCTTTATTAAAGTGTGTGCCTATTTTCATTCTATGGAGGCCAGGCGCGAACGCAGACCCCACAATTTTATTATACCATCCCTATTTAACTTAAAACAGACTTATCAAAGTATTCGTATGTACATCTATATCAAAAACACTTGTAAACGTTTTTTTTAATTTTTTAATTTTTTATTTCCATACTTTGTGGACCAGGCGCGAACGCAGACCCTATAATTTTAATGAACCACCGTTCTGCCAGATCAAACATACCCATTCCTGTGTCTCGATACATCTTCTATCATTATATGTAATCAGTTTTTTAAAAAATAGTCAACCATATAGGAGTCTAATCGTGACCACACACACACACACACACACACACACACACAGAGACACACACACATTCAGCTTTATATTATAGAAGATATATATACATATATATATATATATATATATATATATATATATATATATATAGAAAGAGAGACAGTGAGATAAAAAAAGAGGGAAAGTGATGCATACATAGATAAATAAGGAGTTAAAATATTTGTAAATTCGGATATGCAACATTCATTATTCACACAAGGAATACAAGATAAAGATATTTATTTTCTGTATTCCATAGAGTTTCAAAACAAATTGTTTTCTTCAGAGTAAAAACAGTAGGCAAAAACACGTTTATATACTGGTTACCACAAAAATTAATAGCTTTAAAGTGCGAAGCAAGTAATATTCTAATGATTAATATATATATATATATATATATATATATATATATATATATATCTTTTTTAAATAAGGGAGTAGTCACCAACAATGTGTATTTTTTAACATTATTTTATTATTCCGTGTCTTGGTTTTTCATTGATAATTATGTTTGGATCATTGTAATAATGTTTTTAAGTCATTGAAATCGTTTACGCGCGTTTCAGACGGTCTGTGATGCGTCCTCGTCAGAAATTATTTTCAAATATGTAAAAATGGCGATTTTCGTAGTTAGTTTGAGGAGTGGAGGCTTGTAAATGTTTATTATACATGGTATGCTGAATTTTTATTGCTTTTTTATTTGCTTTTTTATTTGGTTTGTCCAGGGAGACTTGACCTCGCTCTAGTCAGTCGCTATTTCTTTCTGCTAATGTTTTTTTCTTTTCCTTTAGGGTGGGGTAGGGTGTGTGTATGTGTGTATGTGCGTGTGTGTGTGTGTGTGCGTGTGTGTTTATATGTGTGTGTGTGCGCGTGTGTGTGCGTGTGTGTGTTTGCTTTTATAGGTTTGGGAATGTGTATATTATTTTATAGTATTTTGGGGTTATTTGCTTCCTTAGGAAGGTGGCTGTGGTCCGAGGTCGTTACTAATGTGTATGTGTGGGGAGGGGAGGACTGGCTCTTCTGAAGTAAGGGTAGGGGTGCTTTCATTCTATTTTGATATTTATTTTTTTTTTCATTCTTGGATTTTAGTATTGTGATTTTTTGTTTTAGTCTTATATTATGTTTGTTTAGAAAGAGAGGTGTATTTAAAATAGAGGATTTTTTAATGTTTCTATTTATTTGTCTCCCCATGTGGGTATGGCCAGACCCAGGATCGGTTCCTAGTGTGGGGAAGATTTTGTTCCTCAGAGGGGGGCATTGAAGGGGGTGTAGGTATGGGAGGGGGTGATAGAAGGGAAGATAGTCGTTTCAGTCATGAGGGGGTTCTCCTCCCCTGACTGAGGAGGGAGCGAGGTGTTGGAACAGATATTATACTATGGTTCTAGGTGTCTCCTAGTGTTGTTGGTTTCGAGGTTAAGTAGGGTTGGTATTGTTCAGTGTGCTGTATTAGAGATAGGGGTGTTATGTCTGTGTGTGGTTGTATGCGCGCACGTGTGTGTGTTTTAATGTGTCGGTTCTGATTTATGTGTGGGTGTGTATATGTGTATGTGTATGGGTGTGCATGCGAATGTACCTTGCATTTCATGTTTTTGTGTGATGGTATTAGGTTCTGTTCAGTTCAGGAGTGAATCTGGTGATGAAGTTTTTTTCCTGTGTAAGTAAATAAAAATAATTGTCTGTTTGGAAGATTGGCATTATTTTGAAGCTGTTTCCACTGCATGTGTGTACGTGTTTTAAAACATAGAGGTGTCTGTTATCTGCAATTTTGATGTTGCTCTTATGTAAGGCCACTCTATTTGCTGAAATTTTTGGTTGTGTCTATATAGGATTTGTTGCATGTTGTGCATCTTAGTGCATATACTACATTTCTGGAGGTGCAATTTAGATCCTTTTTTATTTTGAATGTTTGTGCTGGGCTTTTGAATGTGTATGTGTTACCTTCTATTATTATGTCACATACTCCACATCGCGGTTTGTTGCATTTTGTAACTCTTTTTGTAGTATGTGGGACGAGTTTTGAGGAAGTTATATATATATTCGTGCTGGTCAAAAAAATAGAACATCAAGTTTTTAGCGCTAAATTCTTATTGAGGACAATCTGTGAGGTTTAATTAGTGCTAAAATATGCCTATCATGCTAAACTAACTGAAATAGTTGTTTTACGACAGAATGTTTTTCTCATATCAATTGCAATGTCAGTTTTTGAATATTTCGTGTTTCAAAATCATAGAACAAGGCAGGTAAATAAAAAAAATAGTTTTTTTATTGACATAAATACAAATAAAATAAATCAATATTTAGTAGCAGCACCTTTTGCCTTGATAACAGCATCAATTCGCCGGGGCTGGAATCAACAAGCTTCTCGTAATCCCGTGTAGACACTGAATCCCATGTGTTCTGGATGCAGTCTTCATGGCTGCAAAGGTAGTAGGTTTTTCTTTGTGGAGTTTCCTCTTTATCTGGTTCCACAAGGCTTCAATAACGTTCAAATCTGGCGAGTTCGCCGACCATTTAAGAACAGGGATCGATCGTTCTGAAAAAGGTCACACGCCACCATTCGTCTGCAGTCCAGGTTTGATGAGCAGTTGTTTTTCAGATGTGTCTCGATTTTGTATCTCCTTTGACGACTAAGGGCCACGTGTTTAGCGAAGAACCACAACGGTATAACCAAGAATGCGTTAAGAAATCTGTGAAGATCCCGCAGTGGATTGGGGCTGTATGAGGGCTAAAGATGTTGGTAATTTATGCTTCATCAAAGGAACTGTAAACGCAAAAGTTTATCAAGATATCCTGGAAGCTAATTTACTGCCATTGTTGGATAACCAGTTTGATAGGAAGGCTACAGACATCATTTTTCAACATGACCTGGCACCGGCACATTCTTCCTGCCTACCACGTCTTCCTGGCACCGAGAACGATCGATCCCTGTTCTTGAATGGTTGGCGAACTCGCCAAATTTGAACGTTATTGAAGCCTTGTGGGACCAGATAAAGAGGAAGCTCCGCAAAGAAAAACCATGAAGATTGCAATCCAGAACACATGGGATTCAGTGTCTACACAGGATTGCGAGAAGCAAATTTCAAGTTCAAATCAGTTCCGTGAATCAGAATTCAGAACAAAAATTAAGCTACTTAAAACTTTAAAAAAGTAGTTAAACATTTGTAATAAAGATATAGATAAATATATTAAGAGAGTTAAATAATGACGCCGTATTTTTGAAGCCCTAAAAAAACCCACTCAAACTTAAATAATTCAAATTTTATTTTAGGAGGTGAAATTAATTTTTCGCTATTTACCGTTGCTTTCATGGATATTAAACGACGCATTTTCATGAAATTTCTTATTTCCTTTTTTTTTCTTTTGATAGAGTAGGGGTTAGAATGTTTCAATTTGATAACGATACTCTGATGACAGGAGTTCTCTTAAATCATGTTTTTAATCCACTCTATGGAATTATGTTATTTCTGCTTTTGCACACACACACACACACACACACACACACACACACACACACACACACACACACACACACACACACACACACACACATATATATATATATACTCTTTATTGGTTTTTACATTAGCAGTAATATGTTACTACACAGTCATGAGCATGGTTCGGTCAGTTAACTACTAATAACTAGAGACCTCTTCAGGCGATGCAGTTTCTGCCAAAGTAAACTTTGCTTTCGTAGAAGCTGTATCGCCTGAAGAGGTCTCTAGTTATTAGTAGTTAGCTGACCGAACCATGCTATGACTGTGTAGTAAAATATAACTGCTTATGTAAAAACAAAAACAAATATAGAGTATATCTTGCTCTACTTAGGTATTGAGCACTCTTGCATTGACCTCGTTACACTTCATTGGTTACTTAACATCTGGAAAACAATAACCTCAAATTATATATATATACATATGTAATTATATATATTTATATATATATATATACTCATTAGATAATCGTAGCAGATTTGCACACACACACACGTATACACAAACACACGCATACACACACAGATATATGAAGATCTGTGGAGAGATGCAACTAGATAGGTCGTCGAACATCTGGGAACATGAACCACCACCGATAACATCAAATGGAAAAGTGACAGTGTTCTACGACAAAGACATACAGGCAGGCAGATACATAAAAGACAAGGCCATCAAGCCAAATATAGTAATATGGAACAAGCTCGAAAGGACTGCACTCGTTATCGACGTCACAGTTCCAAACGACTTTGGTCTTAATAGAGCAGAACGGGAAAAGATAACAAAATATCAGGACCTAAAAATGATCTAAACACAACATGGTCTCTGAAAGAAATAAAGATTATACCAGTTGTGACAGGAGCAACTGGCCTAATAAAAAAGAACCTTCAAAAATACTTAGAAGCAATCCCTGGAAAACCAAGCTGTAAGGAAATACAGATAGCAGCCATAAAGGGAACAGTGTCTATTCTTAAAAGATCCCTCGGATATAAATTTAAACTGTAATAGAATCAAGTGTTAGCTCCAGGAAGGAGCCCCTTGATCTTACAAACTAACAAAAGTAAAAAAATAAAATATATGTACTTAAAATGTCCACAAATAAACTAATAAATCTAAAGGAAAAATTAAAATATAAAATAAATTCAAATACAGCTAAAAATGTAACCCGGGGACAGACAGTCAGAAATTGATACGTGTCTCTTACTATTATAGATTCCCGCTTTTTCATGCGCCATAGTTTGTAGTGCTGTGTGCATTCTTAACGCGATTGCATGATATCTTAAAGAATCGGTCTGTTCGCCACATTTCTTTGTAGACGACAAATTTCCGATCTCCAATCAATAAGCAGCACCTTCCCCGAAATGTTAAAATCTTTTTCCCTTCTCGTTTCCATCGTCCGCTTGTCGAAATTTGCACCAACTTCAAACAACAGTCAAAAACTCAAATATCCACAGAACCAATTATTCGAAAGATTAATCAATAAAACTGGCCGTAAATATTCAACAAACGCTGCAATAGAATTTAATGCATTAACGCTTTTGCGTCTTTATCTGTGGTTTCCTTCTTTTTTTCTTTCTCTTCTGTTTTCTATTTCATATTTTCTTTTTTCTTCTTCTATTTCTTTCACTTTTTATCGTTTCTGTCGAGTTCTAAATCTTCTTTTTCTTCGTCTTCCTAAATAATTATGCTTACACAAATATTTTATTAAATGCTATATTTTTCTATTTCGACTTATTTTTCTTGTTCTTCTTCGTCGTCGTCGTCGTCGTCATCATCATGATCATTATCATCATCATCATCATCATCATCATCATCATCATCATCATCATTATCATCATCATTAGCAGCAGCAGCAGAAAAAACAGCAGCAGTAGCGGCACGATCGCAGCATGATATTTTAATCTTTTTCTAAATATCTTTCGTCATTTCTTCTTTTCTTTCCATCTTATATTCTTTTTTATTGTTTCATTTGCGCGTTTTCGTTTTCATTTCCTTTTTCCCTCTTCTTCCTCTTTTTCTTCTAACTATTCACTGTTCTTCTTCTTCTTCTTCTTCTTCTCATCCATGTTTCTTTCACGTTTTCTTTTTTCTCTGCATTTTCCTGTTTTCGTCTTTTTTTTCTTTTCTTCTTTCTGTTTTACTTCTTTTCATGTATGGGTTTTTTTTTACTTTTTTCTTTTCATTCTTCTTTTTCTTTTTCTTCGTTTTCGATCTCTTTTTCTTGTCCTCTTCTTTTGTTTTCATGTCCATTCTTCCTTCCTGTTCGAGTTTTCTTTTCTGTTATATTTTTCTACCTTTTTCTTAAGTGTCTTCATATTCCACTTAGTATCATCATCATCATGATCATCATCATCTGATTTTTGTTTTTCCATTCTTGATCTTTCCCGACTACTGTGTTTTCTTTTTCTTTCTTCTTCTTCTTCTTCTTCTTCTTCTTCTTCTTCTTCTTCTTCTTCTTCTTCTTGTGATTTTGATGCCAACAACAGCTCACTCCCGCCCTTTCATCTCCATCATTGTACACACGTTTAAAACGTCGTCGTTTTCAACCTCGTTGTTCCCCTCGGTAAATTCGAAACTATTTCAAATGGTGAAAATGCCAGAAATAATTACACAATATAAATATGCTAAATATTACACATGAAATGAATTCACGCTGAATTAAATTCACGCTCAGATTTCAAAACAAAACAAAACAACAACAACAACAACAAAACACAAAACAAAAATTAAAATCATTAATGAAATCGGTTTAGATCAGAACAAATAATCATATGAGCAAACATGGACCGATTCTAGAATACGTCCTCTATATTCAGTCCGGTGAAACCTGGACAGTTGCAGTTTTGTTCTGTGAATTCAACTTATCGTTCTGTTCAGGCATTATCTTCTCTCTTCAAAACGGGATTAGTTGATCATCTATCTCCTCCTCATATATATATAGTCTTGGAAGTTTTTTTTAACCTTTAAAACTATATAAAATAACTCATTTAATGTTTTAGGATGGAAGACTATTAAGTCAGTAAGTATTTTAATAAACTGCATATATATATATAGTGTCAACTATGTGGGTCGAACAACATTAAGATTACATGGAAGAGTCCAACAGCACGTACCTATCAAAATCATAAATGGGACATACCAAACAACAGACGTACTTGCCAACACATACGGGTCTTCACTCACTGATCATTTCATTAAAAAACCGCCGTGTGCATCGAACTTTAGCACGAACTCATTTTCAATCTTGAGTCGAGCTCACTCATTATTCTATTTAAAGATCTTGGAGACTGTCACATTCGGTTGAGAAGGTCTTCTCTCTGAAAACAGAAGGAATGCCTCTTGGGTTTGAGCGTGATTAGTCTTTAGGATCATCGAGTCACATAAGGCTCTTTATTTTAATTGCTTTCCCTCATTTTTTCTCCCCCAACATAAGGCAAGGAACGTGATTTTTATTTTAAATTGTACATGGTTTCGATTCCTTTTTTAAAGCCCCTCGATACAACCTTAAGAAATCGAGGGCAATACAGGTTAGATGACTCCCCTATTTTTTCTTCAGCTCCGTTTACTTCATTTTCAAACGTTTTAAATCATGAATTATAAAAGTCTTCCCTTCATGGTTGCGATCTATAAATCCTCTATGTAGAATCATGACATATATATATATATATATATATATATATATATATATATATATATATATATATATGAGCAAACAGTTAATAAAATATGTTAAAAAACACTTTGAAATGAGTTAAAAACATATTTAATCTGAAAAGGAAACACTACATAGATGTACCTAACTACTTCATTTTCTCACATAAAATTTATATACGAAAGTAAGTGCATGTTCATTGGCTGATAGGAAGGGCGCGGTGGATACTAGAAAGCTGATTGGCTAACTAAAATCTCAATAGAAGGTGCGTATATAAAAACGATAGACAACCACAAAATTCGCGCATAAGCCTGAAGAATGCTAGAGTGGATGAAACGCGGAATATTCAGTGTAGCTTAATCGCCATATATATTTTATAAATTACTATATATATATACATATATATATATATATATATATGTGTGTGTGTGTGTGCGTGTGTGCGTGTGTGTGTGTGTGTGCTAGCATCTTGTCTTCGCCCAACGGCAATTCCATCTTTAAAAATGGGATTACAGTTAAATTTATGTATAAATATATGCGTATGGCTGTGATTCAGAGGGCAAGGAATAAGGTTGAACTACTGCATGATTTGGTTTCGATTCTAACTGATGATCTCACTATGAATTATGCCCTCACTAATATATATTGAGTTAAATAATATAATTGATAGAGAAATGTTTCTATAATAATAAATACGTAATCTGCATGAATTAAAATATCATATTAATGCGTATTTTACGATATATACTTATATAAATCAACATGTTGTGTGTGAGTTCGTCCCTTATAGACCCTGAAACGGTTAAATGGATTAAAAAAAAAAATTACAGAACTTTTGGTACTCTGGGATTGCTCTTAGTTAAGTTCAGTCACCGTTATTTGAATTTATCTATCATCGGTAAAGCCATTTTTCCGTGTCGTCGCTTAGCAACAATGATAGAACAACGGGCCGTGAAAATTCTACTGTGGGTAAGTTGATAGCGTGTTTTTTCTGTGACATGGCCCGTAGGTTCAAACTCTGCACGTAAATTTCTTAATTTTTAAATAACTGCAAATAATTTAATAAGACTTAAAAGTTTACGTGTTTTTTTTTTCTTTGCATTACATGGTCTGTAGGTTCAAACTCCGCGCGCAAATTACTTAATTTTTTTTGTTAACTGGAAAGAAGAATATATAAAATAATTTTATCAAAGAAACTTTAGAGTGTAATGTAGAATAACATATATTTTACACTAAGTTACTGCATGGAGGCATGTGAAGCTTCCTTCCGGGCGATTTCACGGATTTCGATGACAATAAAAATATAGGAGTGTGAAATATTTGTGGATCATCATTCAATCCCGGGCAACGTCGGGTCTCTCTGCTAGTATATATATATATATATATATATATATATATATATATATATATATATATATATATATATATATAGAGAGAGAGAGAGAGAGAGAGAGAGGCATCCACTAATTATGGCATTGCTAATGGAAATGCCTAATGGGTTTTGCTCCTTTCAAAACATTTGTTTTTTAAGCGTTTGAGCAATGGTTGGTTTTACACAGGCGAGAAATAATTCAGTCTAACAATGCATGAAAGTTTCCTATTACGATTGATAGATTTGAAACTATCAACACAACGAAATGTTCTGTCTGTAAGAGACATTACGCGATGTCCAAAGAGCAATAAATCAATTCGCGCCGAAAAAAATTTAACTATCTAGACTTTCGCACATCATAATATAAACTTTAAAGTTGTAGGATGATATTGCCCGTAAAACAGGGATTATTTTTATTCATCAACCGAAATGTTTAAGTCTAAAATCAACACCTCTAATCGTTTTTAGTGAGGTTGTAAATATCGCATCCTCGTTCTGTTTCCCCACAAATACCTCTCTATAAATTTCAATGTCTGTGTGTACCTCTGTGTGTTTGTGCCGTGTTTGTGTGTGCTTCATAGAAAAAAAAGTTATCTAGAATCTACAGAAAACTTGTAATTATATTGTTATGTGATTTCAAATGTAGGATCTATAAAGCTTGGTTGGTTTGTTAGTTGTTTTTGTTTTACGGCATATCAACCCTTTTCAGGCTATTTAATGCCGAATCCAGTTATTTTGAAGAAAATATTTTTAATATAATATATTTTTTTTCAAGTCGGTTACTATTTAACCCATAGTTCGAACCCTAACAGGTACTATTACTCCGGGTCAGAGTGGACCTGGGAGCAATGTCAATTAAAGTGTGGCTCTACACTTCCCAAAGCCCCCCACAAGCTGGGGCCTCACCATCGGATATAGTTAAAAGTCATATACGGGACCTTTGAAGTTGCCACACACACACACACACACACACACACACACACACACACACACACACATATATATATTCTTTTTTATTTGTTTCACATACGAATTTATATCTCGCTACATATGCATGAGTATGTTTCAATCAGCCAGTTACAAGTAACTAGAGACCACTTCAAACAATGGTGCTTATACAAAAGTGAGGTCCTTCACCTTTGTATAAGCAATATATAAGAGGTCACTAGTTACTTGGAATTGGCTGACCAAAACATACTTATAAAGTTTAGCGACATATAAATGCTCATAGATGCTCATGTAAAACAATTAATTATTGCCCTACTTCGGTATTGAGCATCATCATCATCATCATCATCATCATCATGACGGGCTCCTTGCCCGAACCAATGTGACTCTTCCTCTCCAGAGTTTCCTGTCTTCCATCAGTTCCCTCAGATCTTCAGGTTCACAGTTTGCGTCGTGTGCTATTTGTTGGATGTACGTGGATCTAGGTCGTCCTCTGCTTGCGTGTCCGTGTCGTGGCGTCCATAGCAATACATCACTCACCAATTCATGCTTGCTCCTCAGACAATGATCGGCAAATTGTAGGCGTCTTTCTCTGATGGTATTAGATATGGCAGGTAGGTTGCCATAAAGTTGCTGCTTCGTGGGATGATTTTGCCAAGATATATTTAATATTGTTCTTAGCATATGGGTGTATGTGCCGTCTAGTTTTCTTTACAATCTTTTGGTGAGTGTCCAGGTTGTAGCACCATAAACAAAACAGACTCTACCACTGTCCTGAAGAATTGCCTTTTCAGTTTGTCAACCAGTCCCGAAGTCCATACTGAATATAGCCCATCCAATGCGGTCCATGCCTTTGAGATGCGAATTCCGATATCTCTCTCTGTGGAAACTATGTTGCTGCCCAGATACGTAAACTCAGCGACTTCTTTCAGTGTTGATCCAACCAAAGCCCTGATCTCTCCTTTCACATTGAAAGTCATAAACTTTGTCTTATCCGCATTTATGTGGAGACCAATGTCATTTGCAGACTTTTCTAGCTTACGTAACAGTGATTGCGCATCAGCAGTGTTATTCGCGAACAAAGCAATATCGTCTGCGTAATCTGCATCAGTTATGTGTGCTGATTGATGACGTCTGTTTCTGGATTCATTTAGGGTGAAGCCTAGCATGTTGTGTATATCAACAGAGGTGCGAAGTACAAAGTCAAGACAGACAATGAAAAGAAAAGGGGCAAGAGTATCTCCTTGTAGAACCCCAGTGTGGATGTCGAAAAATTCAGTGTCCCCATCTGGGGACCTGACCATTGCTCGAGTGTGCTCATATAGCATCATGATAGCATTAATGACTTCATTTGGAATGTCATATGCTTTTAATATGCTGACCATTTTTCCTCTATGTACGGAGTCGAATGCTTTGGAGAAATCTACAAAGATCCTGACTGCCTCAATGGTTTTTGCTCTGACTCTTTCAATCAGTCTCCTAACTAAGTATTTGACTAGTAGTAGAGCGATTCTTTCTAAATCCATTTTGGTTCTTCCTGGGCATTTTGGATACGGTTGAGAAGCATGGCATTGTAGATTTTTGCTGCAATTGGAGTGTGTTATTCCTCTGTAGTTCCTTGGTATGCTTAGGTCACTTTTCTTGGGGAAGAGAAGTATGCATTCTTCCCTCCATATATAAATAATTTTTTGATTATATACACAATTGCATGAATTAAGAAGTATGTCATTGAAGCCACCTGTCTTCCATACTTCAGGAGGTATGTTATCTAAACCTGCAGCTTTACGATTCTTGGTCGTCTTTAATACATTTAGAAGTTCCTCCATTGTAAAATCACCCTTCTCAATATCGAGTTCCTGTGCAACAATCGACTGAATTGGTTGGTCTGTTACTTCTGGTTTGTTTCCGAGTAGCTTTCCAAATGGGCTTTCCATTTCGAACATGCATTTTCTGGAGTGTTTGCCTTTAACTTAGCTTTGGCAGGTCGTTTGCGTCCAGATATCTCATTTACTACTTGCCAAGCCAGATAGGATTGTTTATTATCTGCTGCATTCTGGATTCGATCTATTTGTTCTTAAACATACTTCTGTTGTTCTCATAGGTACATCATACTAAGCTCTTGAAGCGCCTGCTTTCTTAATTTTGTATTCTGTCGAGTGGGGTATTTATATTGCTTTTTGATTATGTTTTTTTTTAAAACTTTTCTCGTTTTAATATTATTTTGTCATTTTCCCACGGTACTTTTTGCTTTACCTTTTGCTTCTTTGCCGTTTCTTGGTGCGATCTAACAAAGTTTTCATAGGTGGTATTAGCAGTTGGTTTCTGCTCTTGTGCTTGTAAAGCATCAAATCTGTTTCGCAGTTCGAAGCTGAATCTCTGTTTGATCTGATTGTCGTGTGATAACGTTGACCAGTTGTAGGACTGTAGGATGATTTTTTAGTTTTGTTCGCTCGTAGGCATAACTTCAACTTGGAGGTTACAGTCCTATGATCAGTAGACGCACCATAGAAACTGCTATAAGCTTCACAGTTATGACAGCTATTGATCCACTTCTTATTCATAAAAAGATAGTCCAGTTGTGCCTTGTCTCCATTTGGGGATTGATGGGTCCAGAGCTTACCGGGTATTTTCTGAAAACGGGTATTCATGCATTGTAGGTTGTTTTTAAGGGGACAAGTTAATAGATACTCTCCATTTCGGTTTGTTCCATCATGAAAAGAGAACTTATGCTTGTTGTCTTCCCGTCCTATATGTGCATTCATGTAACCCCCGATAACCAATAAATTATATTTTGGGATTGAGCGAACTATTGCTGAGAGTTCATCGTAGAAATTCAGGATCTCTTGCATGATGATGATGATGTGGGTCTGTCTGTGTGTGTACATTTCCCTACGAAACTACTCTGTCAA
The DNA here is from genome assembly GCF_053919585.1 of Euprymna scolopes. Taxonomy (NCBI): domain Eukaryota; kingdom Metazoa; phylum Mollusca; class Cephalopoda; order Sepiida; family Sepiolidae; genus Euprymna; species Euprymna scolopes. Next base: position 118,216,272 of record NC_136496.1, read on the forward strand.
TTTGCGGTCTACAGACTCGAAATTTGACATACGGGGCAAATCGGGTTTCGGCCAGAAATTTCGCTGTTGAGGGATAAAAGTTCAACGATTTGATCTTTAGAAACTCACCACATTTCTCCGCCAATTTTGAGTCTGAACCCTTGAAATTTAAGATATAGGTTGCTTGGACATGGTTCTACCTTTATAAAATTGTCCTCTGCGGTCTCTACGAAATTACTCAATTTTTTGTCTAAACATTTGAAATTTTACATAAAGTGTATTCAGACATAGGGCAAGCGTTTTAATCGGTTTGTGGCCGAAAAGTTGGCTGCCAAAGAGTGAAAATTCAAAGGATTTTACTATTGCGATCTTTAGCAAACTATTAAGCCAATTTTGGGTCTAAACATTTGAAATTTTACATAAAGGGTATTAAGACAGGCAGCAAGCTTTTTAATCAGTGGGCGAAAGGTTCGCTGACAAGAGGTCAAGGTTGAAATAGTTGACCTTTACAGACTCTACCAAACCCCATCCGCCAATTTTGCGTTTAAAAACTCAAAATTTTAGATGTAGGTTACTTGAAGATGGGTAAAACATTTTAATGTGATTTGAGTCTAAAACAATAAATGTTAAAATTGGGGTCAAATTTAAAAAGGTTTTACCTCTGCATTCTCTACTAACTTTTCTCTATAGTAGCTAAGGAAGTCTATTATATAGAAAGGCATTAGTGTACATATGCATAGTTTTTAAGATATACATGCGCACATAAAGTTATGAACAGTACATAGGGCCCGAGCAAAGCCGGGTATGAACTAGTAGTATATATAATAAAGTGCAAATATATTGAACTAAACGGCAATATTTTTGTCAAAAGTGCTCAATATATTCATCAACGTTTGGTAATTATTTCATCCAGATGGAGTCTCGAAAAAAAGACGAAACGTGGATGAACACATAATTAGGTTTGTTTCTTTTTATTACTCCCCCCCTCTCTGTCTCTCTCTCTCTCTATATATATATATATATATATATATATGTACTAGTGCAGAGAGTGATCCGGACGTAACTCAGCCACTGTTCGGCTGTCACCGGAACACTGACGTCAACAGCTCGAGTAAGCTGAGCGTCGCCGAGGAAATTAAGCCGAACGTCGCATAGCAGTACCAGAAAAAGAAAAGGAAAACTTACCTAAACTTTAAAGTTTTATTACCGATAAAGGAAAATGGTATAACATTTTTTTTTGTTTTATATATATATATACATTTTTTTATGTAAAAATAATTTTAAACATTTGTTAGTTCAATAAAAGGTTCACTGGTGAGTCCAAAACAATACTTTCAAAGATTTTGTTTTCTTTTTTGTTACAAGAAAAATAGAAACAAAACTGTTTTTTTTTTTGGGGGGGGGGGTCTTTTTTTTTAGTTTTTTTTTTATAGAAAAACGTGTAACGTTAAAACATTTTTTTTTATAAAAAAACAAAAAAAACGAAACCAAAATTTTTTTTGGGGGGGCGGGGAGAAGTTTTTTTTTCTTTAGAAAAACGTGAAAAGTGAAACATTTATACTTTTTTTTTGGGGGGGGGGGTATGTTGTTGTTTCCTCAGACTGTTGGGCAGCATCACACGACGACAAAGTGGACGCAGAGGTGGTAGCGGGTGTGCAAGGGAGCAGCTTGTCATCAACCGGGTAGCTTTCGGCGATTTGAATTAATATGGAGACAAACGAAGCATTACCAAATCTTTGCCTCCCAATAAACTCTAGGAGATTTGTGTCCAAAAGATCCCGGTTGGTTCCGCATTCAACGTTGTTGCTTTGTTTCGTTTCCTTCCACATTCGTTCCACATGATTCGTCGTAGCCTTCGTTTCAGGATTTACAAAATGAAGACTGTGATGGTTCACCGTCAAATGGCGATACCCCTCTCCCCCCACTTTGTTGTATGTCTTCCAACAGTCTGATACGACCGTGGTCCTCGGCAGAATATACTGTTTTATTAAGGGAAGGAAGGTTTCAGCATTCCGGTTTGGTACACTCACCAATAAACCCTCCTTTTTGACGGGGTCGTATCCACTGAAGACCCAGACCGGTGTGATTAGTAGGCCTACATTATGTTTTCGACGATTGAATACTGCCTCGTCTATTTCCACCGTATGATCCGGGCCCAGTATCTGCCGGGGATTTCTGAGAAAATATTCTCCACAGATGTCTATCAGGAAATTTTTCCAATCGGCGATTGTGTGTGATGACCTTAAACCGCATTCGCGTCGGAGATCTTTTTTCGTGGCTCGCTGATAGGCCCACATGTAAATGATTTTGATAATTGTTGCTATTGTAAGCCTGGACTTGGCCAAAAATGTGCAAGTCCTTAGTGAATTATACGTTCGGCAATTGCTAGCCTGACACCTCCAGGCATAGCCCTCGCTGACTTTTGCTCTTCTCATAAGCTGACATCTGTGTCCGCATGACGAACACGTTTTCCACCTTGCCAGTAATTTTTTTTTGTTGGCAAAAATCCAGTACCCCGGCTGGGTTTTTGAGTTGGTCACATAAAGATGTGAAATTCATTTTTCTTTTTTTTTCTTCCTGCCCCAAATTTAATAACTTGTTTGGCTTTTCCGTTAATGCAGGAACTGGTATGTGTTTTGTTTTACTTTTTTCTTTTCTTTTTCTTCTAAATTGTCGCCTGCTGCTTTGAATTTGCAACGTGCGCCGCGTTGAAAAACACCGTGCCTCATTTTCAGTGGCTCAGCTTTATGTTACGGCGACGCTCGGCTTACTCCGGCTGTTGACGTCAGTGTTCCGGTGACAACCGAGCAGTGGTTGAGTTACTCCGGATCACTCTCTGCACTAGTACCTATATATATAAGGGTTGCCTTTTAATATCACACACACCAAATATATATATATATATATATATATATATATATATATATATATATATATATATATTATATATATATATATATATATATATAGTTGTATATTGTAATTATATAAAACAGAATTTTGGGTGTGTGATATATATATATATATATATATATATATATATATATATATATATATATATTCGGTAAACAATTTACAGAATATAAACTTATGTTTTGCGTTTTGGTACTTTGTTTTATTTTTGTTCTTCAATTTTTTCAAAACTAATAAAAAATATAAGAGTAAAAAACAACAAAAAAGATGACACAAATTCATTCAAATGTGCGTTATTTTTAGGCTAATTATGACAGGTTTAAATTTTCATCGAAATCCATTGTTTTTTTTTCTTAAAACTGACGTTCATTATATTCAAATTTATTTGTTGGATATCGAAATGATGTGCGCCCACGCACACACTGAAACGAATAGACGTATGTGCTTACATTTTTTTTTACTCAGGCATCACCACATTATCAAGGCCAAGAGGCCACTCAAGGATAAGAGTTAAAGAGTGTACAGTAGAAATTGGAAAATATAGTAATTATTAGTAATGAAAATTCGGTAAATTTGTTAACTTATATGGAACGGCTCATCAAGAACTTATTTACGTTAGACTTGAAGACAACCATATTGTACTCAGCCGAACAGCAGGAAAACGGAAGACAATTCCACAGGTGTGCAGTTCTAAGAAAGAAGCTTTGTTCATGGAATCTACGTTTAGGTTTAGGCACAGATAAAGAGTGGGGGGGAATTATTGATAGTGTTTTCAACCAGACGAGTGTTTCTTGTGAAAGTTTGGCGAGGAGGACCATAGATTGAAGCTCAGTCGAACACTTTCTGTGAAAATAACGATACATCAGAGACAAGCTCGCAACATCTCTTCTGTGAGATAGAGGTTGCAGGGAAGAGAAAAGGACATCTCCTACGAGATTACGAAGTCTATTTTGAACTCTATCAAGGCATGACAAGTTCTTTCTAGCAGCTCCTGTCCAGATGTGGCAACAGCATTCCATCCTTGAACGTACCTGGCTCTTATATTGATAGAGATTGCATCAGCAGTGAGATACCTACTGGATCGATAGAAAGATCCCACTATTTTTCCAGCGGCCTTGGCAACAGATTTGATGTAGCTGTTCCATTTAAGATCAGGAGTAATTGTCAAGTCCAGAATCTTGTCAAAACTTTAGGCCTCCTGAAAACGAGAGCCATTCATTTCAATTGATGCCAGATTTGGATCAGACTGTTGATGATGTAAAGAGAGAAGCTTGGTTTTAGATGCATTAAAAGTAACCAGCCACTCCTTTCCCCATTGTACCACGTGCTCAAGATTAGAGGAGAGAGAATCAGAGAGAACTTGGTCGTTTACTGTCTTAGATGTGCTACCATAAATGGTAGTGTCATCACCATAAATGTCTACAAATGATGTAAGGATGTGATTTGGAAGATCATTAACGTAAATCAGAAAAAGAGTTGGGCCAAGGATGGACCCCTGAGGGACACCAGCATTAATACTGTGAGCTTCTTATTTTTGCCCCTCAACTACTACTCTTATGAACCGATCAGAAAGAAACGATTTAATAATTGAGAAGACATTTCCAGCTATACCATAGCTAGAGATCTTGTGAAGTAAACCTTTATGCCATACCCTATCAAAGGCCTTAGATATGTCAAGTGCAATTGCCCTAGAAAAGTTGCCACCGTCGAGAGATTTGCTAATCCTATGAGATATAACTGTAAGCACATCTGTTGTAGATCTAGCAGAACGGAAACCATATTGAGTGTTACTAAGAAGGTTATTTTTGTTGAGATGGTTTATTACTTCTGTATTTAACACATATTCCAGCAACTTACTTGTGACGCACAGGAGACTTATTGGTCTGTACTGAGAGGGGGATGAGCGATCACCTGAGTTTTTTGAGTACTATAATTGGAATACCGTCAGGGCCAGTTGCTTTACTGGAAACAAGGTTTTTGATTAGCTTGGCAACATCACGTACAGATATATGTATATTACATAGCGTGTTTTCTGATACAGGAGGAAATATTGGGGGTTGGCGGCCTTGGGCGCAAAGGGTAGAGTTAGCTGCAAAGTTCTTGGTAAAGAGTTTGGCTTTGTCTGATGCTGACGAGATTACCTCAGGTCCATTGATAATAGTTGGGATAGATCACATGCTTCTGTTCAGGATTCTGTTTGCTATTTGCCAAAACTGGTGGGAACCAAGCCGCTGCTCAGCTACTTTTGACTTGACGGATTTAGCATACAACTCTCTTGCGTTCCTTATTACTTTCTTACAATGGTTGCTGGCAGTTCTGAAAGCGGCTTTAGTTTTCATACATTTATTACGTTGGAAGCAGTGGAAAAAGTGATTTCTGTGCGCAATGGCAGCAGCGCATTCTGTAGAGAACCATGGCTGGCTGTTAGGTTTTTGTTGGAACTTTTTCGAGAGTATGACGCGGTCTATACCTACAATTAACCATTCCGTCAGGTCTGATACTACAGAGGACACATCCTTTTTAAACATGGAACGCAGAGGTAGATCCGATATCAATGTACGGAAGCTATCCCAGTCAGCCTTAGTGTATTGATATACTGTACGATGGAGAGGTACTCTGGGGACTTATTACATTTCATTTTTATCTTAATTGATACAACAGAGTGGTCGTAAGATCCAAGAGGAGATAGAACAGAAACTGAACATAGGGCAAGTTGTGAGAAAAAGGTCTAGTAGACTCGCATACTGGCCCTCATGGTCGGCCACACGGGTGGGTTCGTGAAGAATTTGCGTGAGGTCATAAGCAATGGAGAAATCATAACAGAACCTCCCGTCATAATCGGTTTGTTTGAGTGGGTCAACCATTCGACGTTGTGAACATTAAAGTCTCCACATACGTGAATGTTAGCTGAAGGATAAGTAGATATGACTTGGTCAATTTTCTCAGATATGCTTTTAAAGATAGTAACACCGCTGTTGTGGGGGCGATAGAGAGTAAATATAAATGCAGTAGTGTGAGCTAATGCAACCCGGAAGCACATATAGGGTAAGTTAGGATCTTCTCTGGAGATGTCCCTACCACATGGAAAACCATCTTTAATATAGGCACATATTCCATGCCCATGGCGATCTTGGGGTCAGATTTAGAAGTTAAGTTAGAGTAATCTTTAATTGCGAACTCTTCTAGGGAAATAGCCTGTCCAATGCCAGTTTCGCTTAAAAATAAAAGGTCTGGTTTAGTCTCCTGGAATTGGGTTTCAACCTCTGGAAGGTTAGAACGTAGACCCCTGATATTGGAGAAGGAGACATGACAGTAGGCGTCTACGTTGGAAGTTGGAGAACTGGGTATAATCGAGTATTTTTCTTGAAACTTGTCATAATGGAATTTTGGAATTTGCGGACTAGGTCGTCAGATTTACTTAGAGCAGGACAGAGAGGGGAAACTAAGAGAGAAAAAGAAACGCAGATTTTTTTGTAGAACATGGTAAGGTAAAGCCGTAACAATTACCCACTAATATGGCATCGAGAGTCCCCACCAGAAGCTACTGCATGGTCCAGAATCCATTCACCAAATGGCAATACAGCAGCCCCAGTACTTTGCACCTGCTGATAGGACAGCCTCCTTAGTGGTTAATCCAAGGTTCGGGTCCCTGACTATCAGGCTGATAACGTCAGCCCAGATAAAACGTTTACCTCCAGCACCCTTACTAGTGACATGGCTACAAGGATAGACATAGAAACAGAAAATTTCGTCCATCTCTGCCAACTGTTGGCGCAAAATACTGCCAACCTAGGAAACAGCTTTTTCTTCTCCCTTTGTCAGAAATATCACTCATTAAAAAATGAGGACTGAGGGACAAATAAGGAGAAGCGAGAGTAACGGTAGCTGCCGATAACGAAAAAAACAAACAAAAACACCGAGCTTACATGGAGGTCACCACTTATCAAGGCTAGGAAGCCACTCGAGGATAAGGGTTATTGCGTGTACAGTAATCAATGAGCTAGTATCGTAATAATCGTTGGTATTGGAGATTTAATAAAGTGTCTTACTTAAGGGGGCGGTTCATCATTTGTTTATGTTGGACTTGAAGACGTCCAAGTTGTAGTCAGGTGGGAAACAGGCAAACGGAAGAGAGTTCCACAGTCATGCACTTCTGCTATAAAGTACTTATGCTGCCTTGATAGAATTCAAAATAGACTTCGTAGCATTGTAGGGATGTCCTTTTTTCTTCCATGCAATCTCTTTCTCACAGAAGAGATGTTGCGAGCTTGTCTTTGCTTTATCGTTATTTTCATGGCAAGTGCTCAACTGATCTCTAATCTATGCCCCCCGCCTCGTCAAAATTTCAGAAAAAAACACTCGTCTTGCAGAAAACACTATCAATAATTTCCCCCACTCTTTATCTTCACTTAAACCTAAACGTAGATTCCATGAACAAAGTTTCTTTCTTAGAACTGCACGCCTGTGGGACTCTCTTCCGTTAGCCTGCTTTAACTGACTACAATATGGTTGTCTGCAAGTCTAACGTAAACAAGTTCTTGATGAGCCGTTCCATATAATTTAACAAGTTTACCGAATTTTCTTTACTAACGATTACTATATTGTCTAATTATCTACTGTACACTCTTTAACCCTTATCCTCGAGTGGCCTATTGGCCTTGATTAATGGCGATGCATATGTAAAAAATCGTGGGTAACAAAAGCAGGAGAAAGCAGAGAATAAAGTTCATGGACGGTCTCACTAGGTTAGCATGTTAGATGGCATCGTCCTAGCAAGTACAAAATTCCTACTTGCAGACATCGGCTTCGGCTACAGCTTAGATGGATGACCACATCCCTTGTTCGAGACGAAGTAGGTCTATTCCATAGTTGGATTTTCGCCACGGAAGACTTTCTTGTGTGTGTGGTTCGTTTGCTCGCGTGGCAGTGTACTCGTCTCGCATGCAAGTGGCTCGGGTTTCGAATCCCGAGATCGGATAGGTCTAACTGATGAGCCCAAATGAGGGCAAAACTCAAGTCTTGGACTTTCGGTTTGTTGGCTGTCATGGCTTTTGTGAGCTGTGACGTTGTTTGTCTGCGGAAATAATTATATAATCTCTCACATTCTGAAAATTATATATATATTTGTGTGTGTGTATGTCTATGTGCGTGTATATGTGTACACACACACACACACACATATATATATATATATATATATATATATATATATATATATATATATATCAATATGGAAGGGTGATCCGGTTGCGTAAGACTGGATAGATGGCATCTTGATTATGTTGTACAAAGAAAAAGGTGCAAGGTCTTATTGTGGAAATTATCGCGGTATTTCGCTGTTGACTGCGGCTTGGAAAGGTATTTGCATGGCTCTTGCTAATTTATTAGAGAAGTATATCCGTCTTGATATCCTTCCGGAATCCCAGTCTGGTTTTAGAGGGACCGTAGATATAGTGTTTTCTGCTAGACAGCTTTTTGAAAAGTGTATTGAGCAGCGTATGCCTCTTTGCCAGGTGTCTGCGGACTTAACTAAGGCGTTTGACAGTCAACCGTGAGGCTCTCTGGAAAGTTCTGGAAAAATTTGGCTGTACACCTGCTTTTATGGAAAAGTTCAAGCAACTTCATAATATAAAGGATCGCGTCGACTTCAGTGGTTGTCTATCGGAAGAATTCCCCATTGATAATGGAGTGAAGCAAGGTGATATAGCTGTACCGACATTGTTTTCGCCCTAACTGTTGTGCCCTGGTATGGTTTCCGCGATTACGATATGGGTGTTTATATTAGATTCTGAATAACTGGAAAGGTGTGCAACCGCAGAAGATTCCAAACCAAAATACTTGCTAGTGATGGACTTGTTAGGGAGCTGTTGTATAGTGATGATGCTGACTTGGTGACACACTCCCCAGTAGATATGTAATTACTGATGGATCTCTTCACGAATGCTTGTACCTGCTTCGGACTAACATTATTATTAAGAACCAGATGCTTTGGGCGGGTCACCTTGTCCGTCTTGATTACTACCGACTCCATAAACAATTGTTTTATGGTGAGCTTCTTCTTGGCAAAAGACCACAGCACAAGCCCAAAAATGTTTTTGTGATAGCATTAAAGAAAGTCTGGTGACATTTCATGTTCCTGTTGACAGTTGAAAGTCCCTAGCGTATGATCGAAAGCAGTGGAGGACGCTGATATACAGCGGCGCAGAACACTTTGAAGCAACCAAGATAAACCAAGCGAGGCTTAACAGAACATGTAGGAAACGTTAAACATTGCCGCCCAATCATGGAGATCTTTGCATCTGTAAGGTGTGTGACCGTCCTTGTTGTTCCAGGCAGGTTTCCTTACTCACATGAAAGCGCATGATGATGCGTGTTCCGTTATTGTTAGTTTCATGCAAACAAATTACCGTATCCATTGTAATGTCTGCTTGAGGGTGTGCAAGTCGCTGGAATGACTGAAAAGTCATCTTCGGGCACAGTGACCTTCGGTGACTGAGAGAGTAGCATTCGCCTGACCAGTCGTCGCAATAATCATATATATATATATATATATATATATATATATATATATATATATATATATATATATATATATATTGTATTTTTACAGAAAGTTTTTAGATGAGACAAGACATTGGTACCGTCGGTTTCAAACCGATAATTAGGACCGTTTTTAGATTCTCATTTCATGCTCTCTTCAGCCAATAGTCATCACGTATATATATAATATATATATATATATATATATATATATATATATATATATATATAGAGAGAGAGAGAGAGAGAGAGACTTATATGTAATATACTGAGTTCGTGTAATTCAGTAAATTTTCATATACCAATAGGCTTTAAGCTCAAAATGGTTGACTTAAGGATTAAGCTATAAAATTATCACATTTCATAATTGAGCATTAATATACGATGTGTACAAAATCAAGACTTCAAGACCAGATGTTGATGGCAACAAAAAGTGTATTTCATTTTACGTTACAATTGTTTCAATGTCTAGTTCGACAATTTCAAGCATTATATCGTTTGAAAAATTTTCAAAAACACGCATAAAATACACTTTATGTTGCCATCAACACCTTGTCTTGAAGTCTTGATTTTGCACACACAGTGTATATATATATATATATATATATATATATATATATATATATATATATATATATATATATATATATATATATAGACTTGGATCCCCACATTGCCCAGAAAAAATATTTAAACTAAAAGATAAATATTAAAGTATCTAGCTAACTTGTTATTTTCATTTATATTTTTACCTTTTCAATCTAATATATACTAATTGTGTTATTTAAATGTGTTTATTTCAAGATGAATTTATCGAATTGAAAGAAACTATTTCTTCAATTCGATCGATCATCTTTATCTCGATAAATAAGTGCAAAAATATTTTATTTTCATTCTGGAAAGCGGTTTTGTTTACGTAGATATTAGACATTGATGTGGTATTTTAGATAATTCTTCTTATTAAATTGCTTTATAATAATCCGGTCGTACATGTGAGATATCCCACGTGGCAAGCTCTAGTGTTGGTGTAATAATCACAAGACTATCTATGATTCAGTTATTCTTTGTTATTTCTTCTGAGTTCATAAAACATTAGGCGTAGATTGTGGTATTTCATGTAGTTATATACCTAAACCCTATTCTGATCAGATCAGGGTGCCCTTTTGTCAGGGGAGATAACTGATCACGTTATGCGCGGCTAAAATGAAAGCCGGAAGAGCGAGGAAGATTGCATCAATTCTCGCACCTGACAATGCATAAACATGCACAACGTATCATCCGATACAAAAACACAAACAATTTCCGTTCATCTATGGATAAAATAGTGACGTGCGTTCACTTAATCGTATACAAGCCACCGTTGAGAAGGGTTAGTGTGTTTTGGCATCAAATGACTCAATCAGGGTAGCAGTAAGATTTAGTGTCTGGTCTGGACTGGTCTTGTCAGGTACCGAATTTCGTCTGTTTTGTTCTAGATCAATTAAGGAGAAGTTCTTCTAAACTACGGCGATTTATATTATTCTTCTAATCAGTTTTAGTAATTCGATAGTGTTTCCCTTATAAACCGGATTTGTATATAACCATGGCTTTTGTAATAGGGCTAATCTATAAGGAATCAAACGGGGATAGTATGCTGTAAACCAGGAAATGTAACGTGGCAATTACGCTCGAAGTGTGTTTGTTAAAGTTCAAACCTCTCTCGGACCCCCACGCCATCCAGCACCGCCAAAAAGGAACAAACAAACAAAAATAAATAAATCCGATTCGACTTTTCTTTCCTTTTAAACATGTTGTTTAGTACCGTTTGTCTTTCTCCTCATCGCAACACCAGCTTAAAGAGTCTCTCTCTGCTACTGCGGGGGCACATGTCCATCTCCCCTGGTGTTTTTTAGTCTTATTCAACCTCACGCTGGCATTAGTCAGCCAGTTCTCGATTTCGACTTTACACGCCCATTATCCTTGGCGCACACTTGGCTTCTCTCCGACCACGCGGTGTCCTAAAAAAATGTTTTTCAGACTCAAGCATGAGCACATTTGCCAATTTGCATACGCGTTCAAACGCTGCTGCTGCTGCTAATACAATCGCTTGCCATTCATCATTCACCTGCTGCTGATATTTTCATATGCGCTCTTTTATACGAAGAACGATCCTAATTCATACTATTTACTGTATCGTTAATGATTTTATTATTCATACATTCATGAGATATTCTCGAGAAAATCCCTCTCTTTTCCTCTGTCTCTTCCTTTTACCATTTCCTTTTATTCTGTATTTCTCTATTTCACTCTCGTTGTTGCTCTATTTCTTTGTTTCTCTCTTTCTTCTCCCTTTTCTTACTTCTAATGACGTATGAACACGGAAACGATTGTTTGGTAATGCGACATACAAAAGCCGAGCGACACGAGATATGCCCCCAGGAACAAGCAAAGAAAATATTTGATTTATTGTATTATGTGCTCACCACCCACGCACGTCATCATTAGATCCATAAGCAAACACGCACGCAATGACTGATGTACGTTAATGAGAAATTCTATCAGAATTACCGAATGCAAAACATACGAAAGAAGCATTGCAGGAAGAATATAACTAAACATCTATTAGATTGCACTGGGTTGAATATGATAATTACCGAAATGATATCATATGGAACACGCATAGAAAACTTAGTTTCGACTTGTAACAAAATCCAGCGTTGTTCGTGAAGATGGAATACTGCCGTTATATCTAGGGAGCATCTTTTGTTGCCTTGACAGAGTACAGAATCAACTTTAGTATGATCTAGTAGAGGATGAACATTTTCTTTGTCCCTACAACCTCGCATAAACAGAAGAATTGTTGGTAGATTGTCTCTACTATATATTTTATGGTCCTGGATATGACCTTAAACTATATCCGATAGTGAGGCCCCAGCTTGCGGGCTTTGGGAAGTTTGGAGCATCCTTTTAATTGCCATTGCTCCCAGGTCCACTCTGACCCGGAGTGGTAGTATCTGTTAGGGTCCGAACTATGGGTTAAATAGAAACCGACTTGAAGAAAATATATACTCTATTAAAAATTGTTCTTCAAAATCACTGGATTAGGCATTAAATAACCTGAAAAGGGTTGATATGCTGTAAAACAAAAAGAAAGAAAAGATGTATCAACTGGTAAAACAAAAATCGTCTTGCAAAATTTTGTTGACCTTAAAAAATAAATTCATCTACTATTTACCAATTAATGATATAGATACATAATTTTCGAATAACAATTTTTAAAAGTGCAACACGATGCATATAGCATAAAAAAATCGTCTTGCAAAATTTTGTTGACCTTAAAAAATAAATTCACCTACTATTTACCAATTAATGATATAGATACATAATTTTCGAATAACAATTTTTAAAAGTGCAACACGATGCATATAGCATAAAAAGTGCAACAAGATGCATATAACATGAAACAAAGCCAAAGTTACTTCTAGATAAAATTTAAAATTATTTTTTCATAAATTACTTTGTAAAGTTTATTAAAGTGCACTTGTAAAATTGATAAATTTCAAGTTAAATCGTCCATCTCAATTTTTAAAGTTAATAAAATAACATGTTTTCTAACTTTATATCATTTTTCATATTTTACTTAATTTTTTTCCATTAAATAAAAAAAAACGAAGCTTTTGCGTGTCTGTAGCAAGTTGAAATTATGTTTTGTTTCGATATTTTTATTTGGGTGAAAAGGAAAGTTATTCATAATAAAAACATGATTAAAACCTGATTTTAAAAAGTAATAAATAAAAGCATATACAAATGAATCTACTTTTCTGCTTTGTAAAATTTATTAAAGTGCACTTTGAGAATTGATAAATTTCAAGTTAAATCGTCCATCTCAATTTTTAAAGTTAATAAAAATAACATTTAGTTTAATCATGCCTTGCAAGAAATTTTTTCTAACTTTATGTAATTTTTTTTGATATTTTACTATAGTTTTTCTATTAAATTAAAAAAAATTGCTTTCGCATTTCTGTAATAAATTGAAATTATGTTTTGTTTCAATATATTCTTTGAGTGAAAAGAAAACGTTTTCTATAATAAAAATGATTAAAATCTGATTTAAAAAAAATAAAAATTTACACAATTTAATCTACTCTTCCGCTTTCCTTCTCTTATATTTAGTTATATTTCTCCTTTGTATCCATATTTTCATAGTCTCAGCTCTAAAATATATTTTATGTAGGTATTGAGTACTTTTCAATTCAACATGAGACTTAATAAAAGAAAAAATATATTTTAACACAGCTCTATTTAGATAATTAAGTAAATTTCGATAGAGTATGCACCATGTTCCAAGTGGCCCACTGCATTATTGCAGGCATATAAATAACAAAGAAGTATTAAAAAAGTGTGACTAGCATATTTCTTTTAAAGTTTATCTTTTTATAATCTTGGAACTTGTTGCTGTTATTATTATTATTATTTTATTATTATTATAAATAATTATTTGTTAATTAACACCTCCTTATTTGTTTTCTGCTTCTTCTTCTTCTTCTTCTTCTTCTTCTTATTATTATTATTATTATTATTATTATTATTATTATTATTATTATTATTATTATTATTATCATTATTATTATTATTATTATTATTATTACTATTATTATTATTGCTGTTATTATTATTATTATTTTATTTTTGTTAATTAAAACCAAGTTAATTTCTCACTTTAAAGCAAAATATAATGAATATAACAAAAATATAATGAATATAACAAAAGACTCATGACTGAGCAATGAAATAAAAAGCACGAAACTTCCAGGACGCTATTGAAACCATTAAATAAAATTAAGGAAGCCTCCAGTGCACTACTAGCACTAACTTTCTTACCCTCTAGAAGATAAATTATTTTTTAAAGTGAACGCTGAAAATATAACACTAAAGCGGTTTTCAGAGCGCTGAAGCCACCTGCAAAATATAAGTCACAGGGCGTCGAGAACACCATTAGTATATACATATACATATATATATATATATATATATATATATATATATATATATATATATATATATATATACATATATATATATATATATATATGTATATATATACATATATATACATATACATATATATATACATATATATACATATATATATATATATATATATATATATATATATATATATTAGCAGTTAAATATTAGCGGTTAAAATTATCTATCTTTATTGAGATTATATAATTCCGTTTGTGGTGCGCTTGCATTTTTTTTTGCATAAAAGGTCAAATCCAAACTGTTATTATAGTTTCAACACTTTTCAAATTTACTAAATGTTTTGTTTTGAGGTTAGTTTATGCCGAAAAAACACTTTCGCTTAAATAACTCGATTCAAAATTTTATTGCAAACTGAGATAAGTTCGAATATTCTGAATCCAGGCATAAGACTCATTTTATCGATTTTCATGATTTTTAAATAAGAACCAGAAGAAAGTAATGTTATTGTATGATCATTCACATTTTCGATCTCAACATCAAATGGAATTTAAATCCAAACGTAAATTCCATAAACCCACAACTGCCCGCCCGTGTAACACTGTTCCGTTGGCCTGCTTCCGGGTTGAATACAACATGGTATCCTTTAAATATAATGTAAACAAGTTCTTGTTGGGCCATCCTCATAATTAATACAATCATGCCCAATTTACACCATTAACGATTACTACACTACTACCTTACATTCATTTACACTTATCCTCGAGTGGTCTTTGGGCCTTGATAAGTGGTGACTCCTAAGTAAACAGAAAAATATGTTTGAAATTTCCGCTAAACTTACTAAATTATTTGACTGGTTTAACTTTTTAAACACTTAATTCGTTTTCACTTATATACATCGACTCATTTTGTATGTGTTTCTTTTCATATTACTCAACCGGACATCATTTTTTTAAAAATAAAAACTTGAATTTTCGAAGTTAATGTAAGAAAAAGTTTGTATTTGCACCTTGCAATGATATGTTGAGTTCAACGATCGTGTCACTCTGGTGAGCTGGAATTCCCTCCAGATCAAAAATGTGTATAAATCTGCTCTAGTGGGGAGACAACTAGGTAGATAAGAATTTCAATGATATTTCTTAACGTAACAGATATTTCTGGAATTAGTAGCTTCACTAACTTCCATGGATTTATATAGTTATACATATGTTTAAACGTTGGATCCTGTATGTCTGCAAAGATAGGCAACGTTGAATGTGCCCTGAAAAGGATGGATGATTATTTGGGCAAAATCACAGGTTGTGTACAAGAAAAATGTCTTAGAAATTCTGACCAAAGATTTCGCGACTCATCAGTTAGAATATAAATGTCGCAAGAAAACAGTTGTAGAGATTGGAGCTCAGTGAATCAGCTTTCATTGAACTCGCGATTGAATAGAAAGAGACTAGCACTTTTGTGATAAAGGGGACATAAGAAAGAAGAGTAATTATCCCTTGCTATATCTCGAAGCTGATTTCTACTTTATCAAACTAGGAATGCATGTAATGTTTCAAATTTCTAAGAATACTTTTTAAGTCGACATTTTTGCTAAATTTATTTAATGCACAGCTCCTCTCCTAAAGATGCCCATATAAAGTAAAACTCCCAAATACATAGCAACCGCTTTACGTCCCATTGACAGTGTAAAAAGAAAAGAAATCGCTATATTTTTAAAATTTTAATCGTCATGCGACTTGTTACACATATCTAATACTTATAGTGCATGAATTAGTTTTCACACTGCTTTCAACTATTACTACTACTGCTATTATTACTCATACTACTACATAAACTACTACTAAAATTCTTCTGTTTCTTCTACTACAACAAATACTACTACTATTCTTATTGAAATGTTGTGACCATTTTAGGCTGTGATCGTAGCGTAGTATCTGTGTTAATTGTGGCAAGCAGGGCCAAGGGTCAAAACATTATTATTATTATTATTATTATTATTATTATTATTATTATTTATAGATTGGAGCGACAGATTGTCGCTGGATTATGATTAGAAGAATACAGAATTAAATTGGGTTTGGATAAACAAATAACTAGATGGGGACATTAGGTTGATCTGAGACACGTAATGAGGTGACGTAAAGGAACACATGATGTAGTTAGTTTTGGAGAGATTGGGGGAGTTGAAGTTTGACCACCAGAGCAAACAGTCGATCTAGTCACAGGGATGGACAGACAGCTAGGGGGCGGGCTCTAAGAATAGAAAATGTAGATGAACTGCAGATCCTGGGAAAACCATTTGAGACAACTGCAATAAATTTATATGATAACAATATAAAGCGTTGTTTTGTGGTTTCACAAGTAAGAACAGATGTCTCAATTAGATGGTGCTGGTCGTTCCATGGTTCGTCACAGAGGAGCAGGAAGATAGAAAAACTCTTCAAGAAAAAAGGTATGAAGCATATATTATTCTTCTTATATGTGAACTGTAAAATATTCCCGTGTGATAAGTCTGATATAACATGACTCAGTTTACACGTCAATATCATATCCTCCTTGCTAAACAACATACATACGACTTATACGTTTATTATCTGTCCGTTAAAAGAACAAATCGCACATCCACTAGATAACACATTGCACGTTTTAATCTCTCTCTCTCTCTCTCTCTCTCTCTCCCTGTCAATATAATCTATAATGTACGACATTATTACTATTATCACTACCATTGCCTCCTCTATTACCACTACAACTTATTGTACATATATATTCCGCTACTACTGCTTCTGATTCTACTACTTCTACTACTACATCTAGTTATATTTCTTTTCTGACGCCACATCGTCTAGTGATTGCTACATTAATTTCCTTCGTCTTACTCGTGATTATTCATCAGTGTAGCTATACAAATACAACGTTTTAACATGTGTCGAAAAGGAGACTAAGATGTGCTTTATGCGTTTACCGTTAAATTTGCTGAATAGAAAAATAGCGTATACATGAGAAAAAGCTATGATACTCTTAACTCAGTAGTTATCTATATTATTAAGGATAAATGAGTAGACGCAGTGAATGAAGAAGTTAAGGGAATTTCACTCTTGGGAATTATCAAAGTTTTTCTTTCAGTTGTTACAACATTATTAGCGGTCTGTCCTTCAATGCGTCCATAGACAAAACTGATCTGCAACCTTTGTTTCTTTGTCAACCTCGACATCCGTGTAATCATGCGTCATATCGACTGCCGTCTTTGTTTATAGTAGAAAGTAATGGTGTTTAAGTGGTTAACGACATAAACTGACGATCTGGGTGTTCCTAGTTCAAATTCAGTTCGTTCAACAAAATCACTTTTACTTAGGATGTTGGCAACCTTCACGTGTTTCCTCCCGTAAGTACCCGATGTCTTGTTAGAAAGCATTGTGACCAAGAAAAATACCGGGGAAATCAATGCCAACAATAGACTCTTCGGATTCATACCATATGATGATGATGATGATGATGATGATGATGATGATGATGATGATCTATTTATACTCCTTTTTGTCTCAGTTAACCTCCTCTAATTTTAAGGTAATCTCTCTCTGTAATCTTTTGTAAGAAACTGGTTTATTTCCCAAACTTCTTGTCACTTACTTAGTTCTATCGTTGTCAAGATTAAGACTAAGTGATGAATCGTTATTTGACATAGGGTTATCCATAATATGATAAGATTGCTCTGAGCAGCATCTCCCTTACATGATGCAATAGATGATGTTATATGACATATTTGACTCTTCTACACGTAGAGGATTGGATCTGGCGTTCAGTAATTTTAACACCGTAGTATGACCAAACTTTTTCCAGCAAACTTAGCAACAGCGAACTGATGAGTCATTTCAAACCGCCCCCTCCTTTCAACGCATCTTTACATAACCAATCAGATATAATGTTGCCTCTAGTCTCCTTTATTATGCTACATATTTGTGCCCATATAATATCCACTGTAAATACAAATCGATCTCTGCAATGGGATTAAATTCCTGAACTATCTCAAGCTTTATGTGATCCATGCGTTTCTACGGGCGACTAGATGGTCGATACTACCTTTTTATGGTTGGCTAATCGACGACCACCGAGCAATTTGATCCTCAATACATGTTGTCCATTGCTCACCGGACTGTCCGTAATTAACAAAGCTAATTCTCAGCAAAATCGGTTAAAGCATTCGACCGATGAAACCTATTAGGGCGAGGCGTGAACACGCATCTCTCTTTTATCTACCTTTATACGAAAGGTTACTCAGCCTGGCCGATTTGTTCGTTTAATTGACCCAAGTAGACTAATTGATTTGGTGTACGAAGCATTCGCGTGCTTTTAGAATTTCACTTTGAGTAAACTTCTGCAGAATGTTGAACGAGGAGAAAAGAAAGAGATATACAAAACCAATGCGCAATTTACTGATCGGGTCAGATACTTACATTAATGCTTTCATTTAGTTCATCGAATTCTCGGGTCTTACTTGGAGAAAGGGAACTCCGAAAAGTAATTATGTATGAAAAGTTTCACAGGAATAATAGTTGTCCATTTCGAATTGAAAATCTACGTATCAGTGGCTTCTTTTGTTTGTGACTTTAAAATAGACTAGCTCTGTTATATATTGATCATTGGTCAGGATTTTATCGCAAATAAGCTATGAAGGATAGGGTTAGCGCTAGAGATAAGGTTAGGGTTAGGGTTAGATCTAGTAAGATTGCCAAAGTTAGGCAACGTTGAACTAGATTTTGAAGTCGATTTCTACTCTAATAAATCAGGAATTAGTGCAATGTATTTATTTAGTTTATCGAATTCTTGAATCTTGAAGAAAAATAAATTTAATATATTAAATATAGATGTAAATCGTAAAATATTGTTAATAATAAAACAAAAACATGCAATTTGACTAAATATGCCCGTCAAAGATTTCTTAACAGAACATTTACAGAACTAGTTTTGCTAGAAAATCAACGCAACTACCGATAAACCATGTGAATAAAACTTGCTCAACTTCCGAGAATAGTCGTAAACAACAATATGTCCATTGCTTACAACTGGTGTAGTCATATAAATTCTTATCCCGCAAATATAAAAATATTAATATTCTAATTAACTAGCACAAAGCAAACGTATACTCATTTACTATTCATGGCTTGCATACGGTAAAATTATATTGATCGCATTCGAACGGCGATTCAGAATACATAATGTTTACTGGTGATATACAGAAAGAACAACACATCAACACGAATACTTATGGATTTTGGCTTCAATAATAACACTAAACATCTACACAACCCCATAGAAGCAACTACAACAGGAGCCGACATTCAACTCAATATATTATACCCCCCATTTGTGCCAAACGACTGCTCCCCAACTTACATTCTTTGCTAACATCCACTCAGATAAACCGCACCCTATCATCTAAAGGAAACAAAGCATGCAACAGGCCTAGGTGTCTAATATGACCATATCAACACCAACAACATATTCACCAACATCCAACTCAAACTCCCCCTGCTCAACTGCAATAGGTCAACTGTAATATATTTATTATACTGCAACGAATGCACAAAAGGCAATTACGTGGGGGAAAGCGTGTACATACATACATACATACATACATACATACATTATGGCAGCAAAGTCGCTTTCGATACATACATACATACATACATATATATATATATATATATATATATATATATATATATATATATATGTATGCATGTGTGTGTACGTGTGTAAAGTAAAAACAAAACAATTCGATTGTAATGCAAGATAGCACAAAATATTGACATTCTACACTCCAATAATAGCATTAAAATCAGCTCAAAGTGTAAACCTTCAGATCATGTAAGGCGATCGTAAAATAAATTAGGCAAATGAATCCATAATACTACTTTATTAGTTAAAAGAATTCAAGATCAACAACTATTAAACTTACGTTCTAAGACGACTAGGACTTAAAATAAACTCTATTTTACTTTTTGATTGCTGCCTTCTCAACATAAATACGCGCGGGAAATCTGACAAATACCAATATTACGTACCTTCACCACAGAGGTACACAAATTCCAGAAGGCTTTCTACCCTTTATTGCTCAAATAGGCCACTTTTGAACATAATTCTTGCTGTCTGCTTTCTCGATTTTATCAACATGCAGAAATTTAAATGTAATGTGAAAAAATTGTTTCTGAGACGGGTATATTTGCTGATGACACCATTCTCTATAACAGGCACGAGGGGAAAACAAATGAACACATATCCAAGGAAATAGCAGAAACACTAGAGGATGACTTCAAATCTGTAGTGGAATGGGGACAAGAATGGATGGTCACATTCAATGCTGCCAAGATTAAGCTTGTTTCCTTCAATAATTACAAGAAACCTTCTCTACCACCAATAACAATGGCCAAGAACACATTACCCGAAAGTACTTCCGTTAAACTCTTCGGCCTTACGTTTACAGGGAACATGAACTGGAATAGATACATTGAGAGCATTGCTAAGGCTTCTGCGAAGAAGGCGGGTTCTCTCTACCGTGCTAGAAAACTACTTACGCCTGAAAATATCCTGTACTTCTTTAAGGCCACCATTCGCTCATGTATGGGGTGCTGTCAGATTTGGGCTAGTGCATATGCTACTTATTTCTCGACAGGGTCCAAAAGAGAGTCGTCAACCTGATAGGTCCTGAACTGTCATCTAGGCTTCAGCCTCTGTCCCATCGACGAAGTGTTGCATCCCTTTGCCTGTTCTAAAAGTACTTTAATGGTGAATGCTCTGACGAACTACCAGCACTTGTACCTCCTCGACGTGAATACCTCCGACAAACAGATTCTCAGTAGAGATACCTAGGTGTAAGAAAGCCTTCTATTCCAATAGTTTCTTCCCCTGAACTGCTAGACTTTGGAACTCCCTTCCGGGATTCTGCTTTCCCAACTGTACTGATATGTAGAAGTTCAAGTGTAATGTGAACAGACATCTTGCTACTCATTTCCCTTCATAATATCCCTGCAACCTATGTCCCCGATAGTAGCCCCCTACTTCAAAGTGGCACTGTGTCTTGTTTGGGGTGAAAATTGAATAAGAAAAAAAAGTAAATCTCTACACCGCACTCCACTAAAGATCCCTATATAAATCGAGTCCCAAATTCACATTATACGTTCCACTGGCAGGGCATTTTGTTTGGGAGCGAATAGAAATAAAAAAAAAAAGTATAAAAATTTATTTAAAAAATGAATAGTGTTAAAACGGTGAAACGTGTGTTTCTTTCAGATTGCTAATCCAATAATAATTGAGAATGAGATTAGAATGCATTTATTCCCTGTAATCCAGATTTGTTAAAAATTATTTCTTAGTATTATTCCACGATGTAGAAGTAACAATAATAGAAATTTTATCTTATTATATGAATTTGAGAACTCTTGTTCTTTTATTTATTTATTTACTTGCGGGCTATTAGCCTCATCTTTAAGTAAACCGCGGTTCGTCGCAGCTAACCACCTGACGAAGGCCAGAAGAATAGTTAGCCGAAACGTGAAACAACTAGATGATGAGGATAATAGTCCGCAAATAAATAAAAAAAAAATAAATTACTCATCTCAAAAAGATTCCAATAATAAAAATAATACTGTTTTATTGTTGAATGTTATTTTCATAACGTTTCGCTTGATATAACTTCTGACTTTCTTCAGGGGTACCTTATCGAAACATTTTTGTCGAATTTTCACGAAATTTCGAACGAAACCCTTTATTTAATATAACAAATAAATTTTCTAAACCATGAACGAAACCATTAACCGCCCACTAGCTCTAAACCACTCAACTAATTCGGATTTAGTTTACTATCTTAAATAAACTTGAAAAGAAATCCCACCCTATATAATAAAAATCGAACAGAATATATATATATATATATATATATATATATATATATATATATATATATATATATATAGTAAGCTATAAAATATATATGGCGATTAAGCTACACTGAATATTCCGCGTTTCATCCACTCTAGGACTCTAGCCTGAAGAGTCCTAGAGTAGATGAAACGCGGAATATTCAGTGTAGCTAAATCGCCATATATATTTTATAGCTTACTAACTAGTTCTACCTACGTATTGAGCACTTTTGAAGTAAATACTAAAAGTTTACGCATAAATTTATACATTCGTATATTAATTTTATGTGAATAAATGAAGTAGTTATATATATATATATATATATATATATATATATATATATATATATATATATATATATATATATATATATATCGAGTACGAGCCCGGGCGAAAAATGTTTTTTGTCGGAGGAAGTAGACTTGATTAGTATTCGAATGAGTAATAGCGTCAGGAGACAGCATCGCGACGAAACAGCAACACGTTGCCAGGCAGCAGCAGAACGTGACAAGTGACAGGATAAATTCTATGATGTCTATTTGGCATCATCCAGTAGATTTGTTTAAACAAGCGGTAGGGGGCGCCCGGCTTTGCCCGGGCCTAAAATGCGCTTAGATATGATATTTTAATTTGTCCAGAATTCGTATATATTATTATAGAGTCGTGATTCAAAAGTAAAAATAAAAAAAGAATTTGGGTGTCATTACCTAGAATCGAAACCGAAACCGTAGTGTCACGCATATGAAGTGATTAAAAAGTTAAAATAAACTAATGTATGTGAATGTATAAAAATGTATCACGATTATTTCAATTTTGACCCATTTTTGACCCCCCTTAAAAATATTTTTACCGGCTAAAGTTCCATAAAGGAACGGTCGGTAAAAAAATCAATCATTTAAGACCCCTAGCGCCGCTCTGCGACTTGTAGTTTCGGGGGAGATAGAGTTTGAAAATATGGAGACAGACATAGAGAGAAATAGCTTTTTATATATTAGATTGCTCAGCCGATTAAAGACACGACACTCACCCATAGGCTTCCCCCGAAAATTGTCATGGGCATATTAAATTCACACTGACCCCCCCCTCCAGTCGTAGGTATTTCCAATGTTATTCCCAATGATTAACCATCTGGTATAGACAAGTCTCAACGTTGTTTAATATAGCTGATCTAACGAGAATTGGTGTTCAACGTGTATATGTGCTCTATGGATCAAATACAATTCACTAATTGCAATCTGTTTATTCATAAAATTACACACATATAAGAAATGTGTCTGAAAACGATATAAACAAAAAGTAGAATACTTTAGATGTTAAAAAATATTCCGAACATCAAACATATGGTTTTTATATTAAAATAAATACTCCCCCCCCAAAAAAAAGAAGAAAATAAAGAAATCATAACTCTTGCTTCCCTTTTTTATGTTCTTTAGTCCTCATATTCCATGAGTTATGTTTCTGACAAAGGGGGAAGTATTGTCGTCCATCTGACGTTTATCGTTGTCAATTTTTTGACATTGCAGTAGTGATATTTAGCTCCTTACATCAAGTGGCTTCATGCTCTGTCTGGAGTGATTTCCATAAAAAAGCATTGCTATTCCATAAATCAAAACTAAAGACAAAACAATAATTTCACACATCTCCTCTTTACCCAGCATTAAAGTAAAATCTTCTGTTTTCTTATTAATTATTTATTAAAAATTAATAGTTCAAATAATCTTAAATCGCATCCTTTTTATGGCTGATGGTTTGTGTGTATTTTCTCGTTCGATGATTGCGGACAATTTCATAGCTGTAATCAAAACAATCTAATGCTCATCAAATAACATTCTTCAATTACTAAAGTCAATACATTATAATGATTAGGAACAGTTTATTTAATTGGAAGCAACTGGGTCGGCTAGAGATGCAAAGTGAAGAGAGTACAGAGAGAGAAAAAGAGATATAGATTTTATAAGCTTACTTGTTTTAACGCTATTCAGATCAGTATAAAAACGCATCTTGCCGGATTTATGGTTACATTCAGTCTTGCGTTGCAATCGGCACTTTTCTTAATGCACGTCTGGCGTCACATCCAGCTAAATATCTGCGACTTACATTTTTTTACGCAGCTTTTATTGTTAGTGTCCCCATGACCTATTCCTGACCTTTTATCTACTTTATATTATGTTTACGACTTTGTGTTAGACACATTTGCACAAAACATATTTAATTAAATAAATACAAGCTGTCTTTAAAGGCGGAGAACTTTAAATTAAAATAAATCACATAAAATATTTGTTATTATACAATTATATGTCATGTTTAAAATGTAAATACAATTCTTAACATATACACCCGCGGCTCGCGCGTATATGGTGTAATCTAGAGGTCTAACGTTCACAAACTCTACACATCAAATCAGGCTGTATTTCGACAATAACGTACCGAATGTTATCTTCCAAGTGGTCTCTTGTGTCTAGTTTATCAGCATAGACGTGGGACTTTACATATTCCAAAGAAAATAGTCTAATGGGGTAAATTCGTACAAACGAGGTGGTCAGTTGACAGATCATTTACAAGAAATTATTCGTTCACTAAATGTAAATTATTCGTTCATTAAATGTAAATAAAATTCATTTGCACAATTTGCAAACGCAGCTCGGATGTCAGTCTTTTCACTATGAATTGCCAAACAAAGCTGAACTCAAAATAATCGATAGTTGCTAAATAGTCAATAAAACAAAATAGAGTTGTCAAATTAAAGTTCGCTGCCTCTAAAACATCATTTATTTGCACTAGTAAATAATCAAGCATGATGGCTGTTAACGCAATACTTAGAAGTCAGATGAAACTTTATAAACCTATAAAAACAGTTAATAAATTATTAAAAAAAATATGTATCGAATTAGCAATATGTTTTATTTAATTAGACATTTACCACTTATTAATTTAACGTAGCAGTTACAAGCAAACAAAGGAAATAAATAAATAAATAAATAAAAATCCGGGTCGGCATTTTTTTTTCTTTTTTAACACAAACATTTATTATCGTTACTCTTACGTCTCGACACCACTTAAAAGTCTCTCGCCATCGTCTACCTCCACCGGTTTACACTTTTTTCACCTTCAACTTTACACATCCATTTTCTTCGACGTCAGCTTTGTTTTTGCGAACCTCGTGGTATATTTCTTTTTTTTTTCCTTTTTTCTCACGCACACTTCCTAATTTGCATATGCTCATTTTTTTTCGGCTAATCACAAGCCATCCATCCTTCGCCTCTGCTGCTATTTTTCTCACGTGCTCTTATGCACTGTTACATCAAAGCTTAAAGCAACCCAAGAATAAGCGTTAATAGAATAATTAATAGATTGTTAATTAGATAATGATTAGTATGCCTTTAAATAAGATCCTAGAATGTAATGATTTGTATATGTATATGTTTTGTAAGAATGATAGTAAGGATATTATGACTGACGCCATAAAGTATGTCTGAATCTAAGAGGTTCCATTGCATTCCTTTCATTTGTGCTTGTCGAAAACGTTCACGTTATTTTTTTTTCGTGTTTACTTGAGAAAAGACATATTGGAATTTGGACGTAAAGGGGTTACAATTAGGGACCATGTTTACAGAGGACTTAGTATAGAAATAAGCAAGATATATGTTTACATTATATTTTAATTCCCGCATGTCATTACAGCCAGGGAAGTAGGAAGCAGGGAGAGCATTCCAAAGTGTAGTGGTTCGAGGGAAGAAGCTAAATTGTATAAAGCTCTAATGTTAGAATTACTTTGTTGGTAACAATTTATGTACGTAATATTATTGTTCCACCTGACTCTCAATATAGAGGTCAACAAACTATTTGTGGCGCTACACCGGATGTGCCTGTTTCTATGTAGCAAACTACTAAATTATAATTCAAATGTAAAAAGTTATACATAAATGCGAACATATAAATATTTCCTTTGTTAGTAAAAATCCAATTAAGCAAAAACAATCACACATCATCTACGGAAACAGTTATGACATTGAATCCTTATACTTATACATTAAATACTTATACTAGTATGTATTATGACATGAAATGCTTATACATTACATACTTATACTAGTATGTATTATTACTTTAAATACTTATACATTGAATAATTATACTAGTATGTATTATAACATGAAATACTTATACATTAAATACTTATACTAGTATGTATTATGACATGAAATACTTATACATTAAATACTTATACTAGTATGTATTATTACATGAAATACTTATACATTAAATACTTATACTAGTATGTATTATTACCTTAAATACTTATACATTGAATAATTATACTAGTATGTATTATGACATGAAATACTTATACATTAAATACTTATACTAGTATGTATTATTACATGAAATACTTATACATTAAATACTTATACTAGTATGTATTATGACATGAAATACTGATACATTAAATACTTATACTAGTATGTATTATGACATTAAATACTTATACATTAAATACTTATACTAGTATGTATTATTACATGAACTACTTATACATTAAATACTTATACTAGTATGTATTATTACCTTAAATACTTATACATTGAATAATTATACTAGTATGTATTATGACATGAAATACTTATACATTAAATACTTATACTAGTATGTATTATTACATGAACTACTTATACATTAAATACTTATACTAGTATGTATTATTACCTTAAATACTTATACATTGAATAATTATACTAGTATGTATTATGACATGAAATACTTATACATTAAATACTTATACTAGTATGTATTATTACATGAACTACTTATACATTAAATACTTATACTAGTATGTATTATTACATGAACTACTTATACATTAAATACTTATACTAGTATGTATTATTACCTTAAATACTTATACATTGAATACTTATACTAGTATTATTATGACATGAAATACTTATACATTAAATACTTATACTAGTATGTATTATTACATGAACTACTTATACATTAAATACTTATACTAGTATGTATTATTACCTTAAATACTTATACATTGAATAATTATACTAGTATGTATTATAACATGAAATACTTATGCATTAAATACTTATGCTAGTATGTATTATAACATTAAATACTTATACATTAAATACTTATACTAGTATGTATTATGACATGAAATACTTATGCATTAAATACTTATACTAGTATGTATTATGACATGAAATACTTATACATTAAATACTTATACTAGCATGTATTATGACATGAAATACTTATACATTAAATACTTATACTAGTATGTATTATAACATGAAATACTTATACATTGAATAATTATACTAGTATGTATTATAACATGAAATACTTATACATTAAATACTTATACTAGTATGTATTATGACATGAAATACTGATACATTAAATACTTATACTAGTATGTATTATTACATGAAATACTTATACATTGAATAATTATACTAGTATGTATTATAACATGAAATACTTATACATTAAATACTTATACTAGTATGTATTATGACATGAAATACTTATACATTAAATACTTATACTAGTATGTATTATGACATGAAATACTTATACATTAAATACTTATACTAGTATGTATTATGACATGAAATACTTATACATTAAATAATTATACTAGTATGTATTATTACCTTAAATACTTATACATTAAATAATTATACTAGTATGTATTATGACATGAAATACTTATACATTAAATACTTATACTAGTATGTATTATTACCTTAAATACTTATACATTAAATAATTATACTAGTATGTATTATAACATGAAATACTTATACATTAAATACTTATACTAGTATGTATTATGACATGAAATACTGATACATTAAATACTTATACTAGTATGTATTATGACATGAAATACTTATACATTGAATACTTATACTAGTATGTATTATGACATGAAATACTTATACATTAAATAATTATACTAGTATGTATTATGACATGAAATACTGATACATTAAATAATTATACTAGTATGTATTATGACATGAAATACTTATACATTGAATACTTATACTAGTATGTATTATTACATGAAATACTTATACATTGAATACTTATACTAGTATGTATTATGACATGAAATACTTATACATTAAATACTTATACTAGTATGTATTATGACATGAAATACTGATACATTAAATAATTATACTAGTATGTATTATGACATGAAATACTTATGCATTGAATACTTATACTAGTATGTATTATGACATGAAATACTTATACATTAAATACTTATACTAGTATGTATTATGACATGAAATACTTATACATTAAATACTTATACTAGTATGTATTATTACCTTAAATACTTATACATTAAATAATTATACTAGTATGTATTATGACATGAAATACTGATACATTAAATAATTATACTAGTATGTATTATGACATGAACTATTTATACATTGAATACTTATACTAGTATGTATTATGACATGAAATACTTATACATTAAATACTTATACTAGTATGTATTATGACATGAAATACTTATACATTAAATACTTATACTAGTATGTATTATTACCTTAAATACTTATACATTAAATAATTATACTAGTATGTATTATGACATGAAATACTGATACATTGAATACTTATACTAGTATGTATTATGACATGAAATACTTATACATTGAATACTTATACTAGTATGTATTATGACATGAAATACTTATACATTAAATACTTATACTAGTATGTATTATGACATGAAATACTTATACATTAAATACTTATACTAGTATGTATTATTACCTTAAATACTTATACATTAAATAATTATACTAGTATGTATTATAACATGAAATACTTATACATTAAATAATTATACTAGTATGTATTATAACATGAAATACTTATACATTAAATACTTATGCTAGTATGTATTATAACATGAAATACTTATACATTAAATACTTATACTAGTATGTATTATGACATGAAATACTTATACATTGAATACTTATACTAGTATGTATTATGACATGAAATACTTATACATTAAATACTTATACTAGTATGTATTATGACATGAAATACTTATGCATTAAATACTTATACTAGTATGTATTATGACATGAAATACTGATAATTAAATACTTATACTAGTATGTATTATGACATGAAATACTGATACATTAAATACTTATACTAGTATGTATTATTACTTTAAATACTTATTTCCATTTCTAATTAATCTATAAAAAATATCGTATATTTTATTTATATTTTAATATTTGATGTGACCATACGAAATGTTTTTCTCTTTCGTAGTGCGCCAATATTGTTAATACTTTTAATATAATTATGTAAAATATGTTAATTAAATTTAATAAATACGAGAGGCGTGCAATAAGTAATGCCCCTGACCCACTTCCCATAGCAGTAAAGCAACGATACTTGGCACAGTTATTAGTCTTTCTCTACACAGGAATCACCCAGAGTTATGCATTTCTCCCATCGTTTGATGCAGCTCTAGAGATCGTTTTTGTAGAACACGCCAGGTTGGTCCTCCAACCACGACGTGACTTCAGAAATCAAGGCTGCATCATCTGGGAAACGCTTTCCTTTCAAAAACAACTTCATGGCTGGGAAGAGGTGAAAGTCAGAGGGTGCAAGGTCAGAAGAGTATGGAGGATTGGGAAGGATTTCATAGTCACACGCCCGTGCTTCTAATCTGGTGACATGCGAGTTGTGGACCGGAGCGTTGTCCTGCAAGAGGAGGGTACCTTTGTTGATTTTGCTCCGCCTCTTGATTTTGATAGCTTCCCTTAACTTCCTCAAAAATGAAGCATAATAGGCTCCTGTAATTGTGGTACCCTTTGCCAGGAAATCTGTCATCACTACTCCGTCCTGGTCCCAGAAGACTGTGAGCATGACCTTGCCAGCGGAGGGCTGCACCCTTGCCTTCTTTGGAGGTGGTGAATCCAAATGCTTCCACTGCATTGACTGGGCTTTGGTCTCTGGATCATATTGATGGACCCAGGTTTTATCCTGTGCAATCAGTCTTTTGAAAAACTTTGACTCATTTCTTGGCACATTTCCAAATTCATCCTCGAGCACTCGACGCGTCCTCGCTTCTGGAATGGTGTGAGAAACCTGGGAATTCATCTGGCAGACACCTTATGCATATGCAAATGGTCATGAATGATAGTTTCCACAAACCCTGTACTAATCTTGACATCTTGGGCTATTTGGCGAATAGTAATGCGCCGATCTTCCAAAATGACAGTCTGAACTTGACGGACAGATGCCTCATCAATGGCAGAAGGGGGGACAACCAGATCTTGGAGCTGTTTCCACGGACTTCCGACCATGTTTGAATTCACAATGCCAGCGTTTTACAAGGTCATATGATGGGGTATTATCACCATAAGTTTCTTCCATTTCATCAAAAGTCTCATGTGGTGTACGTCCTTTCAAATACAAAAACCAGATCACTGCTCGACATTCAACAGGCTCCATTTCACACCTGATTCAGTAAAACAGAAACCACAATTATTTCAGGGCTGTAATTTTCCACATAACCCATAGAGATATAAATCATTGCACATGCAAAATTTCAGCTAGATAAAACAACTGGAAGTGGGTCAGAGGTATTACTTATTGCACGCCCCTCGTAGTATCTCAGAAACCTTTCAGATAAATCTATCTCACAACATGATTGTGGAAATATTACACTTTGCAATGGATTTTACATTATCACGCTTTATGTTGCCACCCGAAACCCAGCACGTTGTAGCAGAACAACAGACTAGGAATAACTCATCTAATTGTTTTCCCCGTTGAAACAACATTTATTTCCGGCGACTTTCCCTGATAAAACATGATCCTCAGTCTGCGCACACGTTCTTCTTTTAATATATTTTTCTTTTTTCCTCGCCGTGACGTCACTTCACACACGGTTCAGCATTTCCATACAAATTCGTTGCCAAAATGGCTGGTAAAATGGGATCCTTTTCCCGCTGCAGTAGATATCTCACTACTGATGCGATTCTCTACTTCTATAAGAGCCAGGTACGTCCAAGAATGGAGTCTTGTTGCCACATCTGGGCAGAAGCTGCTAGAAGTGTTAACGAGCATCTCTCCCCCCTTATCATGTAACAGAAGCAGCTTATCCTGCCTTGACAGTGTTAAAGATAGACTTCGATACCTAGTGGAGGATGGCGTTTTCTCTTCCCTGCAACCTCTTTCCCACAGAAGACATTGTGAAACTGTCTCTCCTTTATATTGTTATTTTCATGGCAAGTATTCGTCTGGGTTCCAATCTATGGCCCTCCCTCACCAAACTTTCACGAAAAACACGTCGAGCTGAAACCACCATCAATAATTTCCCTCATTCTTTATCTGTGCCTAAACCTAAATGTAGATTGATTGAACAAAGCTTCTTTCTTAGAACTGCATGCCTGTGAAACTCTTCGTTTTCTGCTTCCATCTGACTACAATATGGTCGTCTTCAAGTCAAGCGTAAATAAATTATTGATGAGCCGTTCCCTTAAGTAATCCAATTTACCAAATTTCCAGCATTAAAGATTAATACGATATTGTCCTATTGACTACTGTACACTCATTAACCTTTACCCTTGAGTGACCTCCGAGCCTTCATAACTGGTGACTTCTTTTGTAAAAAAAAAAGAAAAGAAAAAAAAATGCCACTATACGCGCGTCAGCGCTCTGTTACACATAGAGTTAGGGAAGAGGGCCGATTACTATAATAAATCTCACGTGTAAAAATATCTTCGTATTTGTATATCTACTTGACATTTCGAAACGTCAAAACACAACGTTCTCAATACATCCACATCAAAACAAAAGTAGTGTAATATATAAAAACATGAATATAATACAATTAAAATAGAATTTCTTTAATTAGCAGAAGTATTTCAATTGTTCTCGCTAATTATTACGATTCCTTCTGTTACGAATTATCGATTCGCAACGTATTGTTCGAAAAAAAAAACACAGACATGGCGACATATATAATGGAAGACAATGCAATTACAACATTGTAAGAATCAGGCCAAATCGATGACTAATCAGGTCATGAACAGACGTGAATCACGATTACTTGTAATTTTAGAAAGATAAGCAATTCATGTTATGAGAACTCAGAATGCTGGTTGCAGTCTACATAATATAATTGCATGAAATCATTGTGATTAATCAAATTTATAAAACTATGTGTGTATGTCCATTTGTTTTAAAGTGCATCTCCTCCGAGACGCTAAATCGCAGAGCGGCGCGAGATGGGTCAAAAGATCATATTTTTTGTGGACTATTCTTTTATGAGTGTTTAGCCGGTAAAAATAGTTTCTTAGGGATCCAAATTGAAAGAAATTAGAACTTGCCAAGCGTAAGTCGATTAAGAGTGAGTTTTTTGTACGCAATGCGCAAATATACGTTCATATGTTAAAATCGATTCATTTTTAAATATTTCTCATTTATCTGACGGTAACGGCTAAGGCTGGAACGCTAAATATCGTGGTTGCGATTTTAGTTGACACACTCGTCATATTTTTGTCTTTTGGTTGGTTGGTTGTTTTTGTTTTACGGCATATCAACTCTTTTCAGGTTATTTAATGCCGAATCCAAAGATTTTGAAGATTTTTTAATAGAATATATTTGTTGTTTTCAAGTCAATTTCTATTTAACCCATAGTTGGGACCCTAACAGGTACTACCACTCCGGGTCAGAGTGGACCTGGGAGCAATGGCAATTAAAGAGTGGCTCCACACTCTCTAAAGCCCGCAAGCTGGGGCCTCACCATTGGATATAGTTTAAGGTCATATCCAGGACCTTTTTTCTTTTGAAATTACTACTATATATTAGGTACAATATAATGATCAAGAGAGAATTAGCTCTTAAATAATAAAGACAAAATGCGTATAAATTAAATATTATATTTAAGCGTATTTTAGGACTGGACAATGCTAAGCGCCCTTCTATCATAAATATGATTATATTATTTGAAAGCTTTTACAATATATACAGGGTCATCCCACAAAAAATAGCACTCATGGAATCGTATATAGAATTTATTATCTTTTCTGCACCACAATCATAGTTGTTTCTAATAACCCCCAGCTTGTACATAACTTGCCAAGTAAGCATCAGTATGGTAATATACAACAACTTTCTTTTAATCCTTGTGTATGTTTCACACATTTACACACGCGTCAACATGTAGATATCTGGGACCCAGCACGTTGTAGCAGAGTACGTCGCAAGGAACATAGAGCAAGTAATAACTCGACACTTAAAAAACACATTTATTTCCGGGTACTTTTCCGAATAAAACGTGATCGTTCTAGCCTTCTCTGATCCCTGTCGTCTCAAACGTTCCCTCTCTTCTTTTTATATCTTTTTCTTTTTTCTTAATGTCATTTCGCACACGGCTCGGTATTTGTTATATATCCGCCATACCTGCATCCGCGCTCTATTACAATTCAATGGAAGCGTGATCATGCACAAACCCCTAATGAAACTGCGTATCGAAGCGGCAATTGAAATTCGGAGAAAGTTTTATGGGAATATCAAATTCACAAGCCGTCCCAAGTCGCCTGTATATCCCCGTCAAAGGAAGTTGACGATGTTAGAATTTTACAGTTCTTATGCACTGGTATTCATTAATGATTATCCACCTGATACTGGCCTGGCTCAACGTACCTTAACTTTGAAGAACCTGTGTGTCAACGTCATGTCGACACCTACCTGCAAGAACTGCAAAATCCCAATATTGTCATCTCCCTTGACGGGGATATGACGGATGTTATGTCGAATATACACCACACAAAACTATATGTAAGCGCTTAAGTTTAAAGTAGCATTCAATTTGGTATGTCAAGCTTTCTTTGGGATAACATTTACACTTTCTCATACACTCAAAAAAGTTGTAATTACGTCTGTTTTATATGTCACGCTTAAGTTTGTTTTGATACTGATCAACTCTATTTCATGGCAGATGAGCCCATGATAAAAAGGGCGTGCATTCTTTTTTTTTTAACATACTACTTTATACTCTGAAACAAATAGTCTTATAAATATACCACGGTTTTGTCTTATTTATTATATGCCTTTCGAGATCACAACACTGGCGACGAGGAACTAACACTTCTTTGGACACAATATAACGCAGATGTATCGAACACAACACTATCGACGACAATCTGGGGCTTATGTCGAATACAGCATAAAAATTACAACAACTGGCGATGTTGGATTTTCGAAAAAAAAAGTGGTGTAAGGTTAGGTTGTAACAGAGCGCGTGTGATCGCATGGGAAAAATATAAGGAGGGGGCTGTAAGGCATGAGAATATATTAGCTGCAGTAGACGAATAAAAAGCATATATGCAAACTGAGAGGCGTGTGTGGGCTTGCACGACAGAAAAAAAAAGACGAGACATGGTCGAGAGAGAAGCAAAGTCCGCGTCAAAAATGATAGACGTGTAAAGTGGAATACAAGAAATGGTTGGCTTCGACCGGCGTGAATCGAGTGAGAAGAGCGTGTATCGAGTGAGAAGAGCGTGTATCGAGTGAGAAGGGCGTGTATCGAGTGAGAAGGCCATGTATCAGGTGAAAAGGGCGTGTATCGAGTGAGCAGGGCGTGTATCGAGTGAGAAGGCCATGTATCAGGTGAGAAGGGCGTGTATCGAGTGAACAGGGCGTGTATCGAGTGAGAAGGCCATGTATCAGGTGAAAAGGGCGTGTATCGAGTGAGAAGGGCGTGTATCGAGTGAGAAGGCCATGTATCAGGTGAGAAGGGCGTGTATCGAGTGAGCAGGGCGTGTATCGAGTGAGAAGGCCATGTATCAGGTGAAAAGGGCGTGTATCGAGTGAACAGGGCGTGTATCGAGTGAGAAGGCCATGTATCAGGTGAGAAGGGCGTGTATCGAGTGAACAGGGCGTGTATCGAGTGAGATAGACGTGTATCGAGTGAGAAGGCCATGTATCAGGTGAGAAGGGCGTGTATCGAGTGAACAGGGCGTGTATCGAGTGAGATAGACGTGTATCGAGTGAGAAGGCCATGTATCAGGTGAGAAGGGCGTGTATCGAGTGAACAGGGCGTGTATCGAGTGAGATAGACGTGTATCGAGTGAGAAGGCCATGTATCAGGTGAGAAGGGCGTGTATCGAGTGAACAGGGCGTGTATCGAGTGAGATAGACGTGTATCGAGTGAGAAGGCCATGTATCAGGTGAGAAGGGCGTGTATCGAGTAAGCAGGGCGTGTATGAGTGAGATAGACGTGTATCGAGTGAGAGGGGCGTGTATCGAGTGAGAAGGCCGTGTATCAGGTGAGAAGGCCGTGTATCGAGTGAGAAGGCCGTGTATCAGGTGAGAAGGCCGTGTATCAGGTGAGAAGGGCATGTATCAGGTGAGAAGGGCGTGTATCGAGTGAGCAGGGCGTGTATCGAGTGAGATAGACGTGTATCGAGTGAGAGGGGCGTGTATCGAGTGAGTAGGCCCTGTATCAGGTAAGAAGGCCATGTATCGAGTGAGAAGGCCATGTATCGAGTGAGATAAACGTGTGGCTCCGCGATGGCGGCAAAACACTTTTAAGCCGTTGTCGAGACGACGGGGTTCTGTTAATCTATTGTCAGTTAGAAAATGAACAGTTATCAAAAACAAGAAGCAGTCATTGTTTGGGAAGTAATGGTAATAAATGCATTTGCTAAAACGGAAAGAAAAGTAGGATTTATTTATTTTTGTTTGATTTTTCCTTTTCAACGGTGCCAGACAGCGTGGGGGTCCGAGAGAGGTTTGAACTGTAACGAACACGAATCGAGCGTAAAGGCAATTTTACAAAGTTTAAATAGTATTTACGTTGGTCTATTAAACGTAAGTTTGGTATAGATTTGTCTCTCCAGCTTAAATTTGTAAATAGTTTTTGTTTTAGTCCGTAATGTTTATTTCAAAAAAGCAATTAAGTTTATACTCCAAGCTTTTTTCTTTTTGAAATGTTATTGACGTTCGTCTGTGAAACTAAAGTTTTAAATAGTATATATAGGTAAATCTTATACTTAGGTTTGAAATAGCATTTACATTGGTCTGTCAAGCTTAAGTTTGAAATAGCGTTAATTTAGCGTGTCATGCTTAAGTTTTAAATATGATTTACGTTGATTTGTCAAGCATAAGTTTTGAACACCGTGTTTATTAGTTTCTTACACGTTAGTTTGAAACTAAATTTCGAATCACTAAACTCTTAGATTGAATGGACGTAGCTTAAGATTACTACTTCTTGTTGCTTTTGGATATGTTAAATTATAAGGTTAAAATGTCTCCAGAGAACCAAGCTATTTGTTTGTAGCTGATGACCTATATGGAAAGGCAGAGTCTACTTTTCCCAAGTGGATTATTTTAATGGAAATACGAATTGAAAAGGTTATAAGGCATAGAGTCAATATTGAGTCGGATTGTAATTGGATTCCAAACGTTCAAAGGAAACTGCCAAATAAACTCGAGCTGGGAATATGGAATTGAATTTAAATCGAGAATTGAAATAGAGCGACAATTTCGCTATTGAAGACAGCCATCACATTATAAAAATCCTGGATTATTGTCTAGTCTATTTTTTGAATAATGCCAATTACAGGCAGGCACGCACACAACCAACCTATATATATATATATATATATATATATATATATATATATATATATATATATATATATATATATATATATGTATGTATATATATATAAATGTAT
The DNA here is from genome assembly GCF_053919585.1 of Euprymna scolopes. NCBI lineage: Eukaryota > Metazoa > Mollusca > Cephalopoda > Sepiida > Sepiolidae > Euprymna > Euprymna scolopes. The sequence goes on from NC_136496.1 coordinate 118,253,354, forward strand.
GTGAGTGTGTGTATGTATGTATGTGCATACGCATGGTACACTTTCCTTCATGTATACAAACATTATTGGATATATATGTGCGTAAATGTTTCAGCTTTTGTCTCGAAATCCAGAACTAAAAGATCACAAGTATCAACTGGGTTTAAATGCAAATATACGAGTTTATTTTGAAATGTTTCCTGTATTTTCACAAATGAAAACAGGGGAAAATGGGATGGAGAAAAATCTCTATTCTGGCAAAGGTTTCCTAGTGATTAGTACATATTTTATTTTATTACTTTTCTCATATCAAACCATAGCATGAGTCTCATCACTGTTTGGAAAACCGTTTATGCATTTTTATTACATAGTAATAAATTTTATAAAGTGAAGCCTTACATCTTTTGAAATATAATACTCCAACTAGCTAATTCACACCTACTTGCAAATACACATCCAGGTAACACATGTATACACTAAATTATTTTTTTATTATTTTTCAATCAGGTTATCTATACATATATCACTTATATATATATATATATATATATATATATATATATATATATATATATATATTAAATTTTCAGTTTTGATATATTGTTAATTTCAATGTATACCGTTTTCATTTAATGGGTCGACACTGTTATGATAAAAACTGAATCACCGTTAATTCCGAGTGAAGCTCAATGTATCTATTTTATAAGTGCAGAGCATGCATAGTACAAAACTTTGTTGAACTTCAAAGACTTACATATTTTCTTTGTTTTAACTCTTGTTTATTTCATCCTGAATCACTTCATTACAGCCGTTCCATTTTCATAAAAATCTCCTTTCTCACCAACTCCTTAGATGTTATTTCCATCCCATGTTACCAACAAAAAGATAATTTTGTGCATGATAAACCTGGTGCGTTCGTTTGAGGAAAAGGAATTCTACCCCAACCTTGTTGCAGGTCGGTCATTTTGGGTACCGTGCAAACCAAAATTCTCGTTTTAAACCTTATTTTCGTATTTATTTTGGTTTTAGTCTTAATTTTAAATTTTTTCCAGTTATTTATTCCTTCCTATTTTTTTTATAAATTTTATTACTATATTTATGTGTACTTATTCTAATATTTATTTTGCTTGGTTTCGAATTATTATTTATAAGTTAAACTACTTGTTTCAAGGGGAGGTCACTCTCATTAAATATATATTGTTATTTATAAGAGTTACTTCCCTTACATCATTTCCGTTATAGGCTTTGGTTTTTGTTCATTTCCTCATTAAATTGTTTCTTTCTTTTTCATTTTATTTTAATAATATTATCCAGTTTTTTAATTATATTCTTACTTTCCATTTTGTTATTCTATTTACGTTGATATTATTCTTACATTTTTTTTTATGTTACTCGCTCTACAGTTTCGTTTATTTTGTTGCTTTTAGTCTGGTTCTAATGTGTGAAATTAAAGATCAATTTTTGTGCAGACATCCGTGAATTACATCTTGGCTTCTGTTTAATAGTATTTTCTGATATTAGTATATTGTATGCTTCTAGTAGGCAGCTTTTGATATGATTGGTTTATATTTTTCCGTTCTGCCGAGTATGGGCCATCTTAATTTATATTCAATTTTATTTTTCTTTAATTCCTTAACATATACTGCTAACGTGGTTGAGTTTTTCTTAGTTTTTTTTCTTGTTATTTTCGTTATTGCTATTGGTTCTGTTGCTATCTTCATTATTGTGAATGTCTCTATTATTGTTATTATCTCTTCTGTTGTTTTAATTTTTATCTAGATTGTTGTTGTTTTCGTTACTTGTACTATTATTTTCTTTCTCCGTGTCTTAACGATGTTAGGTGATTACGATATCTGCCCTTAAAGAAAATTCCGGTGCTCCCTAGATATACTTCAGCTTCATTACTTGTTATGACTTTACATTTGTGTACTATGTTTGATGTTAAACAGTCCCTCTCAGTGGGCATTCAGTGGGGTCCCGGCAGTTACAGCCTTTTTCGTTGTTAGATTCATTTTCGGTCTTGTCTCTATTTTTCATAAATTTGTTTAATTTCGTGTTGTTGGAGTCAATTATGGAAATTTTTAAGTTAACAGTGTTTTTTATTAATTATCTTACTTAGTTTACTACCTTGCGGGGCATTTTTGTCTATAATTTGGTAGAATTCCCTCGGGATTTTATTTTTTTATGTAGTGGCTAAACGATGGGTTAAACCACGTTTGGGTATTCCTTCTATCTTATTTTTTTACATCTCTTTCGGTTTTATTATGGTTTAGCTTTTCCTTTTTCTTTTTAGTGTTTATTGTATGTTCTATTTTTTCGTTGGTTTTTGCTATTTCTTTTGCTTTTTATATTCATAAACATGTTGTAAGATATTACATTTGCGTTGTTTGTTGTTCTTTCTATATTTGTATTATTATTTCGAATCTCCTTAACAAATTTGATTTGTTTTTATATCCTGATCTAGCCAGGGCTTTGACATTCTTTATTTTTATCACATTGCATCTCCTTTTGTGAATTTTTGTGACCTTAACCATTAATTCGCAAAATGGGAAAACAGAAGGATGATGTCGATCGAAATGAAGCAAGAGATGATAGGCAAATATGAGTGTGTTGTTCGTTTGAGTGAGTTTGAATTGGTTTTCATCCGGTAGAAAGAGTTGCTAAATTGACACTTGGGGAGACATCCGATTTTTATCTATTTATCAACTAGGCAAATATGAATGTGTTGTTCGTTTGAGTGAGTTTGAGGAACGACAGGCGATGCAACAGACGGAGGTACTGCAAGAGATCAGCAACAAAGAGGAGTGTGTGTCTCATTATGTAATCAAGAATTTTTTTATCTACAGACTTGAAATTCGATACATAGGGTATTCAGACATGTGGAATACTTTTGAATTGGTTTTCATCCGGTAGAAAGTGTTGCTAAATTGACACTTGGGGAGACATCGGATTTTTATCTATTTATCAACTGTTTCACAGCTGCAACTGCGCGAATAGTTCATATTATGTTAAGAATAAGTAGGTTTGAAAACACTTTTTAAAAATCTTGTCCAGCTCACCTAATGGTTACCGTACTTGACTCACTGCCGTTAGGTTTTGTTTCGATCTCAGATCGAGTATTTTTTTATTACAAGAAGTGCACTGTTTAGAAAAAAAAACAACAAAAAATAACACTCGCATGTACATGTCTAGTTTCTTTTTGTTATTTTTTACTTTTAAAAAGAATTTAACGTTACGTTTAATAACGAGCAACACTCGGTATATCATCTTGTAAATAAATAATAAATAGTGAATAATAAATAATGAATAATAAATAATAAATAATAAATAATGAATAATGAATACATATATAGACAAAGTATCTCTACTCCTAAAATATTTTAGCCTTTTTGTTTTATATTATTTAATTGAAATTCATTATTGATTGTTAAGTTAGCAGATGTTGAGAAGGATAGCTTAACAGTGTTTTATTAATTTCATTTATTGCGGACCATTATCCTCATCTTTTCTTAGTTGTTTCACGATGTTTCGGCCAACTATTCCTCTGGCCTTCGTCAGGTGGTAACCGCGACGGATAGGAACTCTGAATCTCCTGACTGCATTCACTGCAATTACTGCCTTCCGTAGTTGTTGTCGTCTCACCACCTTTTTTTCTGCCAAACAAGACGATAACAACTACGGAAGGCAGTAATTGCAGTGGATGCAGTCAAGAGATTCAGAGTTCCTATCCCGTCGCGGTTACCACCTGACAAATGCCAGGAGAATTTTTTTTTTACATGGGGGTCACTACTTATCAAGGCCCGAAGGCCACCCAGGGATAAGGGTTATTGCGTGTACAGTAATAAATGAGACAGTATTGTAGTAATCATTAGTATTGGGGGTTTTGATAGAGTGTCTTATTTAACCAAAATGTGGTGAAACAGCAACAACTACGGAAGGCAGTATTTGCAGTAAATGCAGTCAGGAGATTCAGAGTTCCTATCCGCCGCGGTTACCACCTGACGAAGGCCAGAGGAATAGTTGGCCGAAACGTCGTGTAATAACTAAGAAAAGATGAGGATAATTATTAGGTAAATTCTAAAATACTTAGCGTTTCTTAGTGTTACCAACAAAAATTCATCGTATCTGATAGATGAATTCAGCTTCCTGTTTTTACTTGCGTTAACAGAAGAAGATGCATATTTTTAGTGTAGTTCTGTTTGTAGCAGGGCTGCACACTGAACAGTTTAAAATGATTCAAGAACGAAATACGTCTTATTACGTACATAATTGAAACTGATGACTTCCATTGCAAAAAAAAAGAAAAAAGGATAACACATTGCAATTAAAAATGAGAAACATGTTTAAAGGCAGATCTCTGTAAATTATACCATTGAAAATTTACATGTAAAATAGATGAATATACTGAAAACAATCATTCTTTTTTATTTTAATTTTTTTTCAGTTTGTAACTTTTCATTTTATTTGAAATATTTGATCAAGGTTTATTTGTAGGATAGAGTATGCCACTTTCAAGTTGTCCTGACATATCCTTGTCCAAACTAACCTGAATGTGATGTTTAGATTTCGTCTTGAGTTAATCTTAAGATTTATGGTGTTTATTTGCATTCATTGTCGTTAGCATAAATATCATCTTTCCTTTCTTATGCTAATCGAAAATCATTCTAATTGTGACTGAGTTATTTGGTTGTTGCATAAGTTCCCGCTGTTTTTCTTAAGAAAATCAAAGAATTTTAACGACAAAAATTAGTTCGTGTGGGAACCAAGCTCCAAGTTTTTGTGTGAATTCCATCGAATGAAAGTGGCGTGAAATTGTCGCAAAATCACACTTCATCGTTTCACCCAATTCTCTAAATTTTTGATGGCCATCTTTCTTAATAAAAAACAACATGAATTTGTCTTCGTCTATGTTGACTGGCCTTCCGGAACAAGGAGCGTCATTGAGGTCAACATTGCCGTGTTTCAATCTGGTAAAACAATCTCGAACAGTTCTCCCAGCTATAACGCTTTCTTCATATACGGCACAAATATTCTTGGTCATATCTCTTGTTTTTTGACCTCGATTAAAGGCAAAAAGAAGGAGGTGTCGAAAATATGATTTTTTTATCTACTTGACAACCTATTTCACGGTTCTGAAAAATGAGAAAAAATTATATGAGCAGAAAACGATGTCCATTATCTTGTGCAACAGAATGCGTGCTTTCTAATGATATATTACACTTTGCCAAATATCCAAACATGTTTTAGAACACATTTTTTTTATGAAACGGCGGGAACTTATGCAACAACCTGATATTTGCGATGACGCTGGGCATTCTCTGTCAGGTTGTCGTGTCTATTCAACCTTAAGTGGTCCCCCCACCTCTCACACATTGTTTTTTCGCTTTTGGAAAGCATTATTTTATACGCTCTTAACGAAATATTTCGAAAAGGCTGCTCCGACAATTTTAAAATACCAAAGTGCACGTGTGCACTTCTTTATTTTTCCAACTTCCGCCCTCGAGTCATGTCTTCTCGCGATAGGAAAGAGATAAATAGATTTTGGACTCACCAATATTTACATTGCATGCAAGATTGAAACGTTGGTAAAGTTTGTAGTTCGCTGTCAGAGAAGAATTCTGTATAGATATAAAAATGGGTTTAAGCTTTGCTTTGTTCATTATTGTTAATTTATATTGATAAATATTATTAAATGAAAAACCATTTCAAATTTTTATATGACGACGATTTCAGATCAACTTCGGTGGCCATTTTGTTTTGAACTCATTTAAATTATTCGCACAATGTTAACTGAATTAAAGCGTGCTTTTGACATTTTTAAATGCATAATACTAAATGTATTTTAAATAGAAATTAGTTGATATCTAGTAATATATAACAAAAACCAATAACATAATACCGTTTATAGCTTGATCATACCTTTTTATCGCGTTGTTTTTTTTCTGGTTGCGACTTTTAAACATTACCGAAATGTGTATATTTATCTAACTTTGTTAGGTCCTGGTTATTTGCTTAAACTATATCCGATGGTGAGGCCCCAGCTTGCGGGCTTTTGATAGTGTGGAGCCACCCTTTAATTGTCATTGCTCCCAGGTCCACTCTGATCAGAAGTTAGGGTCTCAAATATGGGTTAAATAGAAACCAACTTAAAAAAACCCTAAAAAACAAACAAACAAATATACTCTATTAAAAATTGTTCTTCAAAATCACTGGATTCGGCATTAAATAACCTGAAAAGGGATGATATGCCGTAAAACAAAAACAACCAACCAACCAACCAACCAACCAACCAACCAACCAAACAACCAACCAACCAATCAACCAACCAACTTTGTTAATTGAAAATAAGATCTGGATATATTTCTTTACGTTTAATTAATTTGATTAGTTCTTCTGTTTTTGTTTTGGTTTCTGCTTTTTTTCTAAAATTTTAATTCTTAAAAATCTTTCTCCATTTCTCATTGTTACTATGGTCGCATTCAACGCTGCCAAGACAAAGCTCGTTTCCTTTAATAATTACAAGAAACCTACTCAACCACCAATAACTATGACTAAAGATACATTACCTGAAAGTGCTTTTCAAAGGAGTTTGAAAGAAGTACTTCTTTCAAACTCATCGGCTTAACGTTAATAGAGAACATGAGTTGGAAAAGATACAGTGAAAGCATTGCCAAGGCCGCTGCGAAGACGGTGAGTTCTCGCTACCGTGCTAGAAAACTACTTACACCTGGAAGTATCCTGTACCTCTATAAGGCCAATATTCGACCATGTATGGAGTACTGTCGTCACAGTTGGGCTCGTGCATCTGCTACTAGTCTCTCACTCCTCGATAGGGTTCAAAAGCGATTCGCCGTTGATAGGCCCTGGACTGTCATCTAAGCTTCAGCCTTTGTTTCCTCGACGAAATGTTGTATCCCTCTGACTGTTCTACAAGTATTTTAATGGTGAATACTCTGACGAACTACAAGCACTTGTACCCCCTTGACGTAAATACCCCCGAAAAACCGACAAACCCAACAAGCAGTTAACTCCCACTCCTACACAGTAGAAATTCCTAAGTGTAAGAAAACCTTCTACTTCAATAGTTTTTTTCCCAGAACTGCTAGACTTTGGAACTCCCTTCCGGGATTATGTACTGATATACAGCAGTTCAACTGTACTGATATCCAGAATTCAACTGTACTGATATGCAGAAGTTCAACTGTACTGCCATGCAAAATTTCAAGTGTAATGTGTACAGACATCTTGTTGCTCATCTCACTTTATAATATCCCTGCAACTTATGTCCCCGACTTCAAAGTGGCACTCTGCCTTGTTTGGCGTAAAAATTGAAAAAAAAAAGACGGAAATAGATGTGTTTTATACTTCATTAAATCCAACATATTGTTCACTTTCAGGAAAATCGTTAGGAAAAAGTTAGGATATTCGCTGTATTTTAAATGGTATGTGACTGGACCCTCCGCTCGCTAATATGTTTCAACCTGGCAACGCTGGGTATCTACAGCTAGTATTATTACATTATTATACAAATGTTAAATGAATTGCTTCTGCAACCTTCTTCTTATTTATTACTTATTTACTTGTTCACTTTACTATTTCGTTTACTTCTACTTATCGTTGTTTTTACTGTTTCTTGTTACTTTTCTTTTTCGATTGCTTTTACTTTTACGGGTATGTGTGTTCTTAGCAACGTTCTTACTTATATATGTATGTGTGTATATGTATGCTCTTACGTATCTTACGTGCAGTTCACTGTTATATATATATATATATATATATATATATATATGTGTGTGTGTGTGTGTGTGTGTGTGTGTGTTTGTTCTTATCCTTACACCGTTTCTTGTCATGAAAGTCTTGGAGACGTGTACGTGCAGATAACATAATCGTACATACCTGCTTGCCTTGGCCAGCGGATGATACCTTCTTGGACGCTGGTCTGCCATCTCATTGGGAAGTGGTCACTGCAGACAGATGTATCGATCGATAAGATGGATTTGAAGCTTCAATCTTTTATTTCAAGGCAAGCATATCATCTCGAACCCTGGTTGTCTGTGAGCCGGATCTCCGATCTGCGTTCCTCTGCTATCTAAACCGCTCTCAGACCATGTGGTCGTCAACCGGAAGGCCTCGATCATAATTCCCGTGTCACCCCTCATTTCCGGTGCATGCCACCCCTCATTTCCGGTGCATTCTCTCTAGGTTGATTCCTGTCAAACCTAACCCTTTGTGACCCCGCTAAACTCGCTGATAGGAAATCAAAATATGCTATATAACTTTCTATTTCTCAAACTAACTATATAGCATTTAAGCTGGGATTCCCAATACTACACAGATACCAGATAAAAAAACAAGTACACATTATAGATGTTATCTAAATTCCATACAACCATAAGCGGGTTGAACTGACTTCCATCAAAAAAGGAAGTGTGATGGTAATATAAAAATAACAAGCACTCTCCAGTCGCATGTATATCTCGGCCAATGGATGACAGCGCTAGGTTTTTGCAGTTCTTGTAGAAAAGTAACGAGGTCCTCTTAACGTCTAGTATTCCGGACCTAAATGACCAGGCTCAATGTTGCTTAACCGCTGTGATCTTACGAAAACCTGTGTGCCAACGTAATAATGCCGTATAATTACACCATTACATCTCTCATAAAATGTTACTCGAGAAAAGTGATGTTTGATCTTTGTATAGGGCTTTTTTTCCAACTGCATCCTTCTGAAAAAGAAAAGAACGACATAATAAGACACCATTAATTGTATTTAGCTTCAGGTAGTAGCATACTAATTACTTAGGAGCAGGAATCTGATTGCAATCACGATTATACGTTTTGCAATTCTGTTTCTATTTCTAAACGATTTCTAAGAAACGCAATTTTCTTCCATTTACCTCTTTGTGAGTATCATTTGATTGAATCAGCAACCATCAAGGGAAATACGCGCAATTTGCTTTAATTGTTTAATTTCATTCAACCAATTTTCCGTCCTTTCTAACTGATGATTAAGTCCGAGCTGTTTGGGCCGTTCAGCAGTTGTCACACGACGTTCAAACAATGTCATTTCGACGCTTCGCAATTAAATTTTACAATCTCTAGAGGTAGAACAACATTCGGTCTATTTTTTTAAAAGCAAAGGGACAATGTCGTAAAAACAATTTAATGCCGTTTTGAGACTAATTTTCTTTCAACTATAAAGAAAATGGCGGGAAAGTTTATTTTGTTACGCGTTCTAAATGCTTAATTAAGAGGAAAAAATGAAAAATGAGGAAACAAATGAAGCATTCAACGAATGGAAATTGATCTGTGAACACTTTTCGAGTATATATATATTTATATATATACATATATATATATATATATATATATATATATATATATATATATATATATGTGCGTATGTATAACCGAAGTTAAAGCAACATTGAGCCCGGTAAGTACTACAATGGGCGACCATTTAAGAATTCCAGATGCTATATGTTTTCTATGCTTATCTCGGCATTGTTCTCAGTCAGGCTTAGGCCTCTCCTAGCCAGTGGACCCAAGCAGTACAAATTTAGGCGAAGTGTTTTTGAGGATTAAACAATCCTTGCCTCCAAATTTTACGCGCATATATCCTTATAGTTTATTTTCTCTTGAGACTGACCAGAGGCATCATACACACACACATACAAACACACATATGTGTGTATGTATATATAATCATATATATATGATTATAAAATATATATATATATACTTTTAATGTATATGTTTAACAAGGTTTGTTTCCAAATTGTCACGATTAATTTAGCTCAATATAAAGTATTGTATAGTAGTAATAATGTACAGGCAACATGCCAATCAGGATAATTCATTCCATATAATAACAATTTATTAATTATAATCTGGATGATTATTATATTATGAGTAAATGGGTATAAAAGGCTCAGTTAATCAGGGGCTACAAATAATTACTTTTATAATAAATTTTTTAAAATTATCTATCTGTCTGTATATATATATATATATATATATATATATATATATATATATATATATACTAGCATTTCAGCTCGGCGTTGCCCGGGTGTTTGGAGGTGTGTGCTGCGAGAAAAAAACAAACAAAAAAACAAAAAACAAAAACGGTAATTTTTTTAAAATTTGACCCTTATTATGACCCCTTAACATTTATTGTTTTGCGTTCAAATTGAGTTATTAAGTTAGATCCATGTTCAAGGAACCTATATCTAAAATTTCAAATGTTTAGACCCCAAATTGTGGGAGGAGTTTGGTACAGTTCTCAAAGGTCGAATCTGTAGATTGAAAATTGACAAAGTTATTGCGAAGGAAAATGTACACAGACACACAGACACGTTCACTTTTATATATATATATATATATATATATATATATATATATATATATATATATATATATATATATGTATATATATATATACGTTCCATATGCATGGAATAAACAATAAAGAGATAACAATTCAAGTCAGTAACATGTTTCAAACACAGAGTCGCAATTAAAGTCAATTCCCCTTTCTCTCATTTTTCTGTCCGTCTCTCTCTACCTCCCCCTCTCTCTCTATATATATCTCAGTATTTACTGCATATATTATTATTATTATTATTATTATTATTATTATTAATATCATTATTATTATTATTATTATATAAAAGTCAGTTGCACGTATCAAACCCACAGTATTAATCAAAGTCAATTCCGAGCTCCACTTTCTCTCTCTTTTGTCTGTCTGTTTGTCTGTCTCTAGATCTGTCTCTATGTCTCTGTATATATATATATATATATATATATATATATATATATATATATATATATATGTATGTATGTAGGTATGTGTGTGTGTCTGTTTGTGTGATTTTATGTATCTACGTAAACTTTAATGCCAATATTTTCGACATTTACGTGTAAATATTATTATATAATGTATATATGTAAAATTATATATTTATATAGATATATATATATATAAAATTTTATGTAAATATCATAAGTATTTGCTGGCACAGTGCTCGATACGTAAGTAAAGCTAGGCAGTAAGTTTTGAAAATATATATGGCAATTAAGCTACACAGAATTTTCCGCATTTCATTCTCATGAGGATACGTCAGGCATTATCCTAACGAATCCCAACGAGGATGAAACACAAAAAGTATGTGTAGCCTAATTTCTCTCTCTCTCTCTCTCTCTCTCTCTCTCTCTTTATATATATATATATATATATATATATATATATACATATATATATATACTCGGGTTCTTTTATATTCCAAAGTAATGAATTCAACGAGGTTGTTAGATAGTGCTCAATAAAAAGAGCTGATAATACTTGTTTATTGTTATATAAACATGCTCACATCCCGCTGCTACAAATAGCCACTTGTTTCAATCAAACAACAGATATCATCAGGCAGCGACTTGACTATTCAAAAGTTCAATGAATAGTCAAGTCGCTGCCTGATGATATCTGTTGTTTGATTGAAGCAAGTGGCTATTTGTAGCAGCGGGATGTGAGCATGTTTATATAACAATAAACAAGTATATATATATATATATATATATATATGTACTTGTGTGCGCACTACCTTTTTTTCAGTATACAAGAAAAATATAATAAGACTAACTTTTTTAATATATCAGCTATAAATCTTCCTCTCCTGGGATACATTTGACTATAAAAAAGAAAGAGGAGAAAAGGGAAAATAAAATAAAGAAACCCGACAACAGACGTGGTTTATGTATTCATGTATATTTGACATTGCAGGTTAATCAGTATTAGCACCGCACTTACAGATGCAATTGAGCCTGAATGTTTTATGAGGATATCCGTTGTATCATAGCACAGTTACATTTTATGATCTTTCAAGTATTCACACACACAGATAAAACCCCATCTTCTATAGCCTTTTAATGGTATTTTTATTTAGTGTTTGGTGAGGTTTCCTCATTTATTATGAATTGTTAGCAAATTACAAAGTGTCCGTTGTGTGGCGACAATTGCACGTCATTCTTAAAAATGATGATCGTTTCGATAAATTGCCAACGGTCCGAATATATTGTGCATATATTTGATTATGTATAGTAATGCAAGGTTTACTTTATAAGTGAACAACTTAAAGGAATGGTAGGCAATGTAAAGGCATAGGAGTTTATGTCACCAAGACTAATGTTTCGCTCTGTAGTTGAAGTATTGTAAATTTCTCGTAAAAAAACATCATTATGATCATGATGTGGCCTGAAATTTTCACTTAGAAGTACTCTGACACGAATATAATTTAGAAAAAAGTATTGGTATTTACAAGACAGAATACATAGAAAATGCGAATCGTAGCACGTAACGACAATATAGTGTACTGCGAAATACACACCTCGAAAGTCGGTATCTCTCAATATATTTAAATAACTCGGAAAATGTCATATCTTGTGTACGGATGAGTCCCCACAACCACTTTTCAAGCCTTTTGCACCTCAAGAAGCTTGTAATATGTTTCTCGTTTTGGGTCAATAATCAATTGGTTTGTGAATTTTGTGCCGATCATCACTATTCAGATGTTGGTTGGGTTGAGGTGAGATCCAACGTCTCAGAAATTACGTCGATTGTTCCCTCCTCTAAATATGCCACCAGTGTCATCTGAATGACGTTTTAAACTGGTTTGAACCTTGTATGATATACCCTATATCTATAAGCCTTTAGCTGATCTTAAAGAAGTATTTCTTCCAAACTCAAAGAAACTCCAAAGAAGCGTTGTATTTAAAACTTTTGAAAACAAAAACGTTCTTCCCAGAGAATAAAAGAAAACGTATTTTAGTTTTGTACGTGGTATTATACTAGTTTGCTTGTTTTGAAAGAAGTTTATCAACGTGGTTTCAGCAGGCGGGACTTCTTTCTGAATCTTGGGATTTGGTGTAATTCTGTATACTTGCAAACTTTCCAGACTTGTAAAACTTAGTTCGTTAGTGTACCCTGTGCCTTTTTAGTGTCATTTAAGAGTCTGTACAAATCTCGCCGCTTGTCCGGTTGATATAGGGTGATATTGAGACGTAGTGATATGCTTAATATGAGGAAGACCACAAAACTCCTTGAACTATGCAGATGTGAACTGCGTTCCCTTATCATTCACTATGCAGTTTCCCATAGTGATACGGGAATATAGTTTGTGTGAAAGAAATTGTTGTTCTTGTAATAGCTTTTCTACACTTTAGTATCTAAGAACACTTGGTGTAGCTATCAAATATTACTAACTAATAATAGTCTTCGAGGAGGCACACACAAAGTCGATGTGGATTCTTGACTATGGTTGGTCAATTTTAGACTAAGGTTTGAATGTGATAGGCGGAAAGAGCAAATTATCTCCCTGATAATTTTGACCAGTACACATAGCTGCTCATCAAGATTTTTATTCGTTTTATTTAGGTATCCGTGTAGAAATCTTTCAGAATACTTTTATGAATGTTTTTACGAATTACAACTCTTTCATTAACAGAACTGCGTTGAATAATGATAATACGTCAAAATATTTCCGTACTTCGTAGCTATTTTACGTTTAATATGGGCATATTTTTTTTTTACTTTCTGACATATGACACACTCGATTTTGTTTACTTTCTTACATATGACACACCCGATTTCTCTATGTTGTCCCATGCTTAAAACCCGTTCGCTATCTGCAATTTACTGTAAAGTGAGATTTGGATCAATTTCGAGTTCCTTAATATAATATAAGCATTCTTCATTGAAACTAGTTATTGAGCAAAAATGGGACATTTACAATCATCTGGCGACAATTCTGCTAGTCTAACACATCACAGTGCTTATTCACGACAGCCGCGAACGCTAAATAATTTTGGTCGTCTCGTTTAGCAAAATTTGAGCATTTCCACGTTTCGTTGAACAATAACGTATTTGGGCTGTAAATTCCAGATCTGTTATTTTCGTAACATGTAGTTTACGAATCTAGTACTCCAAACTTTCGTAAAAGTAGTAGTATTTTTTGCATCATGCGTCTTCGCAATCGCCAATGTGTCGAACGTTTTGTTTATGGTGCTCCATAACATGTTTTGCAACAACGCTTTGTTACTGTCAGTGTGTTGTTTATTTGGAAATTTTTTGTGAAGTAATTCTACCATTTTTATGATTGTTGTTATTGACGTTGTTCCATTTGTTTTTGTTGAATCAACCACTTTTCAATTTTTCTCTTATCTTTCATCAGTTTTCTGTTGTTTTAGGATCTATTATTTTTAAATTTATTGTTATTGTAGCGTCTGTTGTTTTTGTAGTTAATTTTCTTGTTGGAAAATATGAAAGATAATTTTCTTTGAAACCATCGATCTAATTTACTTATTCGAAAAAATAATTATTTTCTAATAGCCACTGTAACATTACTATTATTTTGTTACAGAAATAATGGCCGCTTAAAATGATGTGTTTTTAAAAGTCATTTTAACACAAAATGTGTTGTTTATTTTAGGGTTATACAAATTAATGTTTTTAAATTTATTTATTTTCAGGCAAAAAAAAGAAAGGGCACTCAATGATAAATAATACAAAACGTGACCTTCGCCTCCTTATGTTGCATGAGTTCAAACTTGGGCGCAATGACTCCAAAACTTCTGCTAATACTAACAGAACACGGGGAGAGTGGTCCACAAGTGATCGAGCAGTACGAAGGTGATTCCAAAAACTCCGTAGTGGAGACGAGAGCTTTGAAGATGAAGAAGGTAGAGGGCGAGCATGCAATATTGACAACGAACAATTACAAAGTGCCAGAGAAATGTCATTACTGCAACAGTTTTACGCCATTTACAGAGCATTAGAAAGGTGAAAATTCGATAAAGGGATCCCTCGTGAGCTCAATGAGAAGTCTGCTCAATACTTTGTGTACGTAATAGTAATGATCCCTTTATTGACCGAATTGTCACTTGTAATGAGTAATGGATCCTTTATGATAATCGTCAATGGCTTGATCGTCATGAGTCTCCCAAACACTTTCCAAAGTCAAAGTGGCATCAGCAAAAGATTATGATAATAGTTTGATGGTCTGCAATCGGTGTTATCCACTACAACTTTTTGGGAACCAGTCAGACTATTACAGCAGAGATCTAATGCAATCAACTTACCGAAATGCATGCTTCTTTGCACAAAAGAGGCCTGCCTTGGTGAATTGACGTGGCCCATCTCTGCTCTACGATATTGTAAGATTAACTCTGCAGAAACTCACAGACGAAACGTATAATAATGCGAAACATTACCACATCCTCTATATTCTCCAGACGTCTCGCTTACTGATTCTCATTTTTTAAAGCATTTAAGCTCATTTTTAAATGGTTAAACGTTTCAGTCTAAAGAAAAGGAAGAATTAGCTTTCAAAAATTTAGTTGCATTACAGCCAATAACTTTTTATCAACGAGGAATAAATAATCTTGTAGATCTATGATAGAGATGCATAGCTGTGCAAGACTCGTATTTTGATTAATTTTACCATTTTATTGTTCTTTCTTCAAGAATAAATGTTTGTTTCTGAAATCGGCCATTATAATAATTTTAGCGTAATGCTCTACGTTAGAAAAAATGTACGTTTGTTTAATCTGAGGAAAAACACTATTTAATTACAGAAAATCTTCATTACCTATTTATTCGTTTTGTTTTAAATAAAAAAGTTCTAGTAAAGTTTTCGAAACTATTTTTTAACATCCGACGAAATAATTCTTTTCTCTCTTACACCATAAACTGAAGGATTTCTATCAAGTATTTTTGTGTTCTCAGTTGATAGACTATTTTGTTCGTTGAGAATGATACTCCTTTGTCGGATAGTATTAGAGAATAATTACTGGTATAAGTTTATCGTTTTCTTTTTTTGTTCGAAAAATGGATTTTTTGTTAGTGATCTTTTTGCTAAATTCAGGTTCTTTGTTTCCAGATGTGGTTAGAAGCTAATAATAAAAAAACAAGTCTTACCGTGAATGTTCAGCGAGTGAGTTCAGACCGAGAAAAGGAAAAACAAAGATGACGGCCAGCATTTTATTACGTGCGTTCTCGCATAATCTCGTGTGCGCGTGAAGCTAGAAACTACAAAACGAGCTTCATTTCTCGGTGCTGAGCGATTCCAGATCAGGCAGGAGAGTAGGTGCAACGGGAGTGGAGATACTTTCTGAAATTATAATCCTTTTTTGTGTGTTTGAGGTGACCCCCCCATTGTCGTGTTGTAAGTATACATGATATGAATTGGAGTTTCTTGTCGCCAAGTTGTTGTGTCCCGAAAGGATGACTAACATAGATTCTGACACTGATATGGTTTAGAAAAAGGTATTTGTATTTACAACACGACAGAATACACAGACCACTAGTGGTAGCCCCAGGTGTCTTCAATAAGTTTCCAGACTTTTGTGTACAGCCATTTTAAATTGGCGCAGACTCTTGACAGGAATGATGAGAGGTGTGGGAGGAGTAAACAATTCAGAACACCAAAATTGATTGGCCAAATAAAGAATTTCGTGGATAAGAACTGTCGTGTGTGTCTATAGAGAAAATAAATGCACAGTGAAAATCGTACACACAATTATTTACAATCAACTGAAGATGCGGAATATTTGGGTCGATGCGCTGCTCCACAAATCCATCCCGTTCACAGACTATTTGATCAAGATGGGCAGTTCCTCGCCTTCCCTATAGTCCAGTCCTTGCATCCTATTACTTTCGGTTATTCCCTAAGATCAAGGAAAATATTAGAGGCTGTCATTATGAGACAACTGAGGAGATGAAAAAAGCTGTGACGAGGATCATTAATACGCTAACACAAGAGGATTTCCACAGGGCTTTCTAGAAGTTGTTGAAACGGTACAACAAGTGAGTTGATGCCGGAGGAGATTACTTCGAATGACTTGAGTTTCGTGTATGTACTTTGAATAAAAGTACTCATACTAAAAAAAGTCGGCAAACTTATTGAAGGCAACTCGTACTTAACACCAATATGGCGTCCTACAAAATTCACAGCCCTGAAAGTCGGTATCTCTCTGTATATTTATATAGTTCGGAAGAGTTCATATCTTGTGTACGAGGTAATCCTCACAACAGGTTAGTTTGAGGAACAAGAGTTGTTGCAATATTTTGAGGTTTATGGGGTAGTTATTTAAATGCTGCCCACCTCAGCATTATGTGGCACAAGGTCGGAAAGTGGGAACCCCGCAGGCTCCCCTAAAGGAGGGGCACTCCTGCAATTTTAAAAATTGCCTGAGTAACCCCGTCGGCATTCCCCGGTCGGGACGCCTCAGGCAGCAAGCAATAAACTTGCCCCACCGGAAAGCCCGGTGGCAAGGCCTGGGAGGGTGGACCTCCTAGGTATTACCCAGGCGGTGTACCTCAGTCCAACAGGTGCTAGGCCGGTTCCCGGCCCCTCACCTGTTGGGCTGAGTGTCAAGTGACGAATCCTTGACGTGTACTACCCTG
Organism: Euprymna scolopes; assembly: GCF_053919585.1. Taxonomy (NCBI): domain Eukaryota; kingdom Metazoa; phylum Mollusca; class Cephalopoda; order Sepiida; family Sepiolidae; genus Euprymna; species Euprymna scolopes. Next base: position 118,270,791 of record NC_136496.1, read on the forward strand.
TCTCTATGCAGCCGAAGCCGCTAGGAGACATCCCATCATAAGAGGTTTAATGGGGTATGATCCCACACAGTCGGAAGATTCTATTTATAAACGATGCTGCTAAGAACTGACGAATCAAATTAATTCACGTTCTGCTACCAACCAATCAGAAACCAGAATTGCTTCATAAATATTAAACCTTTTCTCGAGCAATTTCACATGTTCTTTCCCGGGTTTCGACACGGTAAGAATATTTTGTTCTGTGGAACTGTCTACTACAAACAAGTCACTTCCCAGGACTTGTGTGTAACAGCGAACCATCTGAAACTGTTCTGAAACTCAAAATGGCTTACACTTCTAGAGGTTATGGGCCCAGCGTGCGTCTTTATTTCGATGGATCCGAATCAAAATTCGAATTGTGGCAAGTTAAATTTATAGGATATCTACGAATCCCAAAGCTACAAAAAGTACTAGAAACACAACCTGAAAACAGAAACGACCCCGACTTCATTGAAAAGAACGCAACTGTCTTTGCGGAATTAATACAGTGTTTAGACGACTGAAGTCTATCACTGGTAGTGAGAGAAGCCCTGGACGACGGCTGCAAAGCATTAAACATATTGAGAGAGTATTATTTATCGAAAGGAAAACCCAAAATTATTTCTTTTTACACTGAACTGACCTAATCACAAGAGTTTCCAATGTAGATATAGGACTCAAAATGGCGACTACATTAAAAATGTAGAGAGCTCTGTTAGCGAACATACATTTTTATTTTCTTGTACATTTGATGCGTCAACAAGCAATAATAATTTTCTTGTCGATTGTGGGGCCACGGCACATGTGATTACAAAGGAATCTGATTTTATCAATTTTGATCTCAACTTTAAGCCACAAAATCATTTTGTAGAACTAGCTGACGGGAGTCGAGTAAATGATATCGTTTTGAAAAGAGGCAATGCGAAAATCTCGCTAAAGAACAATAAAGGTGAATTGTGTTTCTGTATTCTAGAAAACGCTCTTCTAATCCCAAAATTTAAACAAAATATATTTTCTGTACAAGCTGCCACAAAACAAGGTGCAAATATAAACTTTAGCCCCAATAAATCAAAACTGGTATACCCGAATGGAACTGTATTCGACATTAAAGATTTAAATAGCGTAGTCCCATCAAAAACCGCCTGCCATGATCTACAGACATGGCATAAAATTCTTGGACACTGCAATATTCCTGATATCAAAAAGTTGCCGACTGTAGTTGATGGAATGCAAATATAAACATCAAAAACCTTCAACTGCGACGTCTGTACGCAAGGGAAAATGACAAACTATCAAAACAAGATACCAGACAAAAAGGCCAAAAAAATCCTATCAATGGTGCATTGTGACTTGAACGGTCCCGTAGAACCGATGGCCAGAGAACATTATAGTTGTGTGCTGAATTTCGTAGATGACTATTCAGGTTTAATAATGGTTTACTTTTTAAAGAACAAATCTGATACCCTGCTAGCAACTAAGAAATATCTAGCCGACATGGCCCCCTACGGTGAAATCAAGTGTATTCGCTCTGACAACGGTACGGAATTCACTAATAAAGACTTTGAACTTTTACTAATTAACCATCATATCAGGCATGAAACATCAGCTCCTAGATCGCCACACCAAAACGGGACTGCTGAACGTGCGTGGCGGACACTTTTTGAAATGGCAAGAGGCCTACTCATTGAATCAAAACTCCCTAAAAACCTCTGGACGTATGCACTTATGGCGGCAGCCTATATACGCAGCAGGTGCTTTAACAAAACACTATCTAAAACTCCATATGAATCTTTCTGCGGTAAAAACCAAATTTAAGCAGAATGCATATATTTGGTTCAACTTGCTTCGCATATAGAGAGAAAAAGAGTAAATTGAATATTAAAGTCGACAGAGGTATATTTCTTGGATACGATAAAAACAGTCCAGCCAATTTAATATTTTTTCCCGAAAACTCAGAAATGGCTTACACTTCTAGAAGAGTCGAGTGGAATTTATTTTGTTTGAGCACACAAGACGTGCAGTGAAATTCCCCATAAGTTGAAAGAAAATAACCAGTTTCTGTTCAAGAAGTCTTATAGAACAGGGATTAATATGGATTCAGATATGAAGAAAATATATCTCGATGGTGCAATTGTTAAGATTATTCGGAAATATTGTTCCATTAGTTAAACCATCGGAGCTCAGCGTGATTGAATAAATTGGGAATAAATAGAGTACGTTCGGAGAACTTTTACTGTTACTCTCCAGCAGAGAGTATTAGTAAAATTAGATGAATTAGAGTAGACAACGTTATGCGTTATCGGCAGATCCCGTTACTCTCGCTCCTCCTAATTTGTCCCTTAGTCCTCATTTTAATGAGTGATTTTTCTGACAAAGAGAGAGGAAAAAGCTGTATTGTAGATTTGCAGTGTTTTGCTTGAACAATCGCTAGTAAGGATGCTGGAGGTAAACGTTTTATATAGGCTGACGTTATCCACCTGATAGTCAGGGACCCGAACTTTGAATTAACCACAAAGAAGGCTGTCCTATAAGCAGGTTCAAAGTGGTGAATGGATTCTGGACCATGTAGTAGCTTCTGTTGGGGCTTCACGATGCCATATTAGTGGGTAATTGTTACGGCTTTACCTTATCATGTGCTACAAAAATATTAATTTCTTCATTTCTTTTTCTCTCTTACATTCCTGTCTGCCCCTGCTCCAAGCAAGTCTGTCGACCTATTCCACAAGTCCCAAAACACCATCATGAAATGTTTCCAGAAATAAAACACGATTAAACCAGGATATCCAATATCCAATGTAGACCCTTACTACTATGTCTCCTTTTCCAACATCAGGGGTGAACATTCCAAACTTCCACACGTTGAAACCCAATTACAGGAGACTAAACCAGACCTATTATTCCTAAACGAAACTGGCATTGGACCAACTATTTCCCTAGATGAGTTCGTAGTTTTAGGATACTCTAACTTAACTTCCAAATCTGACCCCCAAGGTCGCCATGGAATATGTGCCTACATTAAAGATGGCTTTCCATATGGTAGCGACATCTCCAGAGAAGATCCTAGCTTACCCTATATGTGTTTCCGGGTAGCATTTGCTCACACCAGTGCGTTTGTATTTGCTCTCTATCGCCCCCAAAGCAGCGGAGTTACTATCTTTAAGAGCATATCTGGGAAAATTGACCACATCCTGTCTGCTCATCCCTCGGCTAATATTCCCGTCTCTTGAGACTTCAATGTTCACAATGTGGAAAAGTTAACCCAGTCAAACAAGACAGATGATAAGGGGAGGCTCTCATTATTTCTCACTCAGATTGTTCGTGAAGCTACCCGTGTGCTCGACACTGATGGCCAGTATGCAAGTCTCCTAGACCTTTTTGTAACATCTTGCCCGAGCTATGTTCATCTTCTATGCTGTCTCCACTGGGATCTTCCGACCACTCGGTTGTATCAGTTAAGATAAAAACGAAATGTAATAAGTCCTCAGACGGACCTCTCCATCATACGGTATATCGATACACTATGGTTGACTGGGATAGCTTCCGTACATTTTTTTTACACAGTGATCACCACTTATCAAGGCCCGGAAGCCACTCAGGACTGCAAGTACATTACGTTAGAGTGGAGATTTGATGAAGGGTTTACTTAAGGGGGGCGGTTCATTAGGAATTTGTCAACATTGAACTTGAACACATCCAAGTTGTAGTCCGGTGGGAAGCAGCCAGACGGAACAGAGTTCCACAGGCGTGCAGTTCCAAGAAAGAAGCTTTGTTCATGGAATCCACGTTTTGATTTAGGCACAGATAAAGAGTGGGGGAAATTTTTCACAGTGGATTCAGCTAGACGGGTGTTTTTCGTGAAAGATTGGCGAGGGGGGACCAGAGATTGGAGTTCAGACGAGCACCTGCCATGGAAATAACGATAAAACAAGGATAGGCTCGCAACGTCTCTTCTGTGGGAGAGAGGTTGCAGGGTAGAGAAAAGGGCATCCCCCACTAAGCCACGAAGTCTATTTTTTCCTCTGCCAAGGCAGGATAGGCTGTTTTTAGCCGCTCCTGCCCAGATATGGCAACAGTATTCCATCCTTGGACGTACTTGGCTTTTATATAGATAGAGAATTGCATCAGTAGTGAGATATCTTTTGTAGCGGTAGAAGGATCCCACCATTTTCCCAGCGACCTTGGCAACAGACTTTATGTACGTGTTCCATTTCAGATCAGGAGTAAAGGTCAAACCCAGAAGCTTGTCAAAACACGGGGCCTCACTCAGACGAGAGCCATCCATCACAATTGATGCCAGATGGGGATCAGAGCGTCGATGATGTAAAGATAGGAGTTTGGTTTTGGATGCATTAAAGGTAACCAGCCACATCTCCCACTGAACCACGCGCTCGAGATCAGAGGAGAGAGAATCAGAGAGAACTTTGTCATTTACAGCCTTTGATGTGTTGCCGTAGATGGTCGTGTCATCAGCATAGATGTCAACGAATGATTTAAGTATGTGTTTAGGGAGGTCATTGATGTAGATCAGGAAGAGAGTGTGGCCTAGGATTGGCCCCTGAGGGACTCCAGCATTTATATTGCAGGCCTCCGATTTTTGTCCATCTACCACTACTCTTATGAGCCTATCGGAGAGAAATGATTTAATGATTGAGAAAACATTTCCAGTTATACCGTAGCTGGAAATCTTGTGAAGTAGACCCTTATGTCATACCTTGTCGAAGGCCTTTGATATGTCAAGAGCAATTGCCCTAGAAAGGAAGCCTTTGTCAAGAGATTCACTAATCCTGTGGGATATAACCGTCAGCACATCTGCGGTAGATCTTACAGAGCGGAAACCATATTGCGAATATCATATCATTTATATTATATCTACCTCTGCATTCCGTGTTTAAAAATAATGTGTCCTCTATAGTATCAGACCTGACGGAATGGTTAATTGTAGATATAGATAATTTCATTCTCTCGAAAAAATCCCAGGAAAAAACTTGACAGCCAACTGTGGTTCTCTCCAGAATGTGCTGCTGCTATAGCGCACAGAAATCACTTTTTTCATTGCTTCCAACATCATAGATGTACTGACACTTAAGCCGCTTTCAGGACTGCCAGCAACCATTGTAAAAGTGTAATAAAGAACGCAAAAGAGTTGTATACTCGGTTCGTCAAGTCCAAAACAGCTGAGCAACGGCTTGGTTCCCACCAGTTTTGGAAAAAAGCGAACAGGATCTGAACAGGAGTGTGTGCTATATACCAACTATCATCAGTAGACCTGAGGTTGATCTCATCAGCATTAGACAGCCACACTCTTTGCCAAGAACTTTGCAGCTAATTCTACCATTTATGAATAAGGCCGCCAACCCCCAAAATCTCCTCCTTTATCAGAAAACACTCTATGCGACATATAAATATCTGGGTGTGATGTTTCTACGCTAATCAAACACCCTGATTCCAGTAAAGCAACTGGCTCTGACGGCATTCATATCATAGTGCTTAAAAAGCTTCAATCAGAACTTACTCCCATACTTACAAAGCTATTTAAGCGTTGTCTTAAGGAAAATTGCTTCCCAGCACCCTGGAAAACATCGTCAGTGTGCCCTGTATTTAAGAATTCAGGTGATTGATCATCTCCCTCTCAGTACATGCCAACAAGTCTCCTGTGCGTCATAAGTAAGTTGCTAGAATCTGTGTTAAATAGAGAAGTAATCAACCACCTCAGCAAAAATGAATTTATTAGTGATATATAATATGATTTCCGTTCTCCTAGATCTGCAGCAGATGTGCTTACAGTTATATCTCACAGAATTAGCGAATCTCTTGATGGAGACTCCCTTTCTAGGGCAGTTGCTCTTGACATATCAAAGGCTTTCGATAGAGTATGACATAAAGGTCTTCTTTACAGGATCTCCAATTACGACATAGCTGGAAATATCTTCTCAATTATTAAATCATTACTCTCTGATAGATTCATAAGAGTAGTAATTGATGAGAAGAAATCAGAAGCTCACAATATTAATGCTGGAGTCCCTCAAGGGTCCATCCTGGGTCCAACTCTCTTCCTAATTTACATCAATGATCTTCCAAATTATATCCTTAGATTATTCGTAGATATTTATGCTGACAACACTACCATCAAAGATCGTAAATGACCAAGTTTTCTCTGATTCTCTCTCCTCTGATTTTGAGCACGTGGTACAATGGGGGAAAAAGCTGCGATTTGAATGTATATAGGACCTGCTGTCTGTGAGGGCAGCAGAATGATGTGTTGCTTTGCTAAGATAGAGATCGAAATGTTTGTGGCAGCAATACTCAACCATTGAGATAGTTTTCCAGTTGGGACCGCGTAATTTTGCTGAGAAGTAAAGAAATGGCTCCTGTATACACACATCGTTGATGTTGCATTGTTTGAAGGAAACCCCGGAAACAATTAACAGCTAGTTTGTAAAACAGACATTCGTATCTCTCCCGCCGATATTACATGTATTTAATCTGTGATGGTGACTCCACATAACTGGTGTGAGTAGTATACCGCATCGTGGGGTTCATGCAACGATCTAAGGAACTGAGTGAGAGGAAGTGTATTGTAAACAGGGCACTTTTTCTTGGAGGTGATTTGTTCACGTGCGTGTTTGTGTTTATATGTGTTTGTGTTTGTGCTTAGGTGAGAGTATGTGTGTTTATGTTTATATGTATCTGTGTTTTTGTTTGTGTGTATGTTTGTGTTTGTGTGTTTGTGTTTGAGTTTGGGTGTGTGTATGTGTGTTTATGTTTGTGTGTATGTGTGTATGTTTGTGTTTGTGTGTTTGTGTTTGAGTTTAGGTGTGTGTATGTGTGTTTATGTTTGTGTGTATGTGTGTATGTTTGTGTTTGTGTGTTTGTGTTTGTGCGCATGTGTTTTTATGTATGTGTGTATGTGTGTATGTTTATGTTTGCGTATGTGTTTGTGTTTGTGTGTGTGTATTTGTGTTTGTATTTGTATTTGCGTGTATGTGTTGGTGTGTGTGTTTTGTTTTTGTGTTTGATTTTGTGTATATGTGTGCATGTTTGTGTTTGTGTGTGTGTGTGTTTTGTGTGTGTTTTGTTGAGACCTTGCTTTAATCACATGTTATAATGTCAAACGAGATCTCAAAACTAACCAGAAGATGCGTCGAAATCAAACGCATTTTTCCTTGAAAAAACAAAACAAATTTATTTTCTATTCACAATCTAAAAGATATAAGTAAATAGAACGAAGAATTCCTTACAATATCTATGATGTTCTCTAGATTTGTCCACAAACTTAGTTATGTATCTTTACACCGGAATGTGGCCAAGCATACTAATTTCTTAATAGCATATCAAGTCTATACACGACTACATGCGAAAGTTTTTACAACATTGTAAACAATATTATTTCCTTGAGTACTTTGTCAAATTGATCTGATATGAAATGGAACACGTGCATCAAATCTGTTGCCAAGGTCGCTGGAAAAATGGTGGGATCCTTCTACCGCGCCAGTGGATATCTCACTGCTGATGCAATTCTCTATCCATATAAAAGTCAAGTACGTCCAAGGATGGAGTACTGCTGCCACATCTGGGCAGGAGCTGCTAAAAACAGCCTATCCTGCCTTGACAGAGTAAAAACAGGAGAGCCGTTGCGAGCCTGTCTTTGTTTTATCGTTACTTCCATGGCAAGTGCTCTTCTGAGCTCCAAACCCTGGTCCCCGCTCGCCAATCTTTCACGAAAAACATCCGTCTAGCTGAAACCACTGTAAAAAATTTTCCCCACTCTTTATCTGTGCAAAAACGAAAACGTAGATTCCATAAACAAAGCTTCTTTCATAGAAGTGCACGCCTGTGGAACTCTGTTCCATTTGCCTGTTTCTCACCTGACTACAACCTGGATGTCTTCAAGTCTAACATAAACAAATTCCTTATGAATCGCCCCTTTAAGTAAGACACTTTATCAAATCTCAACACTAACGTACTGTACACGCAATAACCCTTATCCCTGAGTGGCTTCCGGGCCTTGATAAGTGGTGACCACCTTGTAAAAAAACACCCTATAGATCAGTTTTATTCTTTATCATGATTTGCTTAACATATGATGTTATAGTTATAGCGAATAGGTGTGCCTCCAAATAACTGCTGCTCTAAAATTAAGTGACAAACATTTATAAACATTTGACATAAAAACGTAACCACGCAGTAAGCTTGGAAGCAAGACTGCAGATAGCAATTTCATGGTGTTGTGGTGTCGTAAAGGCCCGGAAGAAAGACAAAACTCGCTAATTAGTTGAAACAATATATATCCAGCAGAAAACAAATACAACAAATGAAGGGTATTGGTATACATCAGTACGGCCGACCAAAACCAATGCTAACCATGCGAGAGACATAGTACCCCAATCTATATAATAAGTGAAAGAACTAATTATTATCTGTAAGGTGGACACACCACGACATTTTGAAGTAAAATATTTTCATAGAAGTTCCGTTTGGCTTTAAGTACATATGAGGGAAGGAAAGTTATTTGCAGTGATAGTAGCCAGATGAATTCTTGCTGTAAGTGTTTTGCGAGAGGCGGAACTAGTCGAGCACTTTTCATTGAAATAGCTTTTTTTTTACATAGGCATCACCACATTATCAAGGCCAAGAGGCCACTCAAGGATAAGGGTTAAAGAGTGTACAGTAGAAATTGGACATTATAGTAATCATTAGTAATGAAAATTTGGTAAAGTTGATAACTTATATGGAACGGCTCATCAAGAACTTATTTACATTAGACTTGAAGACAACCATATTGTAGTCAGCCGGAAAGCAGGAAAACGGAAGACAATTCCACAGGCGTGCAGTTCTAAGAAAAAAGCTTTGTTCATGGAATCTACGTTTAGGTTTAGGCACAGATAAAGAGTGGGGGGAATTATTGATGGTGTTTACAGCTAGACGAGTGTTTCTTGTGAAAGTTTGGCGAGGGGGGGACCATAGATTGAAGCTCATTCGAACAGCTTTAGAGTAGATGTAGCTTAGTAACGTTTCTTCTGAATGTAAAGAAATGCAGAGAAGAAAAGAGAAACTCTCATGAGAAAAGCTTATTTTTGAAAATCAATGGATTAAGTAGTCTTTGTTTGTTTGTTTGTTTGCATTGATTGAACATTTGATTTAATATGTTTGTAAATTTTCCAGTGTTTATTTTAATCATTTCATTATTTGTTACACACACACACACACACACACACACACACACACACACACACACACACACACACACACACACACATATATATATAGTGTAAAATTTTATTGAAAACTCAAAGACTCACGTTTTCTTTTTTATAACCTTCGTTTATTTCCCGGATTTTTTCCATTACAGCTGTTTCATTAATGGATAGGCAAAATCCAGGAAATAAACGAAGATTATAAAAAAGAAAACGTGAGTCTTTGAATTTTCAACAAAATTTTATACTATATATGCTCTGTACCTAATAAATAGATACATTGAGCTTAACTAAAAATTAACGGGGACTGGTTTTGAAATAACAATCTAGACCCGTTAACCGAAAACGGTATACATTGAAAGTAACCATATTTCAAAAACAAACTTTAAATATATATATATATAAATTGAGCGTTATTTTTGAGCTGGATTTTTTAAAATTCCTAATACAATTTATATATATATATATATATATATATATATATATACACACATATATATATACATATATATATATATATACATATATATATATATACTAGCAAAAGTACCCGTCGTTGACTGGGTTCACAAACAGCCTGCAGAAAATGGACTCTGATTTATGAAAATATGATAGGTTATGAAAAGGAAGGGTTGTAATGAGATAGCTTCGAATTTGGGGTATCAAAACCAAAGCAAAATATGATGAAAGTAAAAATAAAATAGATAAACCCCATAATTTATTATACCATACCTGTTCACACTGAAACACTTATCACAATATTCTGTGGATCTATATTAAAAACCTTGTAAAACTTATTGACATATTTCCATTTTATAGAGGTCAGGCGCGAACGAACACCCCATAATTTTATTATACCATATTTCTTCAAACTGAAACACAATTATCAAAGTATACTTACGCAGATAGATATGAACAGTCTTTATTAAAGTGTGTGCCTATTTCCATTCTATGGAGGCAGGCGCGAACGCAAACCCCACAATTTTATTATACCATCCCTATTTAAGTTAAAACATACTTATCAAAGTATTCTTATGTTCATCTATATCAAAAACACTTGTAAACGTTTTTTTTATTTAAAATTTTTTTATTTCCATACTTTGTGGACCAGGCGCGAACGCAGATCCCACAATTTTAATGAATCACCGTTCTGTCAGATCAACCATACCCATTCCTGTGTCTCGATACATCTTCTATCATTATATGTAATCAGTTTTTTTTAAATAGTCAACCATATAGGAGCCTATTCGTGACCACACACACACACACACACATTCTTCAGCTTTATATATATATATATATATATATATATATATATATATATATATAACACTGCCTCCAAATAAAATTTAGCTTAACGATTACTTACGAGGATGAAATTAGGACGTCTCTGTGTAGATTCTTAGCTATCAACATAATTCCATAACTCTATACGTATATATTAATAAAAGTGAGAATGTCTGTGGAAGGACACTTCTCAACCTATATACTCAACGGATGTTTGATCTACAGGCTTGAAATTTGGTATATAGGGTTTTCAGACATGTCGAAAACATTTTAATCGGACTGCTAAGGGGTGAAAATTTAAAAGATTTTACGTGGGGGGGTGATCAGATTTTTATACGTTTGTCAATTGTTTCACAAATGCTCATTCGTGAATCCTTTATATGACAGGTACCTTCTGTAAAAAATAAGTGGGTTTGAAAATTTTTTTTTAAGATCGTGCAAAGTTTTCCTCATGGTTATCGTGCTTGACTCACCGTCTTTAGACTTTGGTCTCGATCTCAGCCCGACTATATATTGTTTTACCTACAAAGTTAACTGTTAAGAAAAGGCATAATACTCGCATGCACATGTCTCAGTTTTATCTGTTGTTTTTTTACATTTTTTTAAGGAATTAAACTTCATGTTTAATACCTAATGTATTTCTATAATAAATAAAGAATTCTGCATTAATTAAAATATAATATTTATGCATATTTAACAAACGGGTAACGCCAGGCGATATGCCAGTATATATATATATATATATATATATATATATATATATATATATATATATATATATATATATATATATATGTATATATAGGGTGATCCCAAAAAACGGGCCCAAACTCTAATTAGGCCCCGTTTCTTAGTGTTTTGTCCGAACGAAATCTAACACAGTGTATTCTTTACCCCAGCTCCCACTGGGGTCTTGGTGTACTCACGGTCGTTGATTCTGCCATGTCGTGTAAAATAAGGGCAATCGGTGAATAAATAAAATAATAGAGACATCACGTTTTTTTTGGGGGGGGGTCACCCTGCATATATATATTTATGTATTTATAAATTACTATATAAATTACTAACTAGCTCTACCTACGTACTGAGCTCTTTTGAAGTAAATACTTAAAGTTAACGCATAAATTTATACTTTCGTATATTAATTTTATGTTAGTAAATGAAGTAGTTATATATATATATATATATATATATATATATATATATATATATATATATATATATATATATATAGAGAGAGAGAGAGAGAGAGAGATAGAGAGATTGTTGTGACGCTGTTTAAAGGGTAACAAGATTACAGAACACGGACACAGAGTACTAAACCGTGTTGACAGGAAACATACAAAATTTGGGGTTGTTCATACTACCGACGAGCAACTTTGATTTGTCCACCTATATCGACTCTTGCCATATAGCTTTGTCTTCCGCTATTTATTGTGTATGGATCAGTTTATTGGTAGGTAACACAGGTAGTCCGCCATAACATATATATTAGCACTGAATCTATTCTTAAATCTTAGAAATAATCTGTCTGAATATTTAAAGCAAATAACAACGTGTACTGTAGAGCAAACAGGATTCGTAAAAAAAAAAAAAAATGTCGATAAACAAGGAAGTCAGAACGAGGCCGAAAAACAATATAGCGTGTGCAATAAAACTCATCGCTGTGTTTATTTTCGACAGCAACTATCTGATCGACTTCCAGCTTCGTTCTTATTCGTGTTGCCGCCATTAGCCTCCCATTGATTTTCAACACCAAAAAGCAACCGCCAAGAAAAATGTAAAGAAACCAAATAATTACAATCCTAAAAAAAAACGAAAAAACAAATCAAACAAAAAAAAACAGATAAACCATCAAATTTGATAATGTCTTCTATTTTTCGTTTCCAGTTGTTTTGTTATTTTTGTTTCTATTCAAGCAGAATTTCCATTAATAGACGAATTATTTCTACGTCAAAATAAAAAAAATGGTAAACAAAGACATATGCAAACTAATATGACCGTTTACCTGTTGGGCTTGAAATTGAAATGGAGATAGTAAAAGAAATGAGAAGAAGTCACTAAATAAAATGGTTAAAATATATAAAAGTAACGTTGTCTGTGTGTATATGTTCGGAATGGTTTCTACCAAACTACTCTGCCAAGACTTAAAACTTGATATACATGAAATTCGGACCTGTGGTGCAAATTCGATTTGATTTTTAGCTGGTAAAATTGCTGGTAAGAGAATAAAATTGAAGAATTTGAACGTGGCAGGCGTAAGTCGACTTAAAGTTCCCCTCTGCGCAGGGACAAATATACATTTATACGTTTGAGTAAATGTAGGACGTTTTGATAGACATGTTGACTTATCTCAGATAAGACGGAATAAGTAAATGTTTGGATTTTAGATGGTGTCACACAAATATATTTTAACTTTTGAAATCTCTACTATGCATTAGGAACAATATAATAATCAATTGGCTTTATAATATTAACTACGACATCTCTATGAATAAGACTATCACATATAAGTGTATATTACGTGATCGTAATATACGCTTATATCTCGTATAATAATAAAAACCTGTATAGCAAAGGTTTATTAATTAATATTAAATGAAAGTATAATGAATACTAGAACGAATTACAACTAGGAAGCAAACCAATACCAACAATAGAAATCTTTGATTCATTCGAAATGAAACTATAATCCAGCGACATATTAAGTATTATCTATCTATATATCTATAAAAGTGAACGTGTCTGTGAGTGTGCGTACATTTCCCAACACAATAACTCTGTCAATTTTTAGTCTACAGACTCAAAATTTGATGTACAGGATACTGAGATTTGGGGAAATCATTGTGATCGGTTTTCGGTCAGGAGCTTGGCTGTTAAGGGGGTCAAAGTTCAACGATTTGACTTTTGAGAACTCTACGAAACTCCTCCGCCAATTTTGGGTCTAAACACTAAATTTTAGATATAGGTTTCTTGAACATGGATCTAACTTAATAACTTGATGTGAGCCCAAAGCAATAAATTTGAAGGGGTCATAATAGGGGTCAAAGTTAAAAACATTGACCGCTTTTTTCCCCAGAATACACCTCCAAACACCCGGACAACACCGTGCACCCATGCTAGTATATCTATAAAAGTTGAAATTGTCTGTGTGTGTATATTTCCCTACAAAACTACTCCGTCACTTTTTAGACTACAGATTCGAGATTTGACATACCAGGTATTGGGGTTTGGGAAAAAACATTTTAATCGGCTTTCGGCTAGAAATTTGGCTGTTAAGGGGTCAAAGTTCACCGATTTGACCTTTAAAAACTCTACCAAACTCTTCTGACAATTTTAGGTCTAAACACTTGAAATTTGGACATGGATACAACTTTTTAATTTGATTTGATCCGAAAACAATAAATGTTAAGGGGTCAAAATTGGGGTCAAATTGAAAAAAAATGACTTCTGCGATCTCTACTAAATTACTCAACCAATTTTTGGTCTAAATTTTTGAAATTTTACATAAAGGATATTCAGATATAGGGCAAGCTTTTTAATCGATTTTTACATATTTCATATATATTTATATATATTTATATAATGTTATATACTAGTATAGGTGCTCGGCGTTGCCCATGTTAATTGCTAAAGCAAAATCTCTTAAGGAAGAGTTGAACCTCGCAGAAGATATGAAATTCAGTGAAGGCTGGCTTAAGGGGCTTTAAGAGTAGACATGGTATAAGACAATTAACAATGTCAGGCGAACAACGGTCTGCTGCTACACACGCAGCATCAAATTATTGTGACGAATTCAAGACGATAATTGCCGATTATGGTTTAACACCAGAGGATGTTTACAACGCTGATGAAAGTGGCGTAAATTGGAAGTGCTTACCTACAAAAACATTAGCCGGATCCGAGGAGCAGAAAATAAAAGGATTCAAATTAAATAAAGAAAGACTAACAGTGATGGTATGTGCTAATGCTTCTGGAACTCATAAACTTAAGCTTCTTGTCATCGGCAAATCAAAGTGTCACCGAGCATTGAAAGGAGTTTCGCCTCGTATTATTCTTCACAAAATGGATGGATGAATCAACAGTTGTTTAAAAAATGGTTTTTGCAAGAATTTGTGCCAGTTGTCCAGAGGCGTTTTCTTGAATTAGGTAAACCTGATTCAAAGTGCTTGCTTCTGTTGGATAATTGTAGAGCACATCCTCCTGAGTCAGAACTAGTGTCATTTTGCGGGAATATGTTTGTGTGCTACTTACCACTTAATGTGACTTCTTTCATCCAACCTATGGATCAAGTGATTATTTGGAACTTAAAATGTTTCAACAGAAATGATTTCATGATGAATATGATAAATAGTACCGTGAGTATAAGCGATTTTCAGCGCCATTTTACTATCAGAGATGCCATATTTTCTCTCGCAAGTGCATGGAATCAAGTTCGAGCAAGCACATTAACAAAAGCATGGGATAAATTATGCCCAGCGCCAGAGGCTTCTGAACTGAAAGAATCAGAGAATACATCTGGTCTAGAAAAAATTCTTGAAACCAAACGGTTACCGACCAACCACGTTGTTCTTAAATCACTTAATGCAAATGATGTTGAAGTGTGGGCGCAACAAGATGAGGAAACTACTGATCAATATCCTGAAGGCAGTAATGGTGATGAAAATTGCGACAGCACCCATTCTCTTGACCCTAATGTAAATAACCAAGAACACTCTGATGAAGCAATATCATGGGATGATGCAAAAAATCTATAGCTACCGTTATAAAATTTCTAGAAAAATGTCCTTACTTTAGTGACAACTATGTTTTGCAAGCAATGTCACTCCGAAGAAATATAATCATAAAGAAGCTACAGAACCAAGAAATTGTAGATTTTCGTGATCGCTTACGGAATACAATGGCAGCGTCCGAGAGCTCAATCGATGAAAATAGAAACTGCAATGAGACTCATTCAATGAATAAATAAAAAAACTGTATTTTACATAAATGTATGATTTCTGTAGATGATAACTTAGGTAATAAATACCTAACAAGTAAGAGTAGATTTAATTTATTTTCAATGTTTTTGTTCCTGGTAATAATATTTAACAATTCTTACTTGCAATATATCGTAAACTCAACTTAATATATACTTAAGTATCATATAGCAATGAATTTCATTTACTATTTCTTAATTCTTAGAAAACTAAAGTTTTTTTATGTCGAAACTTGAACAGCATCTTCTAATTTGAACGAAGCTATGTTCAAATTATAGGCGTTATACTGTATATTGGTAACCATATAATACTCAATAGAGAATTGGCTTCATAAGAATACATACGAAAACTACACATATTAAAATATCGTAGTTAAGCGTATATTTTCAACCGAGTAACACCGGGCGGGTTGATAAGATAAGCATATATATATATATATATATATATATATATATATATATATATATATATATATGTGTGTGTGTGTGTGTGTGTGTGCGTGTGTGTGTGCGTGTGTGTGTGTGTATGTATTTATGCAAATATATCTCATATATATTTATATATATATTATATATTTATACACACACGCACGCACACACACACATACACACACACACACACACACACACACACACACACACATATATATATATATATATATATATATATATATATATATATATATATATATATATATACTAGCATGGGTGCCTGGCGTTGCCTGAGTATCTGGAGGTGTATGTTAAGCAAAAATAAAAGTGGTAGTAGGAAGGCAGGCTCGAACCCATACCGCGGAGGAGGAAAAGAACGTGAAAAAAACGTGACGTCTTTGCTATTAAGACTACCGCCAAACCGAAGTGACGTAGGTTTAAATTAAGGCTAGACAATCGAAAAGAGGGGATGACTTTAAAAAAATATCGGCGAAAAAAGCAACCTCTCCCTGTAGAAAAGTGCTCAGTTGAGAGTGAAGAAATTAATATTTTAAGCCAATTTTACGGTATTTGTCGTCTGAAGGGTCAGGCTTCAAAACGATACTTATCTTGTGAAACACCGTCGAAATTTGTCGGCACACATGCAAACATAAATAAATACATACATACATACATACATTTATATATTGGTAACTGAAAATTTTTGACCCGAACCGATGAAAAAGCTTGGCCTATCTCTGAATACCTTTTATGTAAAATTTCAAATGTTTAGACTCTTTGCAGCCATAACTGAAACATGGCTTCGAGAAGAGAAAGATGCTGAGATACACATTAAGGGATACGAACCCTTTCGAAGCGACCGTAACCGTCCCCGTAAAAGTAAACGAGGAAGGAATAGTGGAGGCGCTATGTTGTACGTGCGGAACGATCTGACCGCTACTGCTGAGCCACCCATTATTAAATACTCATCGGGTGTCATCGAAATGGTTGGTGTTCAACTAAAAAATCCAAATCTGGTGATCGTAGTCATCTACCGTCAACCCGACGATATAATGGGTGGTCACAAATCGACATCAGTAGAGTTTGGTAAGGCTATTGCCGAACTTAGAAGAGTGATGAGAAACCTGGATACACCAACTCCTAACATCACACTCTGTGGGGATTTTAATTTACCACATGCTACCTGGCCCACAGGTGCACCGGGACCTGGTGCACCGCCAGATGAACGGTTGATGCTGCAGCAACTGAAAAGTCTAACTGATGAATTCTTTCTTAGCCAGTATATCAACTTGCCCACTCACGGAGGAAGTAATACCCTAGACCTGGTGTTTACCAATAATGATTCCTTGCTGCACAGTTATACCAGTACGCCGACAATATTGTCAGATCATTTCATGGTGACCTGCAGCTCAAGTATTGAATGCCAGCGGCCGGATACCGAATGCGATAACGTATCTAAACCAGGCAACCTGGCATCTCTAAATTTTTTCAACGACGCCATCAAATGGGACAACATTCGAGCTCGGTTATCGGAAGTAGACTGGGCAAATGAGCTTTTACACCTTGAACCGGATGAAATGTTGAATCGTATTGGAAATCTTTGTTACGAGACCACACGAGAACATGTTCCTTATAAGAAAAAATTCATAAACGTTCCGGTCAGTAAACTCATACCGAGGGATCGGAAGAACCTCATGCGTAAAAGAAGTAGAAAAATGCAACAGTTGCAAAAGTCCAAATCGCATGAAAAAACAACGCGAATTCTTAGCGAATTAGTTGAAATTGAAAAGTAACTGATTAGTTCTCTTCAAAAATCACGCGAAAATGACGAGTACAAAGCTGTTGGTGCTATAAAGCGCAACCCTACATATTTCTATAATTATGCCAAGAAATTCTCAAGTATTAAGTCAGCGATAGGTCCTCTCATTAATCATGCTGGGCAATTAACCGCTAATAGTGCTGAAATGGCCAGTTTACTTGCTGATCAATACGAATCGGTTTTCAGTAAGCCCATTAGACCAATACCGTCAAAACCTGAACCTGAACCAGATGACGACACTAAACCAATGCTTACTGATGTTACGTTTACACAAAAAGACCTGACCGACGCGATAGATGAACTCAGAGCCAACTCTGCGGCAGGTCCCGACCGTTTCCCAGCGCTACTCCTTAAGGAATGTAAAAAGCAGCTGGCTAAGCCACTATTCATATTATGGAGGGCATCACTGGACAAAGGGATAGTCCCAGCCGACTCTAAGCGTGCTAACATTATCCCAATATACAAAGGTGACGGTCGATCTCTCCCCAAGCAATATCGACCAGTGGCACTAACATCCCACATTACAAAAGTATTCGAAAAGGTCCTTCGAAAGTACTTGGTGGAATTCCTCAACAACCACAGTCTGTTCAATCCAGGGCAGCGTGGATTCAGTACCGGAAAATTCTGCTTAAGTCAGCTTCTAATCCATCATGATAAGATCATTAATACTATATACAATGAATGTAATGTCGACGTGATATACCTAGACTTTGCAAAGGCGTTCGACAAAGTGGACTTTGCAGTAACCATCGAAAAGCTCCAACATCTTGGAATTGGAGGTAAATTGATCCTATGGATTAAATCATTCCTAACAGATCGCTACCAGACAGTTGTAGTAAATGGCTCTGCATCTCCCACAACCAAAGTACTATCTGGCGTTCCCCAAGGTTCAGTACTTGGTCCGCTGCTGTTCCTCGTACTAATCGGCGACATAGACGAAAAAGTCAAATCGTCTTTCGTCTCAAGTTTTGCCGACGACATCAGGATTGGCAGGAAAATAAAAGATTCTTCTGATGTACAAGCTCTCCAAGATGATCTAGACGCTATCTACCAATGGGCGGATGACAACAATATGCAGTTTAACTCCGGGAAATTCGAGTGTATCAAATACGGTAGAAGGAAGGACCTGAGAGAAGCATCTAAGTACTCGACCCAAGACGGGAAGCTAATTAAAACCAAAGATACTGTGCGCGATCTGGGAGTAACGTTGGATTCTGATCGTACATTCACCTCCCAGATCGACAAAGTTTGTTCAACTGCACGGAGCCTTTCCAGTTGGATTCTACGCACTTTCAAAACGAGACAAAAAAACCTAATGCTGACACTCTGGAAGTCGCTGGTGTTGCCGCACATTGATTACTGTTGTCAGCTGTGGACTCCGGACAGAAAAGGTCATATTCAAGCATTAGAGGCCATCCAGAAGTCGTTTCTAAGAAAGATAAATGGTTATAGTCAATTGAATTATTGGCAACTGCTGGATACGTTGAATATCAAATCGATTCAACGCAGGCAAGAAAGATATTCAATCATCTATACCTGGCATATGATGGAGAACCAGGTGGCCAACGCTGGTATACAGCACCATATCTCAAAACGTGGCAGAAGGTGTGTGGTACCACCCCTAACCAGTGCCAGGGACAACTGGATCCGACGGCTCAGGGAATCGAGTTTTAATTCCCGGGGTCCTACGCTCTTCAATTGCCTACCACGTAACATCAGAGAGATCACGAACTGCAAAACAGAATTGTTCAAGTCGGCGCTGGATACCTGGCTGAAGTCTGTACCAGACGAACCTCAGATCCCCGGTTATACCGCTATGAGACGCAGTGAATTCAATAGCTTACGCCACATGCTTTTCTGTGTAAAGGGGTACAGCGAAACGGTGCAGCGGTCTATTGATTCGACGCCTATACCGTCCCAACTGGAGGCCGCTTGCCGCAGTGACCTTGGAGGGCTCTGGCCGCCGAAAGACATCACACAAATCACACAAATCACTAGAAATTGTCTGAGTAATTTAGTAGAGACCGCAGTGGTCAATTTTGACCCCTATTATGACCCCTTAAAATTTATTGTTTTGGGATCAAATCAAGTGTATTAAGTTAGATCCATGCCCAAGGAACCTATATCTAAAATTTCAAGTGTTTAGACCCAAAATTGGCGGAGGAGTTCTCAAAAGTCGGATCGGTGAACTTTGAACCCTCAACAGCCAAATTTCTGTCCGAAAACCGATCACAAAGACTTTCCCAAATCTCAGTACCCTGTATATCAAATTTCGAGTCTTTAGACTTAAAATTGATAAAGTTATTGCCTAGGAAAATGTACACACATACACACACAGGCACACAGATACACAGATACGTTCACTTTTATAGATACACTAGCATGGGTACACGGCCTTGCCCGGGTATTTTGAGGTGTAGTATGTTGAGCAAAAAAAAAAAAAACAAAGACAAAAAAGAAGCGGTCAATTTTTTTAACTTTGACCCCTATTATGACCCTTAAAATTTATTGTTTTGGGCTCAAATCAAGTTATTAAGTTAGATCCATGCCCAAGAAACCTATATCTAAAATTTAAAGTGTTGAGACCCAAAATTGTCGAAGGAGTTTGGTAGAGTTCTCAAAGGTCAAATCGTTGAACTTTGACCCCTTAATCGTCAAAATTTTGGCCGAAAACCAATTACATCAATTTTCCCAAATCTCAGTACTCTGTATCTCAAATTTCGAGTCTGTAGACTAAAAATTGACAGAGTTATTGCTTAGGGAAATATACACACACAGACACACACAGACAGACACACACAGACAGATACACAGACACTTTCAATTATATATATATATATATAGAGAGAGAGAGAGATAGAGATAGATAGATAGATAGATAGATAGATAGGCATAGCCAAAATTATGGAGCACGTATAAAAATTCAACTAGCAATTTTTCCCTACGTATTTTAATGTTAGGAATAATAAAATTAACAATTGAGGGCAACTGTTTAATATTTAACATTCGATTGTTATATATTTTTGCTTTAAAGACACTCTTAAGTATTTTAGCTGAGTTTCATACTAAATTCATTCCCATATTCATAAATTAATTAAATAGTATATTTAATTTAAGATGCCTCCAAAGAATCAGCTTTCAGAGACTAAAAGGGTACACATTGTTGGTTTATCTGGTGAAGGATAATCTCAGGTAGAAATTTCAAAAACAGAAAAAGACAAAGCCGTAAAAAGTCTACAATCGCGAGGGAAGACAGATCTTTGAAAAGAGCATAGGAAAAATCCAAACAAAAGCGAACACTGCGAAGGTTATTAGAAGCGGGCTTAAAATGATGCAAAACTAGGAAGAAGCCATATATGTCTCAGTTCAACAAGAAAACCACTGGAATTGTCAAAGAAAAAAAAGAAAAAAAAAGAAAAAAAAACCCAAAAACACACACACACACACACACACACACACACACACACACACACACACACACACACACACACACACACACACACAAAAACAAATGAAAATTGATGATTAAGTACAAAATTGTTTAGTCGGACGAAAGTAAGTTGAGAGGTAAGTTAGCAGATTCTATTTTCTATTTTGGAGGCATTTTTAATTGAAAGGAACAATTGAAATTTATATGTTACTTCAATATACAAAATCATTCATTGTCATATTAAGAGTTGTTTCTCATTTTTCAGGTAATATGTGATTCCTGCCAGTGTTGAAATAGTATATTTAATTGAAATGCCCCCAAAGAAACAGCTTTCAGAGATTAAAAGGGCACAAATCGTTGCTTTATTTACTGAAGGATATTCACATGTAAAACGGCGAATTTAGAAAGATATAAAGAGAAATATGTGCAAGTATGGAGTGAACCAGTGAGCATTTTATCGTGCTTTGATAAAATTCGGTTCGCAGAGTATATTGCAATTTTACAAGAACGTGATCATAAAAAACTAGTTCTTAAATTTAACAGAAAATTGCAACATTTAATAGACAAGAAATTTGGATGTACTACTAATTCCAATATTGGCAAGAACGTCTTCAATCTATCTTGCCATGATCTTTCTACTTCTGAGTAAAAAATGGACAGTCAACTATTCCCCCACTATCAAACAATCATGAAGTTGCTTGCACGGCAACTGACAAGGCTAATCTGCTTGCTAGTCAGTTTGCCTCAAACTCCACACTGAGCTCGGTACATCACTCACTCCCTGATTTTCCTCTGCGAACAGACGCCACACTAGACGATTTGAAAATCACCCCTCTCAGGTACATGCTATTATAAACAACCTAGACACCTCAAAAGCATGTGGACCAGATCTCATCCCGGCTGTGCTATTAAAAAAATTCTCTGCCGAGGTTGCTCCAGTTCTCTCTAAACTTTATAATAAATGCCTTAACGAATCTTGCTTTCCCGACTGCTGGAAAACCGCCTCTGTGGTACCAGTCTTCAAGAATTCTGGTGAAAGAACTGACCCACTAAATTATCGCATTATTTGAGTCCTTAGTTAATCAAGCCCTAGTCCATTACCTAACAGCTGCTAAAATCCTGACTGACAAACAATATGGATTCAGGCAAGCCCGTTCAACAGCAGATATCTTAACTGTAGTTTCTGAACGTATATACCGTTCATTGGACAAAACAGGGGAGGGTAGAGCGGTGTCCCTTGATATATTTAAGGCTTTTGACAGGGTATGGCACGATGGTCTTCTAAGGAAAATTAGATCATATGGAATCACTGGAAGAATTCATAATGTAATTAAATCCTTCTTAAGTAATAGAAAAATCAAAGTTGTCCTCCACGGTCGTACATCTAAACAATATGACATAAATGCGGGAGTACCTCAGGGGTCTATCCTTGGACCTCTATTATTCCTGATATTCATAAATGACCTCCCTGATAAAATTGTTTCGGAGATGGGTATATTTGCCGATGACACCACTCTCTATAACATATATGAAGGGAAAACAAATGAACACATATCCAAGGAAATGGCAGAAACACTAGAGGATGACCTCTAATCTGTAGTGGAATGGGGACAAAAATGGTTGGTCACATTCAATGCTGCTAAGACTAAGCTTGTTTCCTTCAATAACTACAAGAAACCTTCTCTACCACCAATAGCAATGGCCAAGAACACATTGCCTGAAAGTACTTCTTTTAAACTCCTCGGCCTAACGTTTATAGGGAATATGAACTGGAATAGATACATTGAGAGCATTGCCAAGGCTGCTGCAAGGAAGGTTGGCTCCCTCTACCGTGCTAGAAAACTACTTACGCCTGACAGTATCCTATACCTCTATAAGGCAACCATTCGCCCATGTATGGAGTACTGTTGTCACATCTGGGCTGGTGCATCTGCTGCTTGTCTCTCGCTCCTGGACAGGGTTCAAAAGAGAGTCGCCAACCTGATAGGTCCTGAACTGTCATCTAGGCTTCAGCCTCTGTCCCATCGACGAGATGTTGCATCCCTCTGCCTGTTCTACAAATACTTTAATGGTGAATGCTCTGACGAACTGCAAACACTTGTACCTCCCCGACGTAACTACCCCCGACAAACCCGACAAGCTACTAAGTCTCATCCCTTTACAGTAGAGATCCCTAGGTGCAAGAAAGCCTTTTACTCCAATAGTTTCTTCCCCAGAACTGCGGGTCTTTGGAACTCCCTTCCGGGATTCTGCTTTCCCAACTGCAATGATATGCAGAAGTTCAAGCGTAATGTTAACAAACATCTTTCTACTCATCTCCCTTCATAATGACCCCGCTAATTAAGTCCCTAATAGTAGCCCCCTGCTTCAAAGTGGCAATGTGCCTTGTTTGGGGTTAAAATTGAATGAAAAAAAAATTATTAATACTTGATCTATCTTGCCATGATCTTTCTACTTCTGAATTATTAATACTTGATCATGATTTAGATTTTTGTATACCATTACCTGGTATCAAACGGGAAGAGGTATTTTCTGAATTTGAAATCCTCAATGCCCAAGCAGGAAAACTTTCACCAATCTCTGAAATTAAAGTAAGGGATTTAAAAGCAAGATTAAACGACCTGGCCCATAGCTATGCAAGTACACCGATTTCCAATTAAGAGTTTAAATGGCACAAAGGACATTATTCAGTTATTGAAATTTTGCGAAAAAATTAATTGTTAGTTATTACTAGACCAGGTTCAGATGTTGTAATACTTGATCATCATGATTATGTCGACAAAATGTCTACCATATTGAACGACACAGATAAATTTATAAAAATGGCCATGTCGCAACTCATGATCGTATAATCTCTTTAGAATCTAAATTTCAAAAGAGATTAGTTAAGGGGGTTAAGAGTGGTGTACTTCCATCAGACATAGCTAATGAGATAAGGCCCTCAGGATCGATCCGGCCTAGATTGTATGGTTTACCGAAAAT
Organism: Euprymna scolopes; assembly: GCF_053919585.1. Lineage (NCBI taxonomy): Eukaryota > Metazoa > Mollusca > Cephalopoda > Sepiida > Sepiolidae > Euprymna > Euprymna scolopes. Next base: position 118,294,931 of record NC_136496.1, read on the forward strand.
TTATAAAAATGGCCATGTCGCAAGGTAGGTATTTCCTTAAGGCCCATTTTTTCTATGGTAGGGTAATCACAGCATAAAGTTACAAAATGGATCTTAAATATTTTGCAACCAGTATTAAAATATTGCAGTAAATACTGTTTGAAAGATTCATTTTATTTTGCAGACTTTATTCAGAGGTTTAAGGTTGTTAATAAATTTATGTGTTCTTACGACATTAGCAACCTGTTTACTTGCATCCTAATTTCAGAAACTATAGATTATATCGTAGTCAAATATCGCCTGCTCCCATTTCTGAAAGTATATTCGTTGACCTGATGAAATTTGCCACTATATCAGTTGAATTTAGCTTCAACGATGTAATGTATCGGCAAATAGGTGTGTCGATGGGCTCAGTTTTGGGCCCGATAATGGTAAATATTTTCGTGGGTTTCCATGAAGAGCAATTGCTTTCTGGACCCATCAAACCATTGACCTATTTTCGCTGTGTGGACGACACATGTTGTCTCTTCGATAATCAGAGGCAAATAATTTTTTCTCCTTAATAAAATACAGTACAGTATGAAGGAGAGTCTAATTCATCCATGGCTTTCCTTGATGTATTGGCAACGAAAAGATCGTCAAGTTACCTTACATCAATATACCTCAACCTACGTTCACGGAACTGTATACACATTGGGATTCATTTTGCCCCCGAAAACGTAAGATAAATTTAATTTGGAACCTAACACATCGTGTCCTTATGATCTGCTCCAAATCAAAATTTGATGAGGAATTAAAAATAATTACTGACACCCTCTCCAAAAATGGGTACCCGCTGGATGTGATTAGATCAGTTATACAGAGAAAAATAGCAGAGTCCTCTGTAACTAAAACTCAAGCGGTCAATAAATGCCCAGTATATCTGCGTTTACCTTGGCTGGGGACAGTAAGTGTAAAATTTGCAAAGCAAATCAGTTCAACAATGAAAATTTTTATTTTGCTTCAAATGTACGTGTTGTGTTCTCTACGAGACCGTTAATGCCATCCTCTCGAAAAGATGTTCTACCCCCCATCATAATAATAATGTAATTTACAATTTTGAATGTAGTTGCAGTGCCAACTATGTGGGTCGAACAACATTAAGATTGGATGGAAGAGTCCAACAACACGTACCTACCAGAATCAGAAATGGGACATACCAAACAACAGACGTAATTGCCAATACATACGGGTCTTCAATTACTGACCACCGTATAAAAAAACGTCTTGTACAGCGAACTTTAGCACGAATTCTTTTACAATCTTGAGTCGTGCTCAATCACTATTTCAGTTAAAGATCTTGGAGACTGTTCATGTTCGGCTGAGAAGGCCTTCCCTCTGTAAACAGAAAGAATTCCTCTTAGGTTTGAGTGTGATTAGTCTCTAGGATCTTCGAGTAATATAGCGTTCTTGCGATTTTTCCCCATACATAACGCAACGTTATCTGTACATAATCTCGATTCACATTCGTGTCTTTTCTCCTTTTTTTCACTCAAATCCCTCGATACAGCTTTGATAAAGCGAGGGCGAAACCGGTCAGCTGACCCCCATTTTCTTTTTTCCCCTTTTTATTCTCTTCGCCCCGTTAATTTTATTTTAAACGTGGATTTTATTTTAACACTTTAATCATGAATTTTTGTCTTCCCTTCATGATTGAATTATATATATATATATATATATATATATATATATATATATATATATATATATATATATATATATATATCTTTGGAAGCATACTTGAATAAATTAAAATTTTTGAGAAAATAAAAGTATTTGTTTTAATTTATTTTATTCAAATATTTGCGACTATTATACTCATCTAGTTGTTGTTTCACGACGTTTCAGCCAATTATTCCTCTGGTGGTTAACCGCGATGGGATAGGAATGTCGAATCCTCCAACTACCTTCACAGTAATTACTGCCTTCCACTTTAATATGCACTATAATAGGGTCTAACAATAGTAAAATCAACACAATATTAAATGAGAATAGAAATTAAGCATGTGAACTAGATTCTGGGAGAAAATGCAATTGTAGGGTACCGAACGACTGTCCATGGGGGGGGGGAAATTGCTTGATTTTCGAAGTTGTATACAAATGTGAGGTTAAGGTGAATAACAGTAGAAAAGTATTACACTAATGTTTTTTTTTTTAAATTTAAGTAATTATTTTTATTCTCTAAATTATTTATTTAACTTCGTCTTATTATTAATTATTATTAAGCTTCTATCTTTACATCATCGACGTTCTGATCCCTATCTGGCATCAATTAAAATGAATTGCTCTTGTCTTGGGGAGGCCTCAAGTTTTGACAAGCTTCTGGGCTTGACCTTTACTGCTGATCTTAAATGGAATACGTACATCAAATCTGTTGCCAATGCCGCTGGAAACATGGTCGGATCCTTCTATCGATCCAGTAGATATCTCACTTCTGATGCAATTCTCTATCTATATAAGAGCCAGGTACGTCCAAGGATAGGATACTGTTGCCACATCTGGGCATGAGCTGCTAGAAAGCACTTGTCCTGCCTTGATATGGTTCAAAATAGACTTCGTGGCCTGGTGGGAGATGTCATTTTCTCTTCGCTGCAACATCTTTCTCACAGAAGAGATGTTGTGAGTTTGTCTCTGCTTTATCGTTATTTTTATGGAAAGTGTTCGACTGAGCTTCAATCTATGGTCCCCCTCGCCAAACTTTCACTAGAAACACTCGTCTAGCTGAAAACACTATCAATAATTCCCCCACTCTTTATCTGTGCCTAAACCTAAACGTAGATTCCATGATCAAAGCTTTTTTCTTAGAACTGCACGCCTGTGGAATTGTCTTCCGTTTTCCTGCTTTCCAACTGCCTATAATTATGTCTTCAAGTCCAACGTGAACAAGTTTCTGGTGAGCCGTTACATTTAAGTTAACAAATTTACCGAATTTATATTACTATCGATTACTATATTGTCCTTTGGACTTGTGTACACTCTTTAACCCTTATCCTTGATTAGCCTCTCGGCCTTGATTAGTGGTGATGCCTATGTAAAAAAACCGAATACTATTAAAATTTACATATCCTTACAATATTCCATTCGATCTATGATAGTTTCGTATCAGTTTTGCTTGCATCTACGATCTCATAATTGATTTTGCTGAATATTTTATTTCTTAAGAAGGAATTGGAATTAAAACTTAAGAAATTATTGATTAAAATTTATCTTCACTTTATGTTATGCCAGTAATTTTAATTTTAAATGTGTCTTTTTAATTTTTATCATTAAAAAATATTCTATTTTAATTTATTCTAATTTTCTCTTGAACATTCTTAAATGATTCAAGTTGTAAGGGAGATAACTCCGTTTATTATATTTTTATCAATTTACCAATTTCTTGAAGTTTTAGGCATTCATATTTTAATCTTTTGACTTTGGTAATTATTAATCAATTAATTTTAAATTTATAATTCTAATATTATCTTCTTATGCTAATCTCCGTCTAATTTTCCATTTATTTTTTAACTTAATATTTTATTCAAATTTATTTTACTCCATCTTATCGGGCCTGTCACAATATCATGCAGTTATTCAATTGTAGATTGTTTTCCATTAATTCTATTATCTATAACGATTATTAAAGCCTAAACTACTTCCGTTTCTCCTATTTTGGTTATAATTATTTTATTTCATGTATGCTTCAGTTTAAAACCTCTTAATTTATTTACTTAATGTATCTTACATTCACATTTGTACACAATTTTAGAAATTAAACAATTGTCACCCAATAGACATTCGTTAGGTATTCTACAGTTGCATTTGCTTCCCGAATTTAGTTCACCTGATTCATTTTGTTTATTTTACCATTATTTAAAACCTCGTACAGTATTGCCTAGATTGGCAGCAGTTGAGAACGAAAGTTTAACTGTGTTCTTATTAATTAGTTTACTTAATCTATTAAAAATAATATGCCTAAAAATTTTTACAAAATAATTGATAAAAATTTACCCCTCAGATAATAGCTTAAGTAAAATAATTAATAATAGCACAGTTAAACTTTCATTCGCAACAGCTGCCAATCTAGAAAATACTGTACGAGGTTCTAATAATGGTAAAATAAACAAAATAGTGAATAATGATAGAATTAAATCAGGTGAAATAAATTTTTGGGGAAAATGTAACTGTAGAATACCTAACGAATGTCTATTGGGTGACAATTGCTTAATTTCCGAAATTGTGTACAAATGTGAAGTTAAGGTGGATAAGAATATGAGGGTGTACGTAGGAGAAGGGATATTTTTATAAGGGCAGATACAGAAACCATGTTGCATAAGTGAGAATGTGTGTGTGAGGATACTTCTAGTGTATATACTCCACGAACTTTTGATCTACAGACTTGACGTTTTGTATATAAGATATTCAGACAAGAAGAAAACTTTCAAATCAGTTTTCATCCGGAAAGAGGGAAGCTAAAATTGGTACATAGGTGTCATCAGATTTTTATCTGTTTGTCAATTGTTTCACAAATACGCATGCGTGAATCGTTTACGTGACATATTCCTTATGTTAAAATAATTTGATTTGGTAATACTTTTAAAGATCGTGCCAAGCCGGCCTAATGACTATCGTACTTGACTCACTCTGGTTAGGTTTTGGTTTCGGTTTCAGCTCGATCATTTTTTTTATTCATAAGAAGTGAACTGTTTAGAAAAAACATAATACTCGCATGCACATGTCCCAGTTTCTGTATGAATTAAAATATAATATTTTTCGAGGAATGCTGGGTAGCCTGCTATTTTATATATATATATATATATATATATATATATATATATATATATATATATATATATATATATATATATATATATATATACACTTGCATTTTTAATTCACAATAAAAGGGATCACTGTACCGGTTATTTGAAACTAGCCATTCCGTTTATTAACGTCTGTCATATCTCTGTACATATGAATAATATTTTTGGTCCCCCGACAAAAGGAGGACCTGTAAATCCACTCTTGTCTGTTCATCCGTTTGTCTGTCCGCACTTTTCTCAATAACTACGCCTTGGAATTTTTTTGAAATTTTGCACAAACATTGAACATTATGTGAGTAAAAAAGTAACAGAACTGATTTTCCGGGAAAACTCCAGTTACCCCCTGGCTTTCGTGTTAAAATGGCTTAAATTGACACTTTTGTGCTTATTAAAAAAATGTATGTCTTGTATTTCATAAAACTTTCTGGAAAAGTGAAACTAACTGATTTCTATATAATTTTGTTTGTCTATACTTCGCGATAACTCTTGGGTGTGCACCTGGGGCTCTTTTAGGGCTAATAAAATGTTTCTTTTTTTTAGGTCTATTGTACCATATTTGTCCAAAATTTTCTGTGTATGTCTATTTACCAGTTTTGCATGTTGGTAAACTCAAATTTAAATATGTTAGGGCCTAAGGGACTTTGGGGGCTAAATGGGGGAGGGCAAATGCTGAACTTTTTTTATGCCTCGTTCGCTGTGCACTCACTCGGAACCATAATGCTTCACTTGTTATTATAATCATTTGAATTCTGCAATGCAACTGATGATTGGAAGAACTAATTAAAATAATTGAAGAAGGAGTAGTCATTTCGGTTGTATATTTAACAAATTAATCATTGAATGCATGAACGTACGAGAATATAAGGAGTGTATATACGTAAGCAGAGAATCGCAGTTAAATCTATGTAATAATACAAAACAGGCTTCATCGTGTATTTCAGCTTTTGAAAACATACCGAGCTAAAACCTACACTTTTGCACAACTAATTACATTAGTTTAAGGATTAGTGGGTGATTAGAATTTGCAAGACGAGCAGATACTATGATAGTCTAAAAATCTAGAAAACGACGGCCATTTATCCTTGCTAAAACATTTTCTTCGCAGAAGGACGACGTTTCTTTTACTTATTTTCATGACAGGTGCCCCGGTGAATTCAATCTATGCCCTTACACTTTAAAGCATTCACAACAAAACTTATCTACCTACAACCTCTGTCAATATTTATGAATCTAATACATTATAGCTATGAATCTATAATAAATTATATAATTCAAAGAGTATCAATATTTCACTGTAAAATTTCCCTTTCTCTTTAATCTTGAAGGGGACGATACATTGTATTCGAGACCAAATATTCACTTATTGTGTATTATTATATATTCCCAAAATATATTGTAGGGAAAATATTAATTTGAAAACGTAACAAGAGAAAACATTCCTCTCCAAACTCCTTTCACACAAATTGTAACGGGATATATTTGAAAATAATCTTTAATATACATACAAAAAATTGAGATAGTAGTAATTTATCTATCTCTAACTAAAACTATACCAACTCTCCTGGGCAAATTTTCATTCTTAGAACTGACTGTCCGTGGAACAAAATAACGCAAGCAAGATTTTTATGGCATGCTCATTTTCAAGTCCAATGTAAACAAATTCTTACTGAATCGGCCTCTAAATAATCAAATTTTGCACAACCATCACCATCGTTACAAATCTTCACGGTATTGTCTCACCATCTTTCTTACCCTTATTTGACTCTTCTCTCGAGTGGCTTTTGTGTCTTGATAAATGATGCTCGATCCCGTGAACTGCGATTTGGATATTAAAGCTTGGATTTAACTTTAAACTTTGAAGTATTACAAAAAAAAAAAAAAAAAAAGAAATAGAATAAGCAAAGTTAAAAGAAAAGTAGAAAGAAAATAAACAAGGATGGGGAATATGAAGAAAAACATACAAAACACGGAAATAACGCATGAAAAGAAAAACGAAAAATACGAAAGAAAAATTAAATCTATCTATATATCTATAAAGGTGAGAATTATGTGTGTGTGAGGATAAATCTTAACCTATATACTCAACGAATTGTTTACTCAAATACTTAAAATTTTGTATATAGGATATTCAGACATGTGGAATACTTTTTTAATCAGTTTTCATCCGGAATAAGAGCTGCTCAGGGGTCAAAATTGAAAAATTGGTATGTGAGTGTCATAGGATTTTTATTTGTTTTTCAACTGTTTCATGAATGCGCATGCGCGAATCGTTCATATGACGGATTCTTTATATTAAAAATAAATAGGGTTGTGAGCACTCCTTATAGCTCGTATCAAGCTGGCTTAATAATTACTCACTGTCTAAGTTTTGATTTCGATCTCAGCTCGAGTATTGTTTTTACTTACAAGAAGTGAACTGTTTAGAAAAGATATAATACTCGCATGCACATATCCTAGTTTCTTTCGTTTTCGTTCTCCATTTTTTTACGGAATTTAACATTACATTTAATAACTACGGTATTCCTGTTTATAAAATATAAGACTTTTGCATAAATTAAAATATAATATTTAAGCATATTTTACGACTGGGCAACGTCGGTCGGCTTGCTAGTACGTAAGTAAAACAGAAACAAAGAAAAGAGAAAAAAAATTAATGCAACGATAATTTGTATTAATTGCATTATTTGGATTAGTGTTCTCCCCTTGAGAGTTATTCACACAACGTTTCCGAAAGATGTACGATGTCGACAAGATACACTTTAAGAAGGTCGGAGATTACATTGGTCGAAACGTCGTGCGAATAACACAAGATTGAAACAGGAGTACAAATAATCCAATCAATCCTCATCTACAAATTTGGAAAGATATTATAATTATTTCTGTTTATTTGGATAATTCGAATTGGTATTATCATCTTTTAATATTTTTCATCTTTTAAGTCGTTTAACCTTATATATATCAGGTATTATGCTAACAAAAACGCAGATAAATATAGGAGAAAATATAAAAAAACATACCAACATACAGACGTCAGCTCCTTTAACTAAATAAATCGATTCGTTCTTCTACTGATCCGTTTTGAAAATAAAATATTGTTTAGTTTTAGTTTTGATTTCTATTGAAAATCGAAAACAATGAAATTATTGTATTTTCCAAACAGATCGGTTTGTGAACGCATAGGTAAAAACCATTTGAAAGGAGTTGACTTCTGTAAGTAGGCCGTGCTTTTTATTTTTTTTTACAATGATGCGGATTACAAACAATATATATATATATATATATATATATATATATATATATATATATATATATATATTTGAAGTTGGTATATTTAGGCAGCATTTTTTCATTCAAGCAAACATTAAATGGAACGGAGATACTTTGCTTTATGGTTCTTTTCTTTTTTTTTTTTTTAGATTTTCCGTATCATCTGTTTTTATATCAAAATCGAAAATATTTATGAAGGTGGTATAATTGTTGCTGTCACGAGCGCTTTCGATTGGTCCACGAATCATCTCCAGGTGTTGAGCAATGAAAAGTGAGAAAGAGTGAAAATGGAAATTAAAAAGTGAAAAGTAAAATATACATTAAAATGTGTAAGTTGATTGTAAGTTAAAATATTTAAATCGATTAAAATATAGGCCGATTAAAAATTGGCAAAGTCCGTCCATTACGTGGTACATAAACATTTTTACACATTGTTGCTTTTCTCGAATGCAATATTATTTATAGTATGGTGCTGAGTTCTAATATATGACGCTTCAAGAACTTTTAATTTTTTAAAGATTATTTTCACGTTGTATAATTTTTGTGTTGTCGACGAGGATTTTTCTAAAATTGGAGTGGGCAGTTGTGTTTTTTTTATTAAATGTTGATACATAGCGTTAGTATTGTTTAAATGAAAATAAAAAAGATTATACGGAAAATCGGAGAAATAAAAAAGAATCATAATGTTTGCTTGAATATATATATATATATATATATATATATATATATATATATATATATATGTATGTGTGTTTGTGCATGTATGTATGTACACACACACACACACACACACACATATATATATATATATATATATATATATATATAAAATAAAAACAATGGACTCGCTTGTCAATTTCGACATGAGGTTCCGCCACACTAACTAAGTTGTTCGGAAGTCTACACAGATGATTTGTTTATAGTGGTGAAGACTTTGTGTAGAACCACCCACACTTTCTGTTATTACTAGTAATCTTTCTTGGTGCAGATGACAGTTTAGTTTTCATATTCAGCAGCGTTGAAAATCCTTGCTCGCACAGGTAAGTGCTATGGAACACCAATAAAGAGTTCAAAACGTTTTCAGATACAACAGGGTAAATGTCATTCATTTTAGACCATAACTTGGTGAGAAAGAGTTTCAAATTCATCTTTTTGCAACAGAGTCGTTCACGAACTCCAATAATCCTTCTTGAATATTATCTGCGAGAAAGTGCACATTAAAAAAGAATGGGTTTCTAATCAATTTTGGTTCCATTTCACTCAGTTCGGGAAAATAAGACTGCAACTCCATTCACAGAGAAGATAGATGTGATTGCACAATATGTAGCACATCTGGTTCTCCAGTGTTTTCACTTTTATCTTAGGTGTTCAAACATGCTTAGATGTCAGTCTTTGACCTCTTCCCAAAGTTCCAGATTCCTGGTGAATAACCTTAGTTTGTCCATGAAATCAACCACAGTGGCAAAACGGCCCTGCAAGGATAAGTTAAATAAGTTGAAGCGTAAGAATATGTCATTCAGGTAGGCCAGCTTCTGATGCCACTGACTGTCTGATAGTTTTATGGTGAACTCATGTGACTTTGCCTTGTTATCACATTTAAAGAATTCAGCGAACTCGTTCTTTAGTGGTTTTACTCCTGCTACCACACTCCCCCGCGACAACCAGCGAAACTCAGTGGGAAGGAGTAATACTTAATCACTTCCAAACTCTTGGCACAGTAGCGAAAACAGTCTTGTATCTAGGGCACTTGATTTGATGGCATTTACTATGTGCACAATATCATCAAGTACTGATTTCCACTCAGGTGGGAGAGTTTTAGATGCCAGATCATATCTATGAAGCATACAATGCAATGAAGATGCCTTGTTCCAGAATTCACCTGATTCACTTTTCATCGAAACTCTGATCGATGGCCAAGCATTGCTGGTGTTCCGTCAGTTGTGCATGTACATACATTATTCCAGGACAGTCCTTCTCTCTCAAAAAACAATGAGACTTCATTAAAATGTCTTCACCTCTTGTAGTCGAATTCAAGGTATGACAGAACAAGAACTCCTCATTGAAGTCTTGACCAATGACATATCATGAAAACACCAGGAGTGTGGCACAAGCAGCTACTTCAGTCGACTCATCAAGCGGAATTGCAAATTTTCCCAAATATACTTCCTTTATTTCAGCAATTATTTGTTGTTTGACATCGTCAGACATATCTACTATCCGTCGATAACAGTGTTATTTTGGAGAGATACAGATGTGACCTTCTTCCGAGCATCACTTTCAATAACACAACACAGCAAGGGACTATTAACTTTTCTGCAATGTTGTGTGGTTTCTTTTCTTTTGCAATTCACAGTAATTCCATGTAGGATGCACGCAAACCATTTTGTTGCATCAAAGTGTGCTCGTTTCAGTGCCTCTTCTTTTTGCTTGAAGAAAGCAAGATTTTTACTTTTAAAATTTTGATGACAAATGTTTAGATGCCATTTGAGAAAGGAAGGCTTCATGCACTCCACTGATAAAACTTTATGGCATAATACACACTGTGGAAAATCAGTCCTACTTTTGTTGATAGCAATGAAACCATACTGGATGTAGCTTTCATCATACTGCCGTTTCTTTGCTGATGAGGCCATGATGGTATCTGTAATAGTAAAAGACAAAATTTTCTCTAACCATATATATATATATATATATATATATATATATATATATATATTACTACTTCATTTACCCACAGAAAATAATATACGAAAGTATAAATTTATGCGTAAGCTTTAAGTATTTACTTCAAAGTGCTCAATACGTAGGTAGAGCTAGTTAGTAAGTTATAAAATATATATGGCGATTAAATACTAGAAAGCTGATTGGCTAACTAAAATCTCAATAGAAGGTGCGTATATAAAAACGACAGACAACCACAAAATTAGCGCATAAGCCTGAAGAGTCCTAGAGTGGATGAAACGCGGAATATTCAGTGTAGTTTAATCGGCATATATATTTAATAACTTACTATATATATATATATATATATATATATATATATATATATATATATTACATTTAAATGAAACGCAGTTATAACATAATATAATACGATATTACAATAATCAATACGCAATTGAAAACACCAATATACCTCAGTTAGGCAAACAAAATGTGCTGGAGACAGGGGCAACAACTCCGATGTGTGTCGACTAGCTGACTGTCCAGTCCTTGTAACCGTCTCCCCACCCTCACTCACGGTTGCTGCTTTAAACGTAAACCGACATGATATGCCAAACGCACACACACACACACACACACACACACACACACACACACACACACACACCATCATTGGCGGTCACTCGTGTCTGAGTAAGACTGTCCTCCGTTGTGGCTTCTGTGGGTCCTCAGGTGAGCATAGAGCCCAATCCTAGACCCAATTTGTCTTGTGCAATTTGGGCAGATAAAGGTAGTGGTGGTGGGGTGGGGTTGGGTGTGTCTGGTTGATAATCTGTCCTTTCTGTGCTTGCGTTTATTCTCAGCAGCTTGATTTAGGTCACTACTATAAAGCGCAGCACCTTTGTGGACAGCGCTCCTCCATGCCAACCTGCTCCCAGCCACGTCCTCCCATGTCTCAAGGTCCATGTGAAACCGCTTTAGATTTGCTTTGATGTTGTCCTTATACCTCATCTTTTGGCCATCCTGGACACGCTTTCCCTCAACAAGCTGAGAGTAGAAAATCTGTTTTGGGAGGTGGAGATCTGGCATTCGGACAACATGACCAGTCCTTCTGAGCTGGCGTTTAGCAACAGTAGCGGTGATAGTGGGAATGTCAGCCTCACTCAGGACGCTGGTGTTGGTGCGTCGGTCCTTCCAACTAATTCTGAGGATTTTTCGGAGGCATCTTTGGTGGTACGTCTCCAGGGTTTTTACGTGCCTCCTGTATGTGGTCCAGGTCTCCGATCCATAGAGAAGAGTAAAAATCCAACTTAATTGTCCATCAATCGTTTCTGTTGTTAAAATACTTATTGATCGTAGCAAAAAAATCATAAAACTCGTCAATCCTTAATACCTGAAAACGCAATGCAAAAATATCTACAAATCAATTGTTCGATCGTTTTGGTAGTCAGTAGTCACATATTAATCGACAATCCAATGCCGTTTCTGTTATCTATCTTACTGTTTACTAAGAGAGGCCATCTCCATTTTATTTGTTACCTGTCCTTTGTCTTTTGTTTTCCTACTTTCTCGCACTTAACGACCGCAGGTGGACCATAGTAGTACACATAATTAGTAGCATTCGTCATAAGGATAGGATTATTCTGACGGTGATTTTAATGCCAGTGTTAGAAGTATTATAGGTCATGAGAGAATTAGTAGAATAAACGATCGTTAATGATCTACGCCTGTAAAAAGTTTGACCTTACTATCACCAACACTTTATTTCATAATAAAACTGGCGCAAAACAACGTAGATGCATCGATGCTTCGAACGACTGGCACATGATTGACTATAACATCACGAAGCAATGTGATGTTTATTACTTCAGAATAACACGCTTCTTTCATACCATGCCTTTCAAACTATGTCGATGAGCAGATAAACATATTTTATGTACAGCATAAGCGCAGAAAATGTCATCTGTTCTGAAGCATACTGATGCCTTGCCCTTGAAGAGTACAAAAATGCTGACTATGCTATCTCAGACACCTAAAACTGTAGAAAAACCAATGACATTTAAACATATTAATGTTTAAATGTCATTGGTATGCGACACATACTAATTCTTTGGAAGTTCCTGGTTTTCTATTTCGAAAAAAAATAGTCTTAGATTAATGACCAAAATATCGTGGTTCAAGAACAGATCTAAAAAATGCGGCGAGTTCACAAAGCATGATTGACAAAACTTCAAGAATTAAGAAGATTGCTTACAAGACACGCAAAAGGAGAGACGCAAAAACTCAGGGAAATGAAAAAGAAGTTGTGTTCTGCTCATGAAGAATATATTCTGTCAGCGTTCGATATTAAATATTCTAAAGTCTTTTTTGAAGATACAAATAAACTTTTGTCCTCGGGAATCGGGAATCACGAGTTTACCCAATTTAAGCAAAAGATGGAACACAACTCACTGATAAAAATGATATTTTAAAATGCCGTAAATGCACATTTTCAGACAGTATAAAGCACATATTCTGTAACGGATGATAATATCCTAGCGTCGGTCGAGCAAATTCATGAAAAATAGATCAGAACTGTCCCTCACACCAATTCCTCAGGAGTTTTATGCAGCTATCAACATGTATCCTCTAATGAATCTCCTGGAAAGGATGCTAAACTGGCGGATGTGTTTATAAGAACCAGAGGCTAGCTAACAATTTGCATTCATTGTTTTTGACGATTTGGATAACTGGAATAATCTCTAAAATATTAAACACGCTTAAATTCATCATCTTTACATAAACAAAGGCTTACTAAATACCTGCGATAACAATCGTGGCATATTGCTCCTCTTAATGGCTTATAAGATCATAGCAAGTGTCATACTCAACAGATAATTCAAACATGTTCCGAATCGCAGTATGGTTTTTACACTCTTTCGTTACGACAGATATGATCTTTTCATTGCGCCAGGTTTCCGAAAAAGTTCGAGAATAAAAGAAAATAACTGCAAATGACATTCATTGACTTCACTAAGGGCTTTTACACTGTGAACTTCACAGCTCTGTAGAAAATCTTTAAGAAACTTGGAATCCCAGACAAAATCATAACCTCTTCCCTTGATGGTATGTAAGTTTCTGTCGTGTCCAACAGGGATTCTTCTGAGATTATTTATGTAATCAATTATACAAGGTAGTGTTGTGTGATGGCTCTAGTTCTGTTTTCTGTCTTCTCCTATATAATGCCTAAAAATGCATTTGAAGATGTTGATACTGAAGTGAAATTTCAATTCCATACGAGTGGCAGTATATTTAATCATCAACGTTTCAAAGCTAAAACACTCTTTCGCAGTAATATAATAAGCGATTTACTGTTTACGGGTGCTGCTTCTCTCTCTAGATGAAGCTGAGTATCTTGTTGACCGTTTGTTATTGTTTGTAAAACTTTTTGCTAAAAAATCAGAATCAAGAAAACAGACGTTTTACATCAGCCTCTTTCGACGCAAAAAAATACGTCTATAGTTTCACAGAAACACATGTTCAAGAAAAATTTTAAAAATTGATGTATGTGAAAATATTTACATACCTTAACAGTGTAGTTACTTCAAGTGCGTTTCTGGAAAATGATATTATCAATTGAATTTCTTTATCTAGCAGTGCTTTTGGAAAGATGCATGCTCGATTGTGCAATGACCTTGAACAAACATGTACAAATATATAAAGTTGTTGTACTAACCACAATATATGTGTCTGAGTCATGGACAGCTTATCGGAGAAAATTGAACAACTTGTCGTCTTCTACAAGATATTTTTACGGGGTATTTCTGGTTTTACCAAATAAACACCTAATGTAAATTTGTTCACGCTCTTTAGTATCACTGATATCCGTAGAAAGCTTCCTAATCAAGTAACAAATTTATAAATAAATTATAAATTTACAATGTTATAAATTTATGTACTCATACGCGTGCATTTGCACATGAATATACAATCACATCTCTCTCTCTACTCTCTCTCTCTCTCTACTCTCTCTCTCTCTCTCGCTCTCTCTCTCTCACTCTCTCTCTCTCTCTATATATATATATATATATATTGATTTCCTATTTACCAATGTCTTTATAACAGGAAATACAACAAATATTCCTTTAGCACACGCCAAGCAATCCTGGATTATAAAATGAAAACACAGTGAAAAACAACTAAACGGACTGGTCCCGCTTAGTAGTTCCACAATGAGGTGTAAGGGAAAAAAATCTTGATAATATATATATAATTATTTTTTTACTATAATAATTAAATACTTACAGACACTAGTGTTTCATCCCTTCGGGAATCTTCAGTGCAGCGTGTCACGATTAACACCAGTTGAACGATTCGAACCCGGCAACACGAACCATCTGGCTCGATTAGCGGAGACCTAATCCATTCGGCTACCATTAACCACGTGAAATAACATTGAAGTTAAAAATTTTAATTTCAAATGTTCTTTACATCAGTCAGACAGTGATCTAATCGTTATACGATGATCTATGCATAAGAGACAAATTGACCGACTTAATTCAACTGAAAGTGCTCGACGATAAGAAACGAGTTTCTTAAAGGGGCTGTCATAATTATTTTTTTACTATAATAATTAAATACCTGCAGAAACTAGTGTTTCATCCTTTCGGGAATCTTCAGTGCACACACACACATATATATATATATATATATATATACATATATATATACATATATATATGTATAATTAAATCAATATAAAATTATTTTTATTAGCAAAAGATGGAACACAACACACTGATAAAAATGATATTTTGAAATGCACATTTTCAGACATCATATGACGCATTGTCTTTAAAGGATGACAATATCATAGCGTCGGTCTAGTAAATTCAAATATACTTACAAATAATTAGTTTGTTTTGGAAAAAGAAATCCAGCAGAGTACTCAATTATAAGGAAAATCCTAAAATAAGAGCGTAGTTATATATTGTTTACAGAAAGTTTTTAGATGGGACAAATCATTGGTACCGTCGGTTTCAAACCTTACAATTAGAACCGTTTTAGATACACATATCAAGCTCTCCTCAGCCAAGGAGTATTGGCCGAGGAGAGCTTGATATAGGTATCTAAAACGGTCCTAATTGTCAGGTTTGAAACCGGCGGTACCAATGATTTGTCCCATCTAAATACTTTCTGTAAACAATATATATATATATATATATATATATATATATATATATATATATATATATATATATATATTGTTTACAGATAGTTTTTAGATGGGACAAATATATATATATATATATATATATATATATATATATATATATATATATATATATATATATATATATATATATAAAAGTTGGCCGCTAGAAAAGCAGTAGATTTTTCATAAAGTAATTGATTTTTACAAAAGCGGGGAGTCCGTACTTTCTGGCATTTTTTCTTTTTGACAATTAGCAGCTTCTTCAGGATCTTCTTGGTTCAAAGTTACAACAACATTTTGAATCATTGATACAAATTCTGTAAAAGAGCTTGAAATTTTATCCGTCATCAAGTGAGATTTTCACTTTAAAAATTAACACTCAACTTCCTTTGAAAGTCTGAAACTTGTTGAGTAGCAAAATCAAAGAAGTGAATAAACCCGATGCAATAAAAATTTCAACAAATAAAATTAAAAAAATAATATATAGAACCTCAAATTTCCCGCTTTTCTAGCGACCAGGTTGATATATATAATCATTATGTGCTTCCATACAGCTAATTAGCGAATTCAAATTTCACAGTACCGATAATGATACAGATTCACACGTTCTTGAAATAATTACTTTCGACATTTTACGTTTCCAATCATAAAATCTTTTATACACAGAGGTTTTTCCTTAACGCTCATATGATTAGTTTTCTTAGCTCACAGTAACAATCGCTTTTACACTTAAAGCATTCCTACCCTGACTGATGTATGTATATATATATATATATATATATATATATATATATATATATATATATATATATATATATATATATATATATATATATATACATACATATATATATTTACTACGTAGTACCGGTGCTAAAAGGTCTCGTTCGAAATTCTGTGCAGATTCTGGAGTTTGACAAAAGATGAATGAAATCAGGAAGTCAAATCACCAAAAACATTGTAAAAAAACACTCAAGACGAAAACAAAAGATTCTTCATATTTTTCTCTTGTATTTATCTTTAAATTTGTTTTTTAATCTATTTCTTTGCTTCTTTAAAACATTCTTAGTTTAATCTTCTAAAACTTTCTTTTATTTTCTATAGCTACATTATCTATTTATATTTTTATTTCTTATTTTTTATAGTTCCATTATCTAAAATTTTCGTACATTTTTCATCTTATTTTTATGTTCACCATTTTCTATCTATTATGACCCTTTAACAGGGGTTACAAGAAAGACAACACTAGAATAGAGTAACAAAATGTATTGGCAGAATCATACAAAGATGAGGGTTGTTAATCCAGCCAACGAACAACTTTGGTTCGTCCATCTGATATTTACTTCCAGTAATTATTTTATGTATGAATCAGTTCATTCGTAGGCAACAACACTATTGTTGTTATGTATCGTTCTTTCGTTTTCCTTTTCATAATTTCACACTTTTTTGTTTCTCTCTCCTTATTTTTTCCATTTTTTATATACATTTTTGTTTTATTTTGTTTATTTTGTTCCAGAAATTTTTAACCATTTTCTTATTTTATTAATTTATTCCATGTAATTGTTTTTCTTTTTCCTTTGTTTCCGTTCCATTCTTTATTTAATTTTTCTTTTCTTTTTTAATTCTATTTTCCTTGAGATTTTTGTTATATTTTTCTTTCATTTTCTGTCTATTCCTTTTTTCTTTGTTTCTATTGAGTAAACTCATACTATATTTTAGTCGTTTCTATTTTTATATTTACGTAAAAAAATGATTTAATATTTTCTCTTATTCGCGTTTATTTCTTTTATTTTTATTTTTTTATATTTTATTTCATTTCTCTTTTTCATTCATCCTTCTTTTCTTTCTATATCGTACTAATGCGTATGTATATTTGCGTGCATTAGAATGTATGCATGTATGTGTGCGTGCGTGTGTTTATTAGCATGCATATGTGGGGTGCAGAGGGCTCCCGTAAGCCGTTGTGAAGGCAACTCCTCTAGGAGAAGCAAATCTCCGATTAAAAAAAAAAACAAAACATTAAGCGGGAGACCAATGCCCGTATTAAGCTGCTCTTGCTGGATCTCAACATTATGAACTTAGAAAG